>NC_133328.1:232635717-232988248 GCF_042186555.1 Aquarana catesbeiana
TGTTAATAATGTTCAAGTGGTAAGTCTTGAAAATAAAAAAATTTACATAACCAAAAACGGTGCTTTGGGTTAACTTTATCTAAAAACTAAAAAATAATCACTATAAAAAAAAAAAAGAATAATGGGTTCTTTGTGGTAACTTTACAAACCTAAAAAAAAAAAAAAAAAAAAAAAGGGGAAAAAGTATTATTAGTATGGAAACCTTGTTTTTAAAATGCATACTATATCATTCATGAGATCAAAGAGAAAAAGAATCCAGAAATCAGTTTGGGAGAACTCTGATTATGAACAGCAAAACACCTTCGTTCTTTAGAGCATTCGTAAAGAAGAAATAAAATGCGCTGCATTCAACGATCACAGATTTTGCAGCGTGATGAATGTGCTACCTACAATACGAACACTAGTTTTACTAGACCGAGTGCTTCCGTTTAGTTTTTGCTTATGAGCATGCGTCGTTTTTTTGTCCGTCGGACTAGCATACAGACGAGCGGACTTCGGGGTCCGTCGTAGTTACGACGTAAAGATTTGAAGCATGCTTCAAATCTAAAGTCCGTCGGATTTGAGGCTAAAAAAGTCCGTTGAAAGTCCAGAGAAGCCCACACACGATCGGATTACCAGCCAGCTTTAGTCCGTCAGCGTCCGTTGGACTTTTGTAGACGAAAAGTCCGACCGTGTGTACGCGGCATAAGAGAGAACAATCTCTATTGTAAATTGCGAGTTCCAGCGTGAACAGGTTAAATTCCTGGGTTATGTCATTTCCACTGCTGGTTTTTCGATGGACCCAGAAAAACTTTCAGCAGTTCTACAGTGGCCCCGACCCATGGGTTTACATCCTCTGCAGCGTTTTCTTGGCTTTGCCAAATATTATCGGAAGTTTATTTGTAACTTCTGGTATTTGGTCAAGCCCCTGACTGATATGACCAGAAAGGACGGTAACCCACAATGTTGGTCTCTGGAGTCCATTAAGGCCTTTGAGAGTCTCAAGGCTGCCTTTGTTTCTGTTTTTGCAAACCCTGATCCTACCTTACCTTTTATTCTTGAGGTTGATGCTTCTGAGACTGGAGTTGGCGCCCTTCTGTCTCAACGTCATACCTCTGAGAGTGCTATGCATCCTTGTGGCTACTTTTCCAAGAAATTGTCACCTGCGGAGTGCAATTTCGAGATTGGTGACAGAGAGCTGTTAGTGATCATTTTAGCCCTGAAAGAATGGAGACATCTCCTCGAAAGGTACCACTGTGCCGGTTCTTATTCTTACTGACCATAAGAATCCCACGTTCTTGTCTGAGGCTAAATGCCTCTTTCCCAGAAGGGCGCGATGGGCTCTTTTCTTGTCAAGTTTCAATTACATTGTCTCATTCTTACCCGGTACTAAGAATGTAAGGGCTGACGCTTTGTCACAACAATTTTCTTCCACTTCCAAGATGGAGTCGGTTCCAGTTCCTGTGATTCCTCCTGATGGTATTCTGGCTACAGTTCGCACCAATCTTACTTCTCCTTTGGGTGACAAAAATCTTGCTGCTCAGGTCCATGCTCCTCCTGAGAAACCTTGTGACCGCTGCTTTGTCCCAGAGAGTCTCTGTACTGCCGTGCACCAGACTTACCATTCTTCCAAGGCTGCTGGCCACCCTGGGAAGAATCAACTCTTTTGGGCAATTTCCCAACAATTCTGGTGGCCTTATCTATGATGTAACAGGCTTTGTAGCTGCCTGTTCCGTGTGTGCTCAGAATAAGACTCCACGACACCTTTCAGTGGGTCTCCTACAACCCATACCCAATGGAGAGAGGCCCTGGACCCACCTGTCTATAGATTCCTGTCTGTGGAGTTACCCAACTCCCAGGGCAACACAGTTATCCTTATGGTGGTTGATCGGTTCTCGAAATTGTCTCATTGTATTCCACTTAATAAGTTGCCCACTTCTAAAGAACTGGCTTCCATTTTTGCTCGTGAGATCTTTTGCTTACACGGGCTACCCAAGGTGATTGTCTCGGACAGGCATAGTCAGTTTGTGTCCCTGTTCTGGCGAGCCTTTTGTGCACAGTTGGGAATTCAGCTTGCTTTCTCCTCTGCGTATCACCCACAGTCTAATGGGGCCGCAGAACGAGCCAATCAATTCTTGGATAAATTCCTACGTTGCTATATTTCTGACCATCATAACAACTGGTCAAACCTCTTACCGTGGGCAGAGTTTGCTCACAATAGTGCCCTGAATTCTGCTTCCCGATTGTCCCCATTTATGGTGAACTATGGTTTCCAACCTTCCATTTTGCCTAAATCTTTTGTTCCACAGAGTATGCCTGCGTTAGAGGATCATCTCCGTGGTCCTTATTCCACTTGGGCACAATTCCTGGAGGCTTTGCGACATGCTAATGATAGGTACACACTCCATGCTGACCGCAGACGCCTGCCCACACCTTCCTATCAGGTTGGGGACAGGGTCTGGCTGTCATCTGGCAACCTCCTACTTTGTGTTCCCTCTCTGAGGTTCGCACCTGGGTTTATTGGGCCTTTCCGTATTCTTCACAGGATTAACCTAGTGGCTTGAGCATTATAACTTCCTTCTAATATGCATATCTCAAATGTACTTCATGTCTCCTTATTAAAACCTTTGATCAGCAACCTCTTTACCACCTCAGTGTCACGTCCTCAGGTTGAGAACCATAAGGAGTATGAAGTAAAGCCAATTGTTGACTCCCGTAGGTTCCATGGGCTCATACAGTATCTGGTGCATTGGAAAGGGTACAGTCCAGAGGAGCGCTCTTGGGTCCCATCCTTGGACGTACATGCCCCTGTCCACCTCCGAGATTTCCCCTCAAGCCTGGTGGTCCTCCGAGGGGGAGGGGTCATTGAGGAGGGAACCCTTCCTTTTCTGAGAATGCCACTTAGCTGTCAGCTAATTGCCAGCTCCTATCTCTCCACAGTGACTCACCTGTTGATGATCCTGCTCGTCGGTCCTGCCTACTTAAGACGTCAAATCCAGATGATCTCTGCCTTCACCTTGGTCACATCTATAGAGATGCTCTCCTGTGTTCCTGTTAAAGACTTGCTTGGCTGACATTCCTTCTGGATCCCTGATGTTTTGGCTTGTCTGACTATCCATTCCTGAACTCTGGCTATGTTTTGACTACATTTACACTGTTTACCTTTTTTTTTATTATTTATTTATTTATTATGCTCCACTTTACAGGCATACTATAGACACCCCCCAGGCACGATATTTATAGGAATATTTATTATCATTATTAAAATCACTGCTCCTGAAAAAACAGCCGGGTCCCCAAACACTTTTTATGACAATAACTTGCATATAAGCCTTTAAAATGAGCACTTTTGGTTTTTCATGTTAGTGTCCCAAAGACTTTAACGGGGTTCCGTTGCTTTCAAATTTGCCGCGAACACCGCATAATGTTCGTTGTTCATCAAACGTCTGAACAACCAAAGTTTGGTCCGAACTTATGCTCAGGTTGAACCGCTCGCCCATCCCTAATTATGATATACACAGAGAAAAACTGTCAAGATTGATAGTTTATCTTTGTAGAGGTGTACACAGATTTATCATAATATTGAGATATGATGCCTGAAAACAATGAATAACTACATAATTTAATTAAAAGTTAATTTTAAATGTATAAGATATGGCCAGTTTTGTATCATATTATATTCTTTTCTTTCAATATGTTTTATTTTCAATATAAACATACAAAAATTGCATTGATCATTACATTGTTATAACAATATGTCAAGGACTAGACATTCTAATATATTTCTTTAGAGGTAAGATGAATAATTCCTGAGTAAGCTAGGGAAGTAATATGAAAACACATTACATTTACTGTCAGACTTATTCTTCTGAAAATCTCAAGTATGAGAAGTGGTTTGCACATGTTGGAGACTAAACGCCATCCGGCTTGTCAATAAAGTAATGACAAGCATAACCTTGATCATTATCAGACTGTTATTTAAGAGACCTCAGAGTATACGGTTCTTGGGCTCATTGTAGAACACTCATAACTGTGAGCACTAATAGATAGTGCGAGGTTAAAAGAGTGAAGAGTAGAAAAGTAGGGAAGAAGAGGAAGAGGGGGAAAGAAGTATAAAGATGTTAAGTTTTTGCCAGCCTTCAGGAATCACACCTGTCTTAATAAGACGTGTGTTGATCATCAGGGAACACCTACATAGGTTGCCCATGGTTCCCAAACAGACTCGAATTTTGCCACAGTGTCTTTTAATGAGCTTACCATTTTCTCTTGAGCCATTATCCAGGAAGTTTTTCTTTTGGCAGTGGTTTCCATGCTGTTTCCATGCTTTTGCTTTAGTCAATTTAGTTCCCAGTAGGATGAAGAAAATCAGTGATTGGATTGCTTTGGTGACATCAGGTATCCGACCATTGAGTAAAGCAATGGATGGATCTTTTTTGATTTGACATCCCGTTACTTTGCGTATCATATTGAAAATTTTGTTCCAGAATCCCCTGATATTTGGGCAATCCCACCAAATGTGTAGCATGGAACCATATGTGTCGCAACTTCTGAAGCATAGGGGCGAGGAGGAAGGGAACATTATTGCCAATCTTGCTGGAATAAGGCACCACCTGGTTATTATTTTGAGATTTGCTTCTAAATGAGCTTACCATTTTCTCTTGAGCCATTATCCAGGAAGTTTTTCTTTTGGCAGTGGTTTCCATGCTGTTTCCATGCTTTTGCTTTAGTCAATTTAGTTCCCAGTAGGATGAAGAAAATCAGTGATTGGATTGCTTTGGTGACATCAGGTATCCGACCATTGAGTAAAGCAATGGATGGATCTTTTTTGATTTGACATCCCGTTACTTTGCGTATCATATTGAAAATTTTGTTCCAGAATCCCCTGATATTTGGGCAATCCCACCAAATGTGTAGCATGGAACCATATGTGTCGCAACTTCTGAAGCATAGGGGCGAGGAGGAAGGGAACATTATTGTCAATCTTGCTGGAATAAGGCACCACCTGGTTATTATTTTGAGATTTGCTTCTATCAAGGCTGTGTTACATTTGTTTTTGTAAGACCGAAAGACGTTACTGTGCCAAGTGTCTTCGCTCCAGTTGATCTAGGTCTCTTTTTCCCAGGTCAACATGTAAGGGAGCTTAGAGTTGTCTGAGGCTAGTGACAGGTAAATTACTGAAATGCCCCCCTCTGCTCTGTGGCCTGGCCACACCATTGTTCATAGGCTGCCATTGAGCGGTCAGGAGATGGGAGATCTGTTAGTATCTATAACATTCGGATTCGGGCATCTCCAGCTTGCTTTTACAGTAGGTGAGCGAGAGCGGGCCCCAGGTAGTAAGGTAGTGTCCAATGCGGTATAATCCTTTGTTCAACCACCAGCTAAAGGCTTTAATATTCATTCCCCGTGGAAATTTGGGGTTATGAAAAAAATGCGCTAGAGGTGTCATGTATGATGTTAGCGATGGGTGGTTTTTCAGGCTGTCCCAAAGGGAGATAGAGTTAGAGAGCACTGGGGACATAATTGGAGGGTGATCTTTTGCTGGGCACCAGAGAAGGAAGTCTAATGTGTGGGATGGGACTGCTTGCCTCTCTATCTGCACTCAATCCGGGCTTTCCATGTGTGTGTAGATGATTGATAATTGTGCCAGTCTAGCCACTTGGTAATACCAGAGGAGATATGGGGTTCCCATACCTCCCTGCTTCCTTGGTCTATAGAGTACTTTCCTTGATAGGCGTTGACCTGAGGCACCCAAAATGAATTTTATCATTTTGCTTTAAAATGTTTTCAAGTGGTCTTTTCTGATTGGGATGGGTAGGGATAGAAAAAGATATAGCAATTTGGAGAGTATTGTTATTTTAACTGTGTTTAGTCTCCCTTGCCAGGATAAGTCATGGAGTGCCCAACCTTTATGATCTGTATCGAGTTTATCATACATGGGGGGAGGTTGACTGAGTAGAGTTGCTCCACCCTCGGGGGGGAGTTCCACTACTAGATATCGAATGGTAGAGTTACTCCACTCAAACTGGAAGGAACTTTTGAGGTTTTCTGCTATGGCGGGAGGGAAATTCACGTTCAAAATTTGGGATTTAGTGAGATTAACTTTTAAGCCTGAGGCCCTAGTGAAGTGATCTAGTAGTTTGCAAATGTTTGGGAGAGAGGTTGTTGGCGATGTGAGGAAAAGCAATAGATCATCCACAAATAGAGCGCATTTGTGTGACTGTGTACCACATGTCACCCCTTGTATATTCGGGTTGGTACGAATGGCAATTGCCAGGGTTTCTATGGCTATCGCAAATATAAGGGATGATAGGGGGAATCCCTGTCTGGTCCCTCTGGATATTTTTATGGTATCTGAATAGTTACCCTGCAGTCGTACCTGCGCTTCTGGGTGGGTGTATAATGCTGCCATTAAGCCCATAAATCTCTGATCAATGCCCCAGCGTTGCATGATGTTAAACAGGTAAGGCCAGGAGACTGAGTCAAAGGCTTTTTGGAGATCGAGTGAGAGGAGTAACCCTTCCTGTTGTGTCCCCTGGGTCCATCCAGATTGTAGAATTGATATATCTATTGCTCTTCGAATTTGGTCTTGGCCCTGTCGGGCTGGGATGAAGCCCACTTGGTCTTTGTGAATATATAGACTTATAAAGGAGGCTATGCGGTGCTCTAGTATTTTGGTCAAAATTTTCATGTCATTATTTATTAGTGATATGGGCCTGAAGTTTCCCACCTTTCCTTGATCCTTGTGTGGTTTAGGGATAATGGATATGTAAGCCAAATGGGGATCCCCATTTGTTTTAGCAAAAAAGAGGCGTGTGAGGGGCTGAGCTAGAGTCTGCACGAATGTCTTGTAGTAGGGTATGGAGAAGCCATCCGGTCCAGGGGCAGATCTCCTTTTTAGGTTTTTAATGACATTTAGCACTTCCTCCACTATAATTGGGGACTCTAAGACGTCATGGTGTCTGGGTTATAGTTTTGGGATTGGGAGTGAATCTAGAAATGAGTTCATATGGGGCTCATAGTCATTATTCCCTGCGCTATATAGTTTCTCATAGAAATGGTGAAAAGCTTCCATAATGCATTGTGGGTTTAAGGTATGGTGATTACCCGAGACTCCTATTTTGGGTAGACTTCGCTGTCTAGTTTGGGGTGTCAGTTTGGCTCCAAGCATTGAGCCGATTGTGTCCCGCTGATGGTAGAATTTAGCTCCACTCCATAGAATATGTTTTTCTGCTTTGGATGTGAGGGATAGGTTGAGGGATAACAGGTCCCCATAAATATTTTATCTATGGGGACCTGTTTGGGGTCTTGTTTATGAAGAATACGCATGAGATTCAATTATTTTTCTAACCTTTCTATATCAATAATGTGTTTTTTTTTCACCCGAGTAGATAATTGAATAGTGACCTTGTGAGCAGCCCAAATAGTTTGAGCATCGCCTGAAAGAATGCAACTTGGCCCTGATTGGATGCATAATAAGAGATGAGGGAGTACAATTGGTTAACTATTGTGCCTTTTATGAGGATGAATCTGCCCTGAATCTGCCAGTGTTCTAGTTGCGGCGTCAGCTTGCAGTTCTTAGATATTAGAATTGCTACTCCTTTAGTTTTGTCCTCCGCATTTGCTAGAAAAAACAATGGGAATTTGGCATGTAGGAAGAAGGGATTAAACTGCTTTGGAAAGTGAGTCTCCTGAAGTAGAACTATATAAATTTTTTGGGAGTGCATGGATTGCAAAATTTTCTGGCATTTAAGCGGGGAGTTCATCCCTTGCGTATTGTGTGAAGTAGCATGCAGAGGAGGAGAGGGTATAGTGCTATCAGCCATTGAGCAGGGGGAAAGGCCCTCTTCTGTTACACTGTCACCTACCTCAGAGAGGTCCGTGGGTCTTACTCGGTGTCCATTCTAGCAAGGTTTGTGTTCCCAGGCCTAAGCTGCATCAGCAGGAGGATCTTGAAGGTTGGCAAAAAAGAAGAAGGTAAGAGGTTAGGAAAAGCAAGGAGAAGGGAAAGAGACAAGAGAGGAGGGGGGAACCCTCTGGGGGCTCCAGTGGACAGAAGAAGCATACTAACTTGCTGTCCACACAATGTACAGTGGATTCAGCCTCTACTAGAGAGGTTGAGGTCCTACCGAATGGGCATGGAGAAACCATAACCATTGGGTAGATGAGGTGCATAACCATATCACCCTGGCCGAGACACACCAAAACGTATAAATCTAATAAAGTTGAAAATGTTAAATCCGACTACAATTCATCTAATGTAGTAGTAAAGCTAGACTTGACCCGCGTTGAATTGATTGGAGGAGCTGATGGAAACAAAATAGGTGGGGTAGGCTAATGGGGGGGTGGGGTAGTCAGAGGGGGTTTGGTTGGCGGAAAGTCCCAATTTCAGTTGCATAGGGGAATGGATTACCCCCGGAATTGGATCCCATCAAGTGTGATTCAGTCCAGGGACCTTGGGATCGTAATCGGGATCTAGCTATCTGTACGGGGATTCTTTGGTCCATAGTATCGATGAGCTTCTGGAAAGTATCAAGAACTGTTATAAACTGTTCAAACTAGCGCAACTTGTGAAAGAAAATATGGTGGTGCTTGGGAAAGGTACGCGGTTTAACAGAGCATTGCCCAAAACCTGGTTAGGTCTAGCAAAGGGTGAGTGACCATTCAATCCTCGTTTGATATCAGAGGGGTCTGCCTTCCTTGGATCACTTGAAGCTGGATTTGTTCCATACTGGAGATATGGGGCTGGACAAAGTTTGATGTTTCGTGGCTCCTGAGTGGGGGTTCGGTGGGGTTTGTGGTGGACCCAATGTGATCAGTCTTAGTAGAAGTTCCTCTCCTTCCTGGAGGTTGAAGAAGGAGTATGTCTTGGATTTGAAGGAAAACTTAAGAGCAAATGGGATTGCCCAACTGTATTTGATCTCTTTCTGTGAAAGAACTGCGAGCAGGGGTTTTAGGGACCATCTCTTTTGGATGATTGATGGGGAGATGTCTGCAAAGATTTGGACTGGATGATTTTGGCATAAGAGTAGTGTTTGCATGTGGGATCTTTTCATGATCTCCTCCTTTATTATGTAGAAATGAGGCTTCACCACTATATCTTTGGGGGCTCCATCTTTTCTCGGGGGGGGGGGGGGGCGCAATGCCCTGTGAGCTCTGTCCAATTCCAGTTTATGCAGATGAATGTCGGGAGAAGGCCCTTAATGAGGTCTTGGACTGCTACTGTAATGTCTGTGATAGACTCCGGGAGCCCCCTTATCCTGAAATTATACCTTCTTGATCTGTTTTCGAGATCATCGATCTTGGACTTGGCATTGTCCAGTTGTTCTTGTATGACTTGGATCTGGTCAGAGTTTTGATTGGTCCTGGCAACTGTGGCTTCCAGCTTATTTTCCATGGCTTCCATCCTGTCACCTAGACTCTGAAAATCAGCCCTAATGTCCCCTGTAATTTTAGCTGCAGTGCTGGTCAGTCCCCTGTTAAGTAATTCTGACAGTTTATTGAACAGGTCAGCCGTGTTTATGAGGGTGTCTGAGTTGCCCTGCTTCGGCTGGTGTGGGGAGGCCAAGTAGGCCTCATCAGGCCCCATGGGCGAGAGCATGTATTCCTCCATTGTGCAGCCTATGAGTGACTCTGTGGAGGCCGGGGAGGGCGCCACAGCGTGTTGGGTATTCACTGCTTGCCCCAGGGGTGTCTGCAGGGGGTCATGAGCCAAATGCTCGGCAAGTTCCTCCTCCATGTCTGCACAGGCATGTGCTGCGGCCTCCATCTTGTAATTGAGCGGTTCTGGGATCGGGCTGAATCGCTGCTGTAAGTCTAGTCTGACCGAGCCCCTGGGCATGTATCGGCTCCTGGGGGGTTCCCCCAGCTGGTGGTGTGATCCGGTGGTATCCCGCTGGCTGTAGTTGGGTGCTTTGTGTGCCGTGATGATGCAGAGCACCAGGCACAAGCGGCCATCTTGGAGTCCTCTGTGCATTCACCTGACACTCTTCTTTTTTTAGCATACATCTACCACTAGCAACTTTTTAAAGAACAATTATTAAAAAAGTCATATAAGATTAATGTAGGTCTTAAGCATGATGCTAAAATGCTGTGCAGATTCGGACTCTTTCTAAAAAGTATTTAAAAGCATGAAAGGAAAGAAGAACATAAACTGTATTAAGATGCATAGTTTAATAATTTATTTAAGAATAAAAACTTTGAAAAAAATTGAAATCACAGACATTCTCATTATAGACTATTTAAATAATCTTGAACAATCATAATTCACCATCATTTCAAACTGTTCATAAATTACCTTATTATGCCCTTTCTATCTGCAAGGAGTCCAACTTTGTCAGCAAGACCATCCAAAAAAAATAATAGTAATTCAATTTGTAATAATTTCTTTGAATATTTATTCATACAGTTTTAGGTATATTTTCAATTCATGAAGGATAATGTCAACTGGAGGTAAGCATACACCAATTTATTTTAGCTTCTTAGTAATCTGGTATCCTCGGTAAAAATTATCAAGTCAAGAAAGTTAATACTATGCCTTTCCCCCAAGAGCACACAATAAACAATCTAAAAGAAAATTAATTTGTACAGGGAATAAAAAAACTTTGCGCTTAGGAAATAACTAGCCAACTCCATTTTCTTCCTGGAGGGGAAATTGTACTGTATATAAATAGGCTACATCACTTTTACATAAAATACTTCTTTATAAAATGTTACAGAGCTGTGATTAAAAAAATCACTTTGGGCCTGAAGATTATACATTATATTTTTTTCTGAAAACAGACACCCTGTAGAATAAAATGGAGGTAGTTCTATTTTTTATGCCACATGATATTTGTGCAACCGTTCATCAAGAGCAAAATTTAGATTATAAATACACTAAAGTTAATTTTAGGTCTAACAAATACATTATATTACCTAATGTTTTTGGAAAATATAAAAGGTTGTGCTGAGCAAATAGATACCTGAAAGTCAAGCTTTTAACCACTTGACCACTGGGCACTTAAACCCCCTTCCTAACCAGACCAATTTTCAGCTTTCGGTGCTCTCACATTTTGAATGACAATTACTCAGTCATACAACACTGTACCCATATGAAACTTTTGTTCTTTTTTTCACACAAATAGAGCTTTCTTTTGGTGGTATTTAATCACCATTGGGTTTTTTATTTTTGCGCTATAAAAGAAAAAAGACTGAAGATTCTGTAAAAAAATGAATTTTTCTTAGTTTCTGTTATAAAATTTAGCAAATCAGTAATTTTTCTTCATAAATGTTGGCCAAAATTTATACTGCTACATATCTTTGGTAAAAATAAGTACAAATTGGTGTATATTATTTGGTCTTTGTGAAAGTTTAGTCCATAAGCTATGGTGCCAATATCTGAAGATTGATCACACCTGAAGTATTGACGGCCTATCTAATTTCTTGAGACCCTAACATGCCAGAAAAGTACAAATACCCCCCAAATGACCCATTTTTGGAAAGAAGACATTCCAAATAAATTTTTAGAAATTTCTAAATGTACTCACCATGCATCTATTTAGAAAGATGCATGGTGAGTTTTTTGAAGTTGTCATTTTTTCCCACAATTCTTTGCAAAATCAAGATTTCCCTTTTTTTTCCACAAAATTGTCATATTAGCAGGTTATTTCTCACACACAGCATATGCATACCACAAATTACACCCCAAAATACATTCTTCTATTACTCCTGAGTATGGCAACTTTTACACAGTGTGGCCACATACAGAGGCCCAACATGCAGGGAGCACCTTCAGGCGTTCTGGAGCACCCAGGCCAATTCTGACATTTCTCTCCTACATGTAAAAATCATCATTTATTTGATAGAAAATTACATAGAACCCCAAAACATTATATATGATTTTTTAGCAAAGACCCTAGAGAATACAATGGTGGTCATTGTAACTCTTTATTTCACATGGTATTTGCGCAGCAATTTTTCAAACGCGTTTTTTTGGAAAGAAAAAGTTTTGTGCTTTAAAAAAAAACAAAACAGTAAAGTTAGCCCAATGTTTTTACATAATGTGAAAGATGAAGTTACGCCGAGTAAAGAAATACCTAACATGTCACCCTTCAAAATTGCACACACTCGTGGAATGGCGCCAAACTTTGCTATTTAAAAATCCCCATAGGCGACGCTTTAAAATTTTTTTACTGGTTACATGTTTTGAGTTACAGAGGAGGTCTAGGGCCAAAATTATTGCTCTCACTATTACATTCGCAGAGATACCTCACATGTGTGGTTTGAACACCGTTTTCATATGTGAGCGGGACTTACGCATGCATTCGCTTCTGCATGCAAGCACATGGGGACTGGGGCACTTTGAAATTTTTTTTTTTTTATTGTTCATTTTACTTTATTTATTTTAGTTTGACACTTTTTCCCAAAAATACATTTTTTGATCACTTTTATTTCTATTACAAGGAATGTAAACATCCCTTGTAATAGGAATATGGCATGGCAGGCCCTCTTTACAGTGAGATATGGGGTCAATAAGACCCCACATCTCACCTCTAGGCTGGGAAGCCTGAAATAAAAAAAAAGATCCTGGCTTTGATTGTAGCAGTGAGTCGGTAGAAGCACCAGAGGGTGGCGGTGGGGGGGTTTCCTCTCGCCTCCCATAAGAACGAACAAGCAGCGGAACAGCCGCTATGATCATTCTTATGATGTAGGGAATCGCATGTACATACCAAAAATGACACCCCAAAATAGATTCTCCTACTCCTCCTGAGTACAACGATACCACATGTGTGAGACTTCCACAGCCTGGCCACATACAGAGGCCAAGTACAGCCGAGTATGGCTGAGCATGGCAGAGCATGGCTAAGCATGGCCGAGCATGGCTGAGCTTGGCCGAGTATAGCTGAGTATGGCTGGGTATTGCCGAGTATGACTGGGTATGGCTGGGTATGGCAGAGTATGGCTGGGTATCACCGAGTATTGCAGAGTATGGCTGGGTATTGCTGGGTATTGCAGAGTATGGCTGGGTATTGCAGAGTATGGCTGGGTACTGCAGAGTAAGGCAGGGTATTGCAGAGTATGGCAGGGTATGGCAGGGTATGGCAGAGTATGGCAGAGTATTGCAGAGTATTGCAGGGTATTGCAGAGTATTGCAGGGTATTGCAGGGTATTACAGAGTATGGCTGAGCATGGCAGAGCATGGCTAAGCATGGCCGAGCATGGCTGAGCTTGGCCGAGTATAGCTGAGTATGGCTGGGTATTGCCGAGTATGACTGGGTATGGCTGGGTATGGCAGAGTATGGCTGGGTATCACCGAGTATTGCAGAGTATGGCTGGGTATTGCTGGGTATTGCAGAGTATGGCTGGGTATTGCAGAGTATGGCTGGGTACTGCAGAGTAAGGCAGGGTATTGCAGAGTATGGCAGGGTATGGCAGGGTATGGCAGAGTATGGCAGAGTATTGCAGAGTATTGCAGGGTATTGCAGAGTATTGCAGGGTATTGCAGGGTATTACAGAGTATGGCTGAGCATGTATGGATGTATGTGGCTCTGTGTCACAGGGCAGCGCTGTTGGCACTATAGACCCAGTCCACAGCGCTGCTGCCACCGATCTCTCCCCCTCTTCTCCCACACTATACCAATCGGTACACAGAGGGGAGAGAGGAACCGACGTCATGACATGATGCCGGTTTGTTTACAAGTGATCATCCGTCATTTGACGGTGCGATCACGTGGTAAACATCCGCTATTAGCGGCCATTTACCGTGATCTGTAAATGGACCCGGCGGTCACGGATGTTTTCGGGTGCACACCCCAGGGGGCGCACGAGAGCAGGATCCTGGGAGGACGTCACTGTATGCCCTTCTAGTGTTATGCAACCATCCTGTAGCCATCATTCAGCTATGGGCCAGTTGGCAAGTGGTTAAATAAATGACGACAAACTATAGTACCCTATATTTTTCATAGGTGACACTTTAAAAGCCCTTGCAGGTCATCAATTTAAAGTCAGCCTTGAATAATGGTCCTAGAATCATTGCTTTTACTCTGTTATGTGAGGTGATATGTAGCATAGGTATAGCAAGCAATGTTTTCATGTATCGATGCCCCTGATAGGTGCAATCATGCTTGTGTGTGTGCGTACATTGGAATTGAGTGGGATAAAACATTTTGAGGGGTTTAAATACTTAAGTGTAACTTGGAAAAGTGAGGATTGCACCCAAAATCTCCATCCAGCAACACTCCTCGGCAAATTAAAACAAAAATTATAACTGCGCTAAAGCATCAGAATGATCCAAGCTCAAAGCTGCACGAATATAACACCAATATCAGTGTAAAAACCAGTCAAATAAACAAACAAAAACGTGCGCTAAAAATAGTATATATGTGCAAAGTAAATCATATTAAAACGATCCACATTAATATAAATCATAAATTAGAATAGCCATTATTCAAAAAGCTGATAATAATAAAGTGCAAAATGTGCTATAGTGCTAGTAAGCATAAATAAATAAACAGCTTACATATAAAGTGCATAGTGTACTAGAAAGCTGCCAAACTTCAATAAATGGACAGCTTAAATTATCCCACATTCGATGCAGGGTAACCCTAACCAGTCCTGTAAAAAGTGAAACTCCTCAGCAGTGAGAAGAAAAAGTAGTCCATAATTGGATGTCAGAAGGAAGAAAAGGAAAGTTCCGTAAACAATGCACCACTTCAAAGGGACACCTGAAAACTTCCACAATCGGTCAGGACAAACAGCCAAACAGGTGCATGAAGAGGAAGGAGGTGTGTATATGAAAGTTTCCCAGTACTCCAAAGATGTAACAGATGGACTCTTACCTGAACTGATGGACCTCCCTTCTGGCGAGGTCGTACTGGCAGGCAGACTTAGCCCTCTGCGGGGACTATGGATAGCTTCGAGTCCTCCGGTGTATCCTCCGTCTCTGATCTGGCACAAACCAATCCTTCCTCCTGCGGGGGGTGACAGACCCACTCAACCCAGAGGGGGGTGGGTAAAAAGTAGAGAAGGGGCTCCGATAGTGTAGTATGTATAAAATTTATTGGTTTATTACAAACAACATAGCCACAACAAGTGGGCTCTGTGACAATTAAAAAACTAATACAAAATAAGCCGGCATAAAAAATAGCATACACCCGTGCAGGTCATGGGGCAGGCTGAGAGATGGCTTGCGATGAGTAGCATTTTTTATACATACTACACTATCGGAGCCCCTTCTCTACTTTTTACCCACCCCCCTCTGGAGGATTCGAAGTTATCCATAGTCCCTGCAGAGGGCTAAGTCTGCCTGCCAGTACGACCTCGCCAGAAGGGAGGTCCATCAGTTCGGGTAAGAGTCCATCTGTTACATCTTTGGAGTACGGGGAAACTTTCAAATACACACCTCCTTCCTCTTCATGCACCTGTTTGGCTGTTTGTCCTGACCGATTGTGGAAGTTTTCAGGTGTCCCTTTGAAGTGGTGCATTGTTTACGGAACTTTCCTTTTCTTCCTTCTGACATCCAATTATGGACTACTTTTTCTTCTCACTGCTGAGGAGTTTCACTTTTTACAGGACTGGTTAGGGTTACCCTGCATCGAATGTGGGATAATTTAAGCTGTCCATTTATTGAAGTTTGGCAGCTTTCTAGTACACTTTGCACTTTATATGTAAGCTGTTTATTTATTTATGCTTGCTAGCACTATAGCACATTTTGCACTTTATTATTATCAGCTTTTTGAATAATGGCTATTCTAATTTATGATTTATATTAATGTGGATCGTTTTAATATGATTTGCTTTGCACATATATACTATTTTTAGCGCACGTTTTTGTTTGTTTATTTAACACTCCTCGGCAGGATCAGGCTAGAGTAAATGAAGCTCACCAGGACCCAAAATAATCTTAATAGTGTAAAACTTTAATATGGATACATGTACAGATAAAAGCAATTAAATGTAGTGTAAAATCCTTACATATAAGCCGCTGCCGACCCGGGATTGAGCAGCGGCATGATGTCAGCTGCGTGCATGAGTATGGGGTACATAGTACCCCTACCCATTCACCCAAAAAAAAACATTGTAGTGTAAGAAAAACAGGAGGCAGTTTTTGACAAGTGCTTTATTAAAAATGAATAATTTTCCCAGTGGTAGCTCCAACATCAATCATGTTGCCTGCTGCCGCCGCCAGCACAATAAAAGAAAAGCTCTTCCCACAACGAAGGCTCCAGACGTTCTGGCAGCTACAGTGTCTGACAGTTCTTATATAACTATGGGTTGTGGGTATGCAGTGACGTCACCCAGAGACCCCACCCCTTGTGACATCACAGACCCATCATGCAGGAGGTGGTGATGTAAAAAAGGGGCAGGTTCTTCTGGTGACATCACCATATGGCCAAGCCCCATAGTTATGTAATAACTGTAAAACACCAGAGCTGACAGAACAGCCAAAGCCAGCATCGGTGGAGTAGCGTTTTTTATTTTCATCGGGTCGGCGGTGGCAGACTTGTCAAAAACTGCCTCCTGTTTTTCTTACACTACACTGATCTGGGGGTCCCCCACAACCACTGGGCAAGGGTTGTGGGGATGAGGCCCTTGTCCCCATCAACATGGGGACAAGGTGTTTTGGGGGGCTACCCCAAAGCACCCTCCCAATGTTGAGGGCATGTGGCCTGGTACGGTTCAGGAGGGGGTGCGCTCTCTCATCCCCCCCTCTTTTCCTGCGGCCTGCCAGGTTGCAGGTTCGGATAAGGGTCTGGTATGGATTTTTTGGGGGACCCACGCCATTTTTTAAAAAAATTTGGCGTGGGGTTCCCCTTAAAATCCATACCAGACCTGAAGGGTCTGGTATAGATTTTGAGGGGGACCCCACACCATTTTTTTTTAAAATTTTGGCCGGGGTTCCCCTTAATATCCATACCAGACCTAATGGGGCCTGGTATGGAATTTAGGGGGACCCCCACGTCATATTTTTAAAAAATTTTGTTTCGGGGTTCTCCTGTGAGGAATTTCCATGCCATTTTTATCAATGACCTTTTATGTGTATTGTCGGACCATCAATTCATTAATAGCCGCGAGTACTTTTAACCACTTCAGCCCCGGAAGGATTTACCCCCTTCCTGACCAGAGCACTTTTTCCAATTTGGCACTGCGTCGCTTTAACTGCTAATTGCGTGGTCATGCAATGCTGTACCCAAACAAAATTTGCGTCCTTTTCTTCCCACAAATAGAGCTTTCTTTTGATGGTATTTGATCACCTCTGCCGTTTTTATTTTTTGCTCTATACACGGAAAAAGACCGAAAATTTTGAAAAAAAATGATATTTTCTACTTTGTGTTCTAAAAAAAATCCAATAAACTCAATTTTAGTCATACATTTAGGCCAAAATGTATTTGGCCACATGTCTTTGGTAAAAAAAATGTCAATAAGTGTATATTTATTGGTTTGCGCAAAAGTTATAGCGCCTACAAACTAGGGTACATTTTCTGGAATTTACACAGCCTTTAATTTATGACTGCCTATGTCGTTTCTTGAGGTGCTAAAATGGCAGGGCAGTACAAAACCCCCACAAATGACCCCATTTTGGAAAGTAGACACCCCAAGGAAATTGCTGAGAGGCATGTTGAGCCCATTGAATATTCATTTTTTTTGTCCCAAGTGATTGAATAATGACAAAAAAAAAAAAAAATTACAAAAAGTTGTCACTAAATGATATATTGCTCACACAGGCCATGGGCATATGTGGAATTGCACCCCAAAATACATTTAGCTGCTTCTCCTGAGTATGGGGATACCACATGTGTGGGACTTTTTGGGAGCCTAGCCGCGTACGGGGCCCCGAAAACCAATCACTGCCTTCAGGATTTCTAAGGGCGTACATTTTTGATTTTACTCCTCACTGCCTATCACAGTTTTGAAGGCCATAAAATGCCAAGATGGCACAAACCCCCCCCCAAATGACCCCATTTTGGAAAGTAGACACCCCAAGCTATTTGCTGAGAGGCATGTTGAGTCCATGGAATATTTTATATTTTGACACAAGTTGCGGGAATGTGACAATTTATTTATTTATTTATTTTTTTTTGCACAAAGTTGTCACTAAATGATATATTGCTCACACAGGTCATGGGCATATGTGGAATTGCACCCCAAAATACATTCTGCTGCTTCTCTTGAGTACGGGGATACCACATGTGTGGGACTTTTTAGGAGCCTAGCTGCGTATGGGGCCCCGAAAACCAATCACCGCCTTCAGGATTTCTAAGGGTGTACATTTTTCATTTCACTCTTCACTGCCTATCACAGTTTCGGAGGTCATGGAATGCCCAGGTGGCACAAACCCCCCCCAAATGACCCCATTTTGGAAAGTAGACACCCCAAGCTATTTGCTGAGAGGCACGGTGAGTATTTTGCAGCTCTCATTTGTTTTTGAAAATGAAGAAAGACAAAAAAAAAATTTGTTTTTTCTTTTTTTAATTTTCAAAACTTTGTGACAAAAAGTGAGGTCTGCAAAATACTCACTATACCACTCAGCAAATAGCTTTGGGTGTCTACTTTCCAAAATGGGGTCATTTGGGGGGGTTTTGTGCCACCTGGGCATTCCATGGCCTCCGAGACTGTGATAGGCAGTGAAGAGTGAAATCAAAAATTTACGCCCTTAGAAAGCCTGAAGGCGGTGATTGGTTTTCGGGGTCCCATACGCGGCTAGGCTCCCAAAAAGTCTCACACATGTGGTATCCCCGTACTCAGGAGAAGCAACAGAATGTATTTTGGGGTGTAATTTCACATATTCCCATGGCATGTTTGAGCAATATATCATTTAGTGACAACTTTGTGCAAAAAAAAAAAAAAAAAATTTGTCTCTTTCCCGCAACTTGTGTCACAATATAAAATATTCCATGGACTCGACATGCCTCTCAGCAAATAGCTTGGGGTGTCTACTTTCCAAAATGGGGTCATTTGGGGGGGTTTGAACTGTCCTGGCATTTTATGCACAACATTTAGAAGCTTATGTCACACATCACCCACTCTTCTAACCACTTGAAGACAAAGCCCCTTCTGACACTTTCTGATTACATGAAAAAATTATTTTTTTTTGCAAGAAAATTACTTTGAACCCCAAACATTATATATTTTTTTAAAGCAAATGCCCTACAGATTAAAATGGTGGGTGTTTCATTTTTTTTTTCACACAGTATTTGCGCAGCGATTTTTCAAACGCATTTTTTGGGGAAAAAACACACTTTTTTACATTTTAATGCACTAAAACACACTATATTGCCCAAATGTTTGATGAAATAAAAAAGATGATCTTAGGCCGAGTACATGGATACCAAACATGACATGCTTTACAATTGCGCACAAACGTGCAGTGGCAACAAAATAAATACATTTTTAAAAGCCTTTAAAAGGCTTTACAGGTTACCACTTTAGATTTACAGAGGAGGTCTACTGCTAAAATGACTGCCCTCGATCTGACCGTCGTGGTGATACCTCACATGCATGGTGCAATTGCTGTTTACATTTGACGCCAGACCGACGCTTGCGTTCGCCTTAGCACGAGAGCAGGGGGGACAGGGGTGCTTTTTTTTTTTTTTTTTTTTCTTTATTATTTTTTTGCTTTTTTATCTTATTTTAAAACTGTTCCTTTCATTTTTTTTTTTTTTTTAATCATTTTTATTGTTATCTCAGGGAATGTAAATATCCCCTGTGATAGCAATAGGTAGTGACAGGTACTCTTTTTTGAAAAAATTGGGGTCTATTATACCCTAGATTTCTCCGCTGCCCTCAAAGCATCTGACCACACCAAGATCGGTGTGATAAAATGCTTCCCCAATTTCCCAATGGCGCTATTTACATCCGGCGAAATCTAAGTCATAAAATGCTCGTAGCTTCCGGTTTCTTAGGCCATAGAGATGTTTGGAGCCACTCTGGTCTCTGATCAGCTCTATGGTCAGCTGGCTGAATCACCGGCTGCATTCTCAGGTTCCCTGTTGAGACAGGAGAGCCAGAGAAAAACATGGAAGACGGTGGGGGGGGGCATTCTCTCCCACTGCTTGTAAAAGCAGTCTAGAGGCTAATTAGCCGCTAGGATTGCTTTTATATGAAAGCCGACCGCTGGCTGAAAAGAATGATACCAAGATGATACCTAAACCTACAAGCATCATTCTGGTATAACCACTCAAAGTCGTGAATGGTGTACCTGAAGACAAAAAAATGGTTAACAATAAAGCACAGTAAACGGTAAAGCATAAAAAATTGCATACCTGAAAAGCAAACATGATAAAACATAATAACAATAAAACATTGCAGAATAGAATACAGTAAAAAAGAGCAGAACAATAGAGAGGGAGAATAGAGAGAGAACAATAAAACGACAACTATTATTTTTTATTTTATATTTTTGTTTGTGTTTTTTTTTTTTTTTACACTTTTTTTGTAACTGTAACTTTTATAACTGTAACCGGTACCAGGTTCGGGTCTCTCAAAATGCGATGGCATCTTGGGAGACCCTGTGAAAGTGTGCCTAGTCTGTGCAATGCTGTACCCTACGCTAATACTCAACTAGTGAATGGTAGCGTTCAAAACATTCACCAATGCAAAGACCAGGATTGACAGGAGGGACAATAATAGCGGGTGTCACGCCTATATCTGCGCTTGCTGCAGACACAACATCTTTTTTGGGGGGGTTCGTTGGGTAGGGGTACTCGGGAGGACATAAAAATGCCTCTCATGCAGCCGACTGCATTTGGTTGGGGATGTGAATGGGGGAAGTACGGGCGCTGCAGAAGTGGTGGGTTCCCAAATAGGATTGGCGAATGCAGCAGGAAGGGCATTATGGGCACGACGGGCCTGTGTTTGTCTTTTTGGTGGCAGCGCGACACTACTTGTGCTTGCCACCTCACCAGCTTGAACTGCACTTATGGGACTCACCACATCACCAAGTGTTACTGCAGTGCTGGTTTGACCACGACCGGGGTGTACTAGGCCGCTGGCGCTTGCCAGTTCACCAAAACGCTACCAAAAAAAATGTTAACGATCGCAGGGATCAGGCCTGACTCTGCGAACGCTGCAGTTATGCGTTTAGTGTTTTGTAAGTGACAGTGATCGATCGATACTGCACTTGGGTGGGCTGGGCTGGGCCGGGCGGAGGGGCAAAATGCAGGTGCTAGCAGGTATCTGGGCTGATCCCACTAACACTGCGTTTTTGGGAACCCTAAACTGCTGGGGACGCCAGTATAGATCTGATCGGATCAGATATTGATCAGTTCAGATACTATACCACTAAGGGAGGTGTACGGTGCGTGCGTGGGTGTTAGCGCTACTGGCACTAACCTGACGCTGCCTGGGGCTGGTGCTTGCCAGTTCACCAAAACGCTACCAAAAAAACTGTTAGCGATCGCAGGGATCAGGCCTGACTCTGCGAACGCTGCAGTTATGCGTTTAGTGTTTTGTAAGTGACAGTGATCAATCGATACTGCACTTGGGTGGGCTGGGCTGGGCCGGGCGGAGGGGCAAAACGCAGGTGCTAGCAGGTATCTGGGCTGATCCCACTAACACTGCATTTTTGGGAACCCTAAACTGCTGGGGACGCTAGTATAGATCTGATCGGATCAGATATTGATCCGTTCAGATACTATACCACTAAGGGAGGCGTATGCTGCGTGCGTGGGTGTTAGCGGTACTGCCGCTAATCTGACACTGCCTGGGGCGACGCATATCACCGCCGGGTGATCAGGGGGCTAAACCTTTATTCGGTAATAAACGGCGGGTGCCCTAACACTATAAAAAATAAACAAACTAACCAGCATAAACAAACTAACTAGCGTCACCCGTAACGGTTATACGGTGATCAGTGGTGAAAGGGTTAACTAGGGGGCAATCAAGGGGTTAAAACATTTATTAGATAGTATATGGGGGTCCCTGTCGCTATAAAACGCTGACGGCGAACCTAAATATTTACGTCCCTAACTAGCATCACCAGCGACACTAATACAGCGATCAGAAAAATGATCGCTTAGCGACACTGGTGACGGGGGGTGATCAAGGGGTTAAAACTTTATTAGGGGGGGTTGGGGGGTATCCTAGACCTAAAGGGGGCCTAACACTCACTGCCCTAACACTGTAACTGTCACAAACTGACACCAATACAGTAATCAAAAAAAAAAAAAAAAAACCTGTTTGGTGTCAGTTTGTGACGGGGGGGGGGTGATTGGGGGGGGACCGGGGGCGATCGGGGGGGGGGGGATCGGGGTGTTTTGTGTGCCTGGCATGTTCTACTGTGTGTGTGTGTGTTGGTGCACTCACATTACAGTCTTCTCTCCTCGGCCCGGAACGGAAAATACCGAGCCAAGGAGAGATGACATAATTTCCTCTGCCTCTGTGTACAATACAGGAGCAGGGAAATGATCCCATTGGCTGGGAGCGATCGCGAGGGGGGGGCCACGAATGGATGGCCTCCCCCTCACCACTGATCGCCGGGGGAGATTTGCCGACCGCCGCAGGCACCGGGGGGGGTCCGATTGGACCCCCCACCCGCGGGCAGGCAAGGACGTACCTGTAAGTCCTTTTGCCTGCCCGTGCCGCTCTGTCGACGTACATCGTCGTGCGGTGGTCGGCAACTGGTTAAATTACTTTTTTTCCTTTGAAATGTCATTTTGCTGTCAGACTGTTCTAAACACGGGAAACATGCACCCCTTTACAGGCATACTATAGACACCCTACAGGTACTAAATTTAAAGGAATGTTACACTTTCATTGTTTCACTTTAAGCATTATTAAAATCATTGCTCCCGAAAAGACTGCAGTTTTTAAAACTTTTTTTTGCATTGATCCATGTTCCCTGGGGCAGGACCCAGGTCCCCAAACACTTTTTAACGGTGTTCGCGTGTTTGAACAAATTTTTTGCCTGTTCGCAAGTTCTGGTGCGAACCGAACAGGGGAGTGTTCGGCTCGTCCCTACTGGCCAGATCACCAAGTGAAAATAGAAGGAAAAAAGTATAAAAAAGAAAATCATTGCAGCCACCAAATCTAATCATTGGTAAGCTGCAATATATTACATTTTTGGTTTTGGGTTTAATGCCACTTGAAATCTCAAACGATGTTATCTGACCTTTCAGCTATTTTATGTGAAGTACAGAACAATTCCCCTGTATGAATTTAAATGAGGAGAGGGGGAGGAAATTGTAAATCATGAGAACGGCCTAGGGTGGCCACACTGATTCTCCATAGATACAGTATGGTGAGCTGTGAGTGAGGTGTGTCATGCTAGGACAGAAACAATGTTACTTCCAGATTAACAAGGTGAAAATAAAGGAAATATTACATTTAAATAATAGATAAAAGAATTGTCCTGTTTCCTCTTTAAAGGGTTTGTAAAAGTAATTAAAAAAATAAATAAATAACAAACATATATACTTACCTACTACTGCAGTGGAATCACACAGAGTGGCCAGTAACCATCCTTTTCATTTCCCCCGCTGGTGTTCCGGGCCCCTCCTCTCTTTCCATGGGGGCACTTGTGCATGCTCAAACCCGAGTCCCTCTGCTGCGCCCATTGACACAGACAGAGGGACTGGGACCCGCCCCCCACTCCGTGGTCACTGTCTTTAAATGACAGCACTGGGAGCCAACGGCTCCCCGTGCCCCAGCAAAGCCAACAAGACCTGGAAGTGAGGGGAGGAACGATCTGCAGATGTGCACAGCGCTGGATCGAAAGGGGTCTCGGGTAAGTAAAGGGGGCTGAGGGTGCGATGCTGACAAGTAAACATTTTTTACTTTAATGCAAGGAATGCATTAAGATAAAAAATGTTTAGACTTTAAAACCCCGTTAACCCTTAATGCAGAGATTCTCAACCTTTTCTTGTCCCAGGGATTGGTATTGTGTTGCCAATTTTTCCAGGGACCGGGGGGGCTGTGTCGTGAGCTGGGGGGGATGTAGTTGGTACCGAGATGGGTGATATTGTTTCCACTCACTGATAGGGTTTTAAAAGGAATCTCTGTGCAGTCAAACCTCTTTGCTAATGATCTGTATTTACAGATCATTAGCAGAGAGGTTTGACTGCGCAGAGACTCCTATGGAAACACTATCAGTGAGTGGATCACTGCACAGAGCTCACTGAGCACCTCAGATTACCAGGCTCCTGCATCCATTCATCTTGGAGAAGGTGGGTTTTTCCAAGTCCTTTATGTGTTTGCTGTGCCCCGGGGTGTCAGAAGGAGGAGAGCAGCCACCACTTATTGACCGGGGTGGAGCTTCACTTGCTCGCCCCATCACTCACCTGCTGCTGTACAATGCAGGGCTACTATATTCAATTGCCACACAGCAGGGTGTGAGCGGTAGGGATGAGCCGAACACCCCCCGATTCAGTTTGCACCAGAACCTACGAACGGACCGAAAATTTGCACGAACGTTAGAACCCCATTGACGTCTATGGGATTCGAACGTTCAAAATCAAAAGTGCTTATTTTAAAGGCTAATTTGCATGGTATTGTCCTAAAAAGGGTTTGGGGATCCTTGCAATCAATGCAAAAAAACTTTTAAAAACGGCCGTTTTTTTGGGAGAAGTGATTTTAATGATGCTTAAAGTAAAAAAAAAAGTGAAATATTCCTTTAAATATCGTACCTGGGGGGTGTCTATAGTATGCCTGTAAAGTGGCGCGTGTTTCCCGTGCTTAGAACAGTCCCTGCACAAAATGTAATTTTTAAAGGAAAAAAAGTCATTTAAAACTGCTTGTGGCTTTAATATAATGTCAGGTCCTGGCAATATGGATGAAAATCAGTGAGACAAACGGCATGGGTACCACCCAGTCCATTACCAGGCCCTTTTGTCTTGTATGGATATTAAGGGGAACCCCGCACCCAAATTAAAAAAAGAAACAGCAGTATACAGGCTCTGTACTCTGAACAGCAGTATACAGGCGGTGCAAACAAGACAGGGACTGTAGGTTTGTTGTTAAGTAGAATCTGTTTGTAATTTTGAACTGGTACATTTTTAACGTGTTTAGCTCCAGCCAAAAAATCTATTTTAAGCTTTTTGGAAAACGTAGGGAAGGGTTATCACCCCTGTGACATTTGTTTTGCTGTCTGTGCTCCTCTTCAGAAGATTTCACTTTTTGTCCCAATGACAAATTCTTTTTGAAAATTTGTGTTTTTTTGTGAAACAAGGATTGGTGATAAAGCATCAGTGGAAAGGAGAAATGTTTTTCCCATATTAACTCTTACAGGAGAGAATTTCCCTTCCTAGGGGTAGATTTCATCTCACTTCCTGTTGTCTCCTTCCATTTGCAAGCAGGAGTCGTTTGTAAGTTGGATGTTTGAAAGTAGGGTCCTGCCCTATATACTCAGCAGAAATTTGGGCCTTAGGTGTTGTTGTGGCCACAACACTGTAAGCCCTCACAGGGCCCTGCTGTGAAAATATTAGATCAAGAATTGTAATTACATGCCCCTGTTGAACAGGGGCAGAAAAATTGGGCCTTTGGTGGTGGTGGTGGTGCTGGTGCCACAACACTGTAAGTCCTCACTCACTCTTGGTGGGCACAGAAACGGGCCCTCCTGTGAAATATTAGATCAAGAATTGTAATTACATGCCCCTGTTGAACGGGGGCAGAAAAATTGGGCCTTTGGTGGTGGTGGTGGTGCTGGTGCCACAACACTGTAAGTCCTCACTCACTCTTGGTGGGCACAGAAATGGGCCCTGCTGTGAAATATTAGATCAATAATTGTAATTACATGCCCCTGTTGAACAGGGGCTGAAAAATTAGGGCCTTAGGCACTGGTTCTGGTGCCACAACACTGCAACCCCTCACAGATACTCTAGTTGGAATGCAGGAATGAGCCCTGCTGCAAAGTATTGCATCAAAAATTGTTAAACTGTTAAACAGGGGCTGAAAAATTGGGCCTTAGGCACTGGTGGCGGCGCCCAGAACCAAAAATGTTCTTACAAGCTATCAGCGTGATCATTGAGGAGGAAGAGGATAATTACTCAGGATAGTCACTCAGCATCAGCATAGGCAGTCTTTGAAGGGATCTGAGATTTCAAAAAAAATTATTCGGTTACATCAGCATCAGGTGCTTGGTAGCTGGTGGTGATCCAAGACTGATTCATTTTTATGGAGGTCAGTCGATCGACCGAGTCGATGGACAGACGCACCCTGTGATCGGTTACAAAGCCTCCAGCAGCACTGAATGTGCGTTCCGAAAGAACGCTGGATGCAGGACAGGCCAGTAGCTCAATTGCATACTGTGCAAGCTCTGGCCAGTGATCCATCCTCAAGACACAGTGACCCAGAGGATTTTCGGTGGGAAAGGTGTCCAAGTCAGATCTTGCCCCTAGGTATTCCTGCACCATGTAAAACAGGCGCTGGCGATGGTTACTGGAACCAATTCTACCTTGGGGCTGTGGACCAAAAAATTGTCTAAACGCATCGGTCAGACGGCCACCTTCTCCACCGCTCCTTCTTTGACTGACCGAAGCCTCAGCAACACGTTGTCCAGAAACAGGAGTTTGTAACCTCCCAGTCTCTGGGAACGCGTTGCACAGACCTTTCTGCAAGGCCTCCCGAAGATGTTTCATCCTCTGCTCCCTCTGCGATGGCAAGATAAGGTCCGCAACCTTACCCTTGTAACGTGGATCAAGGAGGGTTGCCAGCCAGTATTGGTCCTTCTCCTTGATACCACAAATACGAGGATCTTTATGCAGGCTTTGCAGGATCAGGGAGGCCATGCAGAGTAGGTTTGCTGAGGCATTCGGTCCGGAGTCCTCTGGGTCACTAGGGACGACATGGTCAGCAGACACCTCCTCCCAGCCACGTACAAGTCCATGTGTTTCTTGGGACTGATCCCTTAAAGACTGCTGCTAATGCTGAGTGCCAGGCTCCACCTCCATACTGACACAATCCTCCTCCTCGTCCTCTTTCTGTGTGATCGGCGGGCACGCAGGACCACTGTCTAGATAAAGGGGTCCTTGAGAGCTAAGGAAGTCCTCCTCTTCCTGCCTCTGTTCTGCCTCAAGTGCCCTGTCCATTATTCCACGCAGCGTGTGCTCCAACAGGTGGACAAGGGGGACAGTGTCACTGATGCATGCACGGTCACTGCTCACCATCCTCGTGGCCTCCTCAAATGGTGACAGGACAGTGCATGCATCCCTGATCATGGCCCACTGGCGTGGGGAAAAAAAACAAGCTCCCCTGACCCTGTCCTGGTGCCATAGTCACACAGGTACTCATTGATGGCCCTCTGATGCATGTGCAGCCACTGCAGCATGGCCAACGTTGAGTTCCACCTGGTGGGCATGTCACAGATTAGGCCGTTTTTGGGCAGGTTAAACTTCTTTTGGAGGTCTGCCAGCTGAGCACTGGCATTATATGACTGGTGGAAATACACACAGACTTTCCTGGCCTGCCTCAGCACATCCTGTAAGCCCGGGTACCTGCCCAAGAACCGCTGCACCACCAAGTTAAGGACGTGAGCCAAACAGGGCAAATGGGTCATTTGTCCCTGTCGGAGGGCAGAGAGGAGGTTGGTGCCATTGTTGCAAACCACCATTCCTGCCTTAAGTTGGTGTGGCGTCAATCACCTCTGAACCTGCCACTGCAGAGCTGACAGATCCTCTGCCCCAGTGTGGCTCCTGTCCCCCAAACTTCTTTTGGCAGTGCAGCAGATGGGGCAGGGAAATTTGCCTGGAACAATCTGACATCGGTGTACCGAAAGCAGATTGCCCACAAGTACTTGGCTGTGACACACCTAATTCTACACCTTCATTTCTCTCAGTGCAGGTCTCAGAGAGGACTGAAGGTATCATGGAGTTGTAGATCTCAGCTGATGAGGAGCAAGGAGAGGTCCTCTTTGTTCTTTGGTGTGGGTCTTTTAGATACGCTTGCCAGCGAACTGCATGGTAGGTCAACATATGTCTGGTCAAGCATGTGGTGCCCAAGTGGGAGATGTTTTGGCCACGCGAGATACGCTTGAGACATATGTTGCAAATAGCAGCAGTGCGATCTGATGCACTCATCTCAAAAAAGGCCCACACCAAAGAACTTTTGGAATAAAGCTCAGAGACAGCAGCGCCTGCACATGCGGAGCTTTGGGGTGTGATGCAGGCAGTGTGCTGCCCTTAGGCTGGCCCCTGGAGGGCATCCTGCCTCGTTGGTGATGTGCCTCCTCCTCCTCTCTCCTATCAGGCACCCACGTTGAGTCAGTGACCTCATCATCCCCTCCCTCCTCATCGCTGGAGCAAACCTGGCAGTATGCTGCAGCAGGGGGAGCATGACTGCCAGATTGCTGTCCTTCTTGGGCACCCCCTCTGTCCGTGCTCACATTACTGCCTTCATCTAGCTCAGTATCATCATCAGAGCCTTCTAAACGTTGGGCATCCTCCTGGAGCATGTACCCAACACTGTGGTCAAACAGTTCGAGGGACTCCTCTGGAGGACATGGTGGGGCTAGGGAAGGAGTCACTGATGCCATTGAGCCGAGGGAAGAGGCCGCGTTGGCAGCTGCTTTGCCAGACAAAGTACCCTGAGCATGGGTGAGAGAGGATGAGGAGGATGAGGATGGCTTGGTCATCCACTTGACCAAGTCTTCCGCATGTTGCGGCTCAACACGGCCAGCTGCCGAAAAAAAGGCCAAGCGTGTCCCATGGCCACGTGCTGACTAGGATGCACCGTCTACATGACCAGCACTGTTGCCTCTAGACACAGAGCCTGCTTGCCCTCTTTTATTGGCTTGTGACTGTCTGCCTCTCCTTGTTGGCCTTCCAGACATACTAATGTTGCGGGTTGGAATACGTAGGGCGCACCACTAGAAAGTTACAGGTGAGATTGGGTGAGCATGTTGCCAGTATTCGAAGGGGTTTTGACAAACATAGTGTTTCAAAACACTACGACCTCAAACATAATAGGGATCCCACTGGCACTATGTTTTTCGCCCTCGAAAAATATATACCACACTGGCGAAGTAGCAATGGCAAACGTAGCATATCTAGGAGTGAGACTAGCTGGATATATAAATTGGGTTGTCATGTGCCTGTGGGTTTGAATGTGGAGTGGGACATCAATTGTTTCATCAACAATGGTTGACGTTTGGTCTCCCTTTTTGATGTCCCATTCCACATTCTCGGTGACCATGCCTTCCCAACCTCTCATTAAAAGTAGATTATCCTGGTTCCTATATTATTTAGATTTTTGATTCTTGGGAGAAATCCCTTTACTTTAATTTGATTTATTGATGAATCATATATATCTTCACCTCTGAGGGGTGATGCGAAATGATCTTCAGCTATTTGTATAACCTCTTGTTAAAAGTAAATTATTCCGTTTTGTTATACTATTCGGATTTTTAGTAAATTATTTTGTTTTGTTATATTATTTAAATTATCATGTTTGGTTATACCATTTGGATGTCTGATTCCTGGAAAAAAATTCCCTTAATTTGATTACTGATGAATTATATATGTCTTTACCTTCGAAGGGTGATGCGAAATGGCCTTCAGCTAATTTTATAATTTTTACTAAGTTTTTACTAAGTTTAGAATATCAATTCAAAATTTACTTCTGAAGTGATATCTAAATTGTCCACAAGATGGCACTATGGAAGTTTTCATGCTGTCCTATGTGTTTAATCAGCATTAGAAACAATTGACACTCCTTTTGTTAATGCTTCAGCTGTTTTTTTGGCCCCGTGTATCTTAATTATGTAACCAATGGCTGCATCCCTTCGTTCCGCCGCTCGGGTATATAATGCGCATGCGCGGACGTGTGGGCGTGCCCCTGATGATGTCATTTCTGATGAAACGGGCGTAAAAAAAGGGTAAACACGCACGCACGTACTGCGCATGCGCAGACTTTCGATATCTGTCGGAGCTGTTTTTAAACTCCTTGCAAGGAACTTGTCTATGTGGATGCCTGTATGGCAAATTTTAATAAAGAAGAGTCAAACTTTTTTACACTATTGGAGCATTTCTTCTTTTTTGGATACTCATTATCGCTGTAAATGAACCCTTTCCATTTGATGACCGTCTGCTGTTACTTATTCACCGCTTCCGGATGAGACCCACTCATTGAAGGGATAACATCCAAAGTGGAGGTCTTTCATGCCTTTTATTAAGGGCTGTCTGGTAAGCCTTTAATCTACTTATGGTGACGGGTCTATTGTGGTGGAAGTCACGGATTTACCCAAACAGGGACTCATTTATGTGTATTTATGGACACTATATGAATATTAAGCACAATATATTTTAGTGTGATAAAGTTTGCGGTGGGAACAGCTGCGCATTTAATCCAACACCTCATTTTGTTACTACATTGGAATATGTGTGGACAATATGCACTATTTTTGATTTGATTCTATTTTGTCACTAGTGAATTATTGTGCACTGTGTTTTTTTCTTTTTTAATGTTTGTTTATATCCAGCGCTGAACTTTTCTTTATATATATTTATATAGACATACTAATGGCCTGTAGCTGCACTAAGCTGGGATATATATATATATATATATATATTGTAACGAGCCCCTTGCTCGCTCGGTTCCACTCCCCTGACACTCCTCTGCAGCTATTGAATCAGATTGCAACGTCTGATGGTTCAGTCATCCGATGCTCCGGGACTAGAATTACAGCTCTGTGCCGTTCTAGTCCAGTTGTGATAGCTCAGAACAAACACCAGGCAGGCTGTATGTAAGTTCAAACAGGACTCTCTCTTTATTGACAAAATACAGGCTTTTATACACTCAAAGTGGAGGTGCAGACCTCCTGCTCATATTACTCTAACAATACAGCTGTAACCTAATTAACCTAATTAACATGAGCTAATTAACTAATCCCTTTAGACAGCCTAGATGACTCAGACATGACCGTTAGGCCAGACTGGCCGTCTTGTAGTTCAGAAAATCCAATCAACATTATCACAATCAACATAGACTCTTCTTCACACAATAGCAGAGTTAATTAACACAAATAACAATGGGGATCTAATGACTCTTAGATCCCATAGTAGACTTATTTACAATACACATTTTAGCAGACAATAGACAGACAGGTGTTGGAATTTACATCAGCATATCCTAACAGTATTTGTCCCAGCATTATGAATCAGCCACTATTCCAATATGGCAAATCCAGGGTCCCTAGAGTCTGTGTGTCCTGGGGGACCAGGACCTGAATCCACAATAATACCACCTCAAGAGTCCCCAGGCATACAGCTCACAAAGAGCACCGTTCCCCCAAATGCAAGGGCCCCCGATCGATCGGCAAGAGGCTAGCATACAGTCCCCTCCAAAAGTCTTTCTCCCGTTCTCCCGGCTAGGTCTGTCACATATATATATATATATATATATATATATATATATATATATATATATATATACTGGTACTGCAGCTAGCAAAATCAACTGCCTGCCTGTAGTATGAGAACACCACCAACCTTCTACAGGTAGCTTTAGCTGAACACTGTGCAGAGCTCGCAAAAAACTAACTTGTAGCTTATGTAGCTGCCTGCGGTAGTGATATGATCAGGAAAACACCACCAACCTTCAACAGGTAGCTTTAGCTGAACACTGTGCAGAGCTCGCACTACACTAACTTGTACTTTTAGCTGAACACTATGCAGAGCTTGCAAAAAAATAACTTGTAGCTTATTTAGCTGCCTGCGGTAGTGATAGGATCAGAAAAACACCACAAACCTTCTACAGGTAGCTTTAGCTGAACACTGTGCAGAGCTTGCAAAAAACTAACTTGTAGCTTATTTAGCTGCCTGCGGTAGTGATAGGATCAGGAAAACACCACCAACCTTCTACAGGTAGCTTTAGGTGAACACCGTGCAGAGCTCGCAAAAAAATAACTTGTAGCTTATTTAGCTGCCTGCGGTAGTGATAGGATCAGGAAAACACCACCAACCTTCTACAGGTAGCTTTAGCTGAACACTGTGCAGAGCTCGCACTACACTAACTTGTAGTTTAACTTAACACTGTGAGGAGGACGCACTACACTAACTTGTAGCTTTAGCTGAACACTGTTCAGAGGACGCACTACACTAACTTGTAGCTTTAGCTGAACACTGCTCAGAGGACGCACTACACTAACTTGTAGCTTTAGCTGAACACTGTGCAGAGGTCGCACTACACTAACTTGTAGCTTTAGCTGAACACTGTGAGGAGGACGCACTACACTAACTTGTAGCTTTAGCTGAACACTGTGAGGAGGACGCACTACCCTAACTTGTAGCTTTAGCTGAACACTGTGCACTACACTAACTTGTAGTTTTAGCTGAACACTGTGAGGAGGACGCACTACACTAACTTGTAGCTTATTTAGCTACCTGTGGTAGTGATAGGATCAGGAAAACACCAGCAACCTTCTACAGGTAGCTTTAGGTGAACACTGTGCAGAGCTCGCAAAAAACTAACTTGTAGCTTATTTAGCTGCCTGCGGTAGTGATAGGATCAGGAAAACACCACCAACCTTCTACAGGTAGCTTTAGCTGAACACTGTGCAGAGCTTGCAAAAAAATAACTTGTAGCTTATTTAGCTGCCTGCGATAGTGATAGGATCAGGAAAACACCACCAACCTTCTACAGGTAGCTTTAGCTGAACACTGTGCAGAGCTCGCACTACACTAACTTGCAGTTTGAGCTGAACACTGTGAGGAGGTCGCACTACACTAACTTGTAGCTTTAGCTGAACACTGTTCAGAGGATGCACTACACTAACTTGTAGCTTTAGCTGAACACTGTGCAGAGTTTGCACTACACTAACTTGTAGTTTTAGCTGAACACTGTGAGGAGGACACACTACACTAACTTGTAGCTTTAGCTGAACACTGTGCAGAGGTCGCACTACACTAACTTGTAGTTTTAGCTGAACACTGTGAGGAGGACGCACTACACTAACTTGTAGCTTTAGCTGAACACTGTGAGGAGGACGCACTACCCTAACTTGTAGCTTTAGCTGAACACTGTGCAGAGGTCACATTACACTAACTTGTAGCTTTAGCTGAACACTGTGAGGAGGACGCACTACACTAACTTGTAGTTTTAGCTGAACAATGTGCAGAGGTCACACTAAACTAACTTGTAGCTTTAACTGAACACCGTGAGGAGGACGCACTACACTAACTGCAAATAGTCTAGCTGCCTGACTGTGGTACTAATAGGATCAAAAGAACACCAGCAATTTTCTTCAGGTAGCTGTAAATACTGTAACAAGGCAAGCCTGCCTGTTAGTAGGAAGATAACAGGAACGGATCTAGCTAAACTGAATACAGTGTACATATATATATATATATATATATACAACACCTGGAATGCATATATATACACAATACACTGTAAGTGCAGCTAACTCACTGACTGTACTGCCTAATCTATCTAACTTAAATCAAATGACACTGTCTCTCTGTCTATTTCTTTCAACGCCGGAACACACACTACACAGGGCCGCCTCCTTGGCTTTGGCCAATTACGGCTCTCTGTTCAGACGGCGCTGTGATTGGCCAAGCATGTGGGTCATAGTGCATGCTTGGCCAATCATCAGCCAGCAATGCACTGCGATGCCGCAGTGAATTATGTACCATGACGCACCACACGAATTTGGCGCGAATGGCCCATATCGTTCGCAATTTGGCGAACAGACGATGTTCGAGTCGAACATGGGTTCAACTCGAACACGAAGCTCATCTCTAGTTAGCGGCAGGCAACTGAGTGAAGCTCTGCCCCCTTGTCAATAAGTGGTGGCTTCTCACCACCTTTTGATGCCCCAGGACACAACAAACACATACAGGTCCCCGGGTGCTGACCAACAAGAAGCAGAGCCTGGGCAGCAATACATGCAGCCGCCAATAGAGACTGAACTGCTGCCAACCCCCACCATGCTGCCTGGTCCCCAACAAGTAACCGGGGGTTGGGGACCCCTGCCTTATCAATTCTGGCATTTCACTGTCCTTATTGCTAGTGTCTGTTTGTCAGTATCTTTTCTACTGCTTAGCCATCTTAATCATGTTCCTAATGAGGGCCACAATTGGCAGCACAATTTAAATTTTGCCACTGGGAGTTCTGAAACTAAGGAGGCATTCTCATATGCTTCTCTCCTGTATGTCTTTCCTCCCCTTTTGGTGACAAGAATTCTAGCTGTCTGTTTTCCTAGTATCAATGTCCCCTTTTGACCCCTGTACTTTTCATGTTGTCACTTGCTTGCGATAATAATCACATCAATGCTGTCTTTCACACCTGCACTGGAAATGCTTAAATCCCCCTAACCTGGCTAGCAATGCCCTTCTGGCCATTACATATACTGTTTATACTAAAAAAATAAACTCTTTGGGGACAGACTCATCTACTGTAAGTGTTCATGCTGAGATATGAAGTTATTTCCCCATCGTAACTCTGGTTCTTGGTTAGAACACTCTACATTTTAGGTCTTTAAAGAGTGGTTATATGTGACCCTGGCCTAGCAAGCACCCCATTTCAGTATGACTTGAGCTGATTGTGTTAGTTTCCTTTCCCTGGTGGTATAAAGTGCTAATTTTGCCCGCAAGTTTATTCTACATGTTACAGAATCTAGCAGTGTGAGCAGATATCAATTATTTATTTTTTGGTGTAGGGGACACATATTTCACTGCATATACATTGCTAATATTCTTCAGCTAAGCTGGAGTAAAGATGTTAACTAATTATCCACTGCCCTTCATTCTCAGTGCCCACCTAAAGCATGGTACACAAGGGCTGTATCCACTGATTCAAGAGAAACTGGCTGACATTTGGCCCGTGTTTACGGCAACCTGTCTGACAGAAGCTGGCTGAATATCTGGCTTCTGTAGAATGAGAAACAAGGGGAGAGGTGCCTCTAAGTGTAGGATTAAAAGCAATTTATTTGGAACACATCCAGTTGGCAACTCACATGTATGTAAAAATAAACAGACACATTTGTATATAGAGGATCTTGAGGGATGTCATCCATGGGGAGGCAAATTCCTCCACTTCTGTCTCTGCAAGGCACTGAGATCTCCTCTGGACACCACCATGATGGAAAACAGCCATATGGTGGAGGAAACTAAAGTGAGGCTTGGTGCGTAGATGGCTTGGTGACGTGGAGGGATAACATCATGATGATGCGTTTCTGAGCATGCACGCTGCATGTGTTGCGGAAGTCACACTCCTTTCTCCAGCATAACAAATAGGACACGGGACCCACATCACGGGGAGGGGCCAGAGCACCCATGGATTCCCCCCTTTTAATTTATCCATTATACACAATATGTGAATAGTAATAGTATTAATTTTTTACCTATAGATTCAAAGATATCATAACCTAGATATGAAGTATACAGTATTTGCATATCTTGTACATAAACCTATTATTTAGAGGCCAATCACTTTACTTAGAAATACCAATCCTGACCTTATAGAGCATAACAGACATAAAACAAAATAAGAGACTGTCGAACAAAACAAAAAAAAAGAAAACAAGTAGCGATAGTACTACAGCCGTAGGATCCATCAACTACTACTACTAGTCCTCACTTGCTACCTTTAGGCTACTCGCTATTGACCTGCCAGTACATTCTAGTTTTTCAGAAGATATTGGTTAAATTGTAAGTTTTAATCCACACTTCCCATTTCCGTTTGAAGCTATCCCTTTTGCCATGGATGTTGGCATAGGAGTGTTCATATAAGCAATGTAAATTTACCCTAGAAACAACTTCTGTGAGTGTGGACGCTATATCTTTTTTCCATTGACACATTATGGATAATCTAGCTGCTATTAAAATATGTAGAACTACTGTTCTAAAGTTAGTAGGAAAGTTTTCTAAGGAGAGTCCTAGCAGTACCATTGCCAGTGAGGGTTGGGTTATGATTCCTGTAATAGACGAGATCAGCTGGAAAATAGACTTCCAAAAGGTGGATATAGATTTGCAGTACCAGAGTATATCAAGTTCCCAGGTTGCCCACAGTTATGCAAGCAATCAGGGAAGTGTTCTTTATAGATTTTAGATAATCTAACTGGTGTTAGGTACCATCTATATAGTATCTTATAGACATTTTCCCAATGTAACACACAATGTGAAGCTCCTAGGCTGGCTCTAATTGCTCGGGACCGTCTAAATCTTTTTCCCATTTCAGTATCGCTGGTGTTTGTTTTATTGGAGTGTTGGATTGAAGCAAGGAATAAAGAAGTAAAATGCCTCTTTTTTGGATAGAATCTTTATGATAAAACTCCCATATTCTTTTGTCTAGAGTTATGGTGTCAGAGGTGAAGGTATGTAGGAGATGTTGGATCTGGAACATCTTAACTTTATCTTTGTGTTTGACTGTTTCTGGGATCTCCCTTAGGGTAGAGTAACCAGCATCTAAACGTGTTTGAACCGAGAGGCCTGGTATTAAGAATTTAAATGATTGCCGTGGTGTATTACCTAGGGGTATATGTATGGGTCCCTGACTTCTTTCTAGAAGGCTTGTCAAAGCTTTAAGCAAAAAGAGATTAGAAGCGTGGTCTGGTAAATATATTGGTTTATTAGTGGCCGTTGCTATTAATAAAGCTTGGAGGTTCTTGTTTTGCACCAAATTTTGTTCTAATATGACCCATTGCTTTACTGGAGACGGGTCAAGCCATGCTTTAAGTTGTTCTAGAAGAATCCCTCTATAATAATTTTTAATTATGGGGACTCCCATACCTCCTTTCGATCTGTGCTTTGCGAGGGTAGAAAAAGCTTTTCTTGCTCTAGTCCCTTTCCAAATAAAGGATCGAAGTGAGGTATCCAGTTTATTACAGAAAAGGGCTGGTAAGGGTATTGGTACAGTCCTGAAGATATAAAGAATTTTTGGTAATATAACCATTTTAAAAGTTGCTATCCTTCCCATCCAAGAGATGTCAAAGTTGCCCAGTTGTAAGAGTTCATTCTGAACAGAATGAAGCAAGTTTTTATATTTAGCATTGTAAAGGTGGTTAGATTTAGCTGTTAGATAAATCACTAGATATTGGATTTTATCGTTGTCCCAATTGCAAGGAAATAATAATTTAATTTTTGCCCTTATTTTGTGACTAAGATTGGTTGTAAGAAATGGCGCTGAAGGTTTCAATCATTGCGAAAGTGTCAATATGATGTCGTCCGCGAATTGTCCTATTTTATGGCTTTTGCCAGCTACTGAAATGCCCTTTATAGTCGGTGAGCTCCTGATGGCAGCTGCAAAGGGTTCCATAACGAATGTAAAGTTCAAGGGGGAAAGGGGACAACCCTGCCTTGTGCCATTGGTGATATTGAAGGCCTCAGAGAGTACAGAGGAGGTAAAAACTTGTGCAGATGGGTTTGTGTATAGCGTTAAAATGGCTGATAGGATAAAACCTGTGAAACCAAATTTTTTGAGAGTAGCTTGTAGATACCCCCAATGTACCCTATCAAATGCCTTTTCAGAATATAGAGCTATAAAGGCCATAGGCAGTTTGCAGCTTTCAGCTAGGTGGAACAGATTGAGAATCCTGTAGGTACCATCGGGGAGCTTGGCACCCTTTTACAAATCCTACTTGATCGGGGGCTATTAAGGATGGTGTTGTTTCAGTCATTCTGTTTAACTTTAAGGTCTGTGTTAAGGAGAGATATTGGTCTAAAGTTCTGTGGTATGGTGGGATCTTTCCCTGGTTTGAGCAATGTGACTACTAGGGCTTTAACCATTTCTGCTGGTAATGAACCAGAGGATGCCGCTATATTGAATACTTTTACTAAATGTGGAACCAGGTTGTCAGAGAAGTTTTGGTAATACTCTGCTAATAAACCATCTGGACCTGCGTTCAGTGCCAGGGATTTAGGAACTCTTTTAACTTCTTTGGCAGAGATCTGTGCATTAAGGCGCTCTTACACCTCGGGATCAAGAAATTTTGTAATACTTTCTATAGATGGTTGGGAGGAATTTGGGTCCGGTTTAAGATTGTAAAGAGCACTATAGTACTCCTTAAAAGTATTTGCTATATCCTTAGGGTGAGATAACTTTGCACTTGTTTTAGGGTAATTTAGCTGGGCTATTCTTGTTTTTGCTTGCTTTGCTTTGATTTATTGGGCTAATACCTTCCCCGCTTTATTCCCAGAGGAGTAATATGAAGCTTTTAGGTGTTTAAGGCCTTTCTCATAATAATAATATATAAGTATTTGTTTAAGTTCTAATCTACAACTCTTTAATTCCTCTATTAGAGTCTGGGTCATGTCTTTTTTATTTTGCGTTTCTAGGTGGTGAATTTTAGCTAAAAGGAATTTAGTCATCTGCACCCTTTGCTTCTTTTCCCTTGCTGCAATTTGCAACAGTAGGTCTCTAATATAGGCTTTGTGAGCACACCAAGTAGTGGAGGCCGGAGTCTCATCTGTAGCACTGAAATGGAAAAATTCCTCTAGTTGCTTCCTGACTTTCTCTCGGTGAGCAGTATGGTTAAAAATATGTGTATTATTACGCCAAAGAATAGTGGGGGTCACATTGTATTGTTCTTTCAGTTCAATTGTTATGGGAGCATGGTCTGACTGGGTAATGGTATCTATAGTTGTTAGTTTTGTTTTGTATAGGGAGGGTAAATTTGTAATCATTAGATCTTCTAGAATATGATCTATGCAGGTTAGTGAAATCTTTTTCATCCGGATGGTGAAATCTCCAGACATCATATAAAGATTTGTTATGTATAGTGGAGTGCAACGTTGATTTATGATGTAATTTAGGGGGAGAGCAATTTAGTTTGGAGTCTATAACTGAGTTAATGTCCCCTAACAACAGGAGGCTACCCTTGCAAAGGGATTTAATCTTTTTAAGAAGATTCCTTAAAAAGGTTATTTGTCCTTGGTTGGGGGCATATATTGATACAATTCTATACACAACATCATTTATGGTGCAGATTAAAAATAATATATCGACCCTTAGGGTCTTTGATAAATTCCAACAGCATTTTTAACTGCTATGAAAACACCATTGTGTTTTGTGTCCGCATTCACAAAAAGATGTGCGGATACTGTCTGTGGGAGCATTTTGGTGCTTTGGTAGCCGAGAAGTGTGTTTCCTGTATACAGAGAATGTCTCCTTTCAGCCTCTGGGCTTCTGACCACATGAGATTGCACTTAAAAGGGCTATTTAAACCCTTATCGCTGAGAGAAACAAACTTAATAGTCATTGAAAGTCAAGATGCAGGCATCGGACTCTTTCTGTATTAACTTATAAGGAAGAGTAGCATTCTCTTTCAAAGAGATATTTGGTACAATAACAGGGTTGTACTTACAAGAAGCTAGTTCAGTAGAAAGGAAATATCACCACCTATTTGGGAAGGGAGGTTTAACCTGTAATAGGTAGTATGGATAGAGTATTGAAGCTGTGATATTCAAACAGGAATAGGTGATACAAGGTGAGCAGTATCGCATATATTCAGTCAGCTGAATGCAGCAGGTGAGGACAACAAAGAAAACAAAACAGTAAAAATGTAAATAGGAGCCCAGAGCCTGCCCCGGATTCCAGAGGCAGCGGTACTGCTTGAAATCTGAGGGCAAACAACCCACACCAACATGACGGTAGGAAATTTGTTCCTGGGTTTCTAGAGGATTCTAGGACTCCAAGGACCACTTTCAGTAGAAATATGTGAGGTACTTATATGTTAATAATATGACCATTCCTTCTGTAGTTTAGTTGGCTTACGTCGTTCTTCCGCTGGTTTGTCTGCTGGGAGAATCCGCTATTCTTTCAGAAGTCGGAGGCCAGATTCCAACGAGAATATGTTTACTGTCTTGTCCAGGTTTGTCACCGTTAGCTTTGATGGGGTCTCCTATCTATAGGCGATGTTGTGGTTTCTTAGGGGCTTCATGATAGTAAGGAGCTTTTTCCTACGTTGTATAGTAGCTTGTGATAGATCCGTGTACAGAGCAATGCATGCAAATTGCTCGTTTAATTGTGTGTTTTTCCGTATGTGCGCATAGTGTTTTCTTTAATATGGTAGTAATGTATTCTAGCCAATACGTCTTTCGGTACGGTATCCGGAAGGAAAGTTGGTTTGGCAGTCTATGCGCTCTATCGATTATCAGTTCTATGTCAGTTGAATTGGGCACTAGAGTGCATAGCATTTGGCGTATGAAGCCTTTCAAATCAGCAGCAGAAATGGATTCTGGAACACCGTGGAATTTAATATTGTTCCTGCGTGAGCAGTCCTCCATATCTGCCAGCTTTGCTGCAATTCTCTGTATATCATTTTGCTGTTCTTTATATGCATCCACAAGATTATTGTGAGCAGAGAATGCATCCTCCATTTTGTGTTCAGTATGTGACATTCTTTGTTGCAAATCATGTACAAAAGCATCAATAGGTTTCAGCATATTCAGCATGTAAATGTAAAGGGAGTCTCTCAAAGAAATCAGCATGTCTTTCATATTTGTCATTGATACAGGCTGGGAAGAGGAAGGGAAGTGCTCAAGAGGGGTCTGGGTGGAATGCTCTGCAGTACTTTCTTCCATATCAGACTCCTCTTCCTGTCTGTCTCCTTTAGCTTTCTTAAATTTAGTTGGGCTGTGGGTAGATGGACTGTCAGGGGGATAGATGTCAGTGTCCCCTGTGTTTGTGGAGTGTATGGCCATACATACCAAAGAGAATGATCTGCTGGAGTCTGAAGAGGGCTCTCCTTCATCAACAGGCTGCGTGTGTGCTCCAGCACCATCTTGGTACACCCAGCCGCTCGTGGAAGGGTAGAAATCTGTAAATGTATGTGGATCTAGGTGCTGTGAACCCTATTTGCGGGCAGTGCCGAGTGCAAAGTCATCCAGGGAAGCCATTGTCAGCTGCAGGGATTACCTGTGTCGCTGTATTTAGTAGCTCGACGGTGGCTTGGAGAAGGCGCTCAGTTAGCAGGCAGCCGTCTCTCACGCCGGCCTGACACGCCCCCTTTTTCCATTGTTCTTAACCAATAAGCACTTTAAGAAAGATATGTCCTCTATGTCTTCTCTTAAGCTTATCTGTACATTCTTGCTGTTTAATGTATACCGTCATTATTATACAGAACATTAAGCATTAGTTAATATTGCTGCCAAATTACTATTTTCCTGTGGTCTATTCCGTTCCTTATATATCTTTTATTGTATGTGTCCCCAGCCCCTGTCATGAATCTGCAGTAAGAATGATCCAGTGGTTTCTAGCCTGTCTAACTTCTTGAAGCTCTTTCGGAATATCTTTGAGGAACCGGGTCGGGTTTCTTCAGCAGCCAGTGCCCTTTTACGTCTTCGCCAAGAGTCTTCTTCAGTGGGACAGTATGCTCTTCAGTTTCGTATACTAACAGCTGAGCTGAACTGGAATAATGAGGCCTTAGTTGCTACCTTTTTACATGGCCTCTCTAACCGAGTGAAGGAAGAATTAGCGAGAAGAACCATCCCCACTAGTCTGGACGATGTCATCTCCTTGTGTAACCAGATCGATATTCGCTTTCAGGAGAGGTCCCTAGAAAAAAGACGTCAACACACCTTAGTCAGCCTGAGCTCTGCTCCCTTCGTCCCTTGGAGCATCTTCTGCCAGTTGAGGAACTTATGCAGCTGGGCTAGACCGGACTAACCCCCCGAGGAACGTGCTAGGTGAAGAACTCTGAGCCTGTTTATTGTGGGGGCAAAGGTCATTTTCGTGACTCCTGCTTGCTTCGTCCAGGAAACGCTAAGGTCTAATACATCTAGAATGTGGAATATTGGACCCAGAAATATCACCTTCTCATCTTCTTCTTTCTGTGTTCCTCCATGTAGGCACTTCCTTTCAATCGGTCTTGGCATATCTGGATTACGGTGCTGCTGGCAATTTTATGGACTGGAGAACTGCATCTTCCATGAAGCTTACCCTTTTGCCCCTCACCACACCACTGGTGGTCTCAGCAGTTGATGGCACTGTTCTTCCAGGGGGCCTTATCCGCTTCCAGACTCTCTCTGTTAAGATGTCAGTATGTATCATCCACCAGGAGTGGATATCCTTCCTTATCCTACCTAAGACCTCAACCCCCATCGTATTGGCCCTTCCTTGGCTACAGCTCCATTCTCCACACATTGACTGGACTTCTGGGCAGATCCTGGCGTAGGGTTCCTCCTGTTTCTCATCCTGCCTATTCAAGGTTGCCCCAAAGGAAAGACTTCCAGTTGAGAGCACAGCTGTATCTTTTGCTCTTCCCGCTGCATATAGCGATTTCCAGGATGTGTTCTGCAAAAAATCAGCTGAGGTGCTTTCTCCTCACAGGCCCTTTTACTGTTCTATTGACCTTGTTTCCAGAGGAACCCTGCCTGGGGGGCCGTACCTACCCTCTGTCCATCCCAGAGACACATGCCATGTCAGAGTATGCCGCTGAGAATCTAGAGGGTTCATCTGGAAATCTTCATCGCCTGCTGGTGCAGGGTTATTTTTCATTGCCAAAAAAGATGGTACATTAAGACCTTGCATTGAAAATCGTGGCTTAAATGCAGTGACAATCAAAAAAGGTGCTTCCATTTTTACCAAGTTGGATCTCAGAGGTGCATACAATCTTAATGTAAAAGTGCCTTTAACACTAGAGATGGGTATTATGAATACTTGGTTATGCCTTTTGGTTGGTGTAATGGCCCAGCTGTGTTCCAAAACTTTGTCAATGAAATCTTCAGGGATCTGCTTTATCAAGTTGTTGTCATCTATCTGGATGACATTCTCATCTTTTCTGAAAATATGCTAGTCCACGGAAACCATGTCCGGATTGTACTTCCAAGCCTTAGAGAGAATAATCTGCATGCCAAGCTAGAGAAATGTTCTTTTGAATGTTCTGAGGTCCTGCTTCTGGGATGCTTTGTCTCTAGTTTGGGTCTTTGTATGGATCCTGAAAAGGTCTCAGCCACTTTCTTGGGTTCACAAATTATTATAGGCATTACTCTTCCATTGCTGTGCCAATTATCGCCTTAACCAAGAAGGATGCGAATGCCAAGGAGTGGTCCCCTGAAGCTGTCTCTGCGTTTCATGATTTTAAACAAGCCTTTGTTTCTGGACCTCTCTTGAGGAGACCTAATCCTGGGGATCCATTTTTTATTGAAGTGGATGCTTCTTCAATGGGGGTAGGAGCTGTGCTTCTTCAGTCCCTTGAGAAGAAACGTCAACCCTGTGCATTCCTCTCCAAAAAAAATTCTCAGGCAGAGAAGAATTACGCTATTGGTGATCGGGAACTTCTTGCAATGAATTTGGTGTTAGCAGAGTGGCGTTATCTCTTGGAGGGTTCCCCTCACTCCATAATTTTCACTGATCCTAAAAATCTGCAGTACTTACAGAATGCCAAATGACTGAAATCCAGACAGGCGAGGTGGAGCCTTTTCTTTTCGCATTTTAATTTCATGATTACATACAAACCTGGTACCTGCAACAGTCGGGCTGATGTACTCTCTAGGTTGTTTGACACTTTGAATGAGGAGCCCACCCCTGAACCTGAGCCGATCATTCCGACATCATGCATTCTTGCCCATTCTACCACCCTGGCAAGACCTTCATCCCCACTGAGCTAAGAGCTAAGATCCTTCACTGGGGACATGATTCCAAGGTGGCAGGTCATGCTGGGTTCCTCCAATCCTTACTCTCCGCACGGATGTCAAAGACTACGTTAAGGCTTGTCATGTCTGTACTCAGTCTAACTCCTCCACACAAGCTGGTCTTCTCATGCCCTTGCCCATTCCTAAGGAGTCCTGGTCACACATTGCTATGGATTTTATCACTGATCTTCCGCTGTCTGAAAATAATACAGTCATTTTGGGTGGTAATTCATTGGTTCTCCAAGATGGCTCATTTTGTTCTCCTTCCTGGTCTCCCTTCTGCTCCTGCTTTGGTTCCCATTTTTGTTTAAGAAATTGTCTGCCTACATGAGGTTCCTTCTCATATTATTTCCGACAGGGGTGTTCAATTTCTCGCTTTTAGAGAGTCTTTTGCAAATCCCTCAATATTGTCTTGGATTTTTCCTCTTCTTACCACTCTCAATCCAATGGACAGACTGAGAGGGTTAATTAGGAGTTAGAGACCTTTCTCTGCACCTTAGTCTCTCCTCATCATGACGATTGGTGATCTCTACTCCCGTGGGCAGAATTCTCTCACAACAATCATGCAAACACCAGTTCTCAGAAGACATCCTTTTTCACAGTTTATGGAAGACACCCTCAGCTCCCTCTTCCTATGACATGTTCTCCAGACATTCCAGCTTTGGCTACGGCTCAGGAATCTTTCAATTCAATTTGAGATAATGTTCAAGATTCCCTCCAGGCAGCCGCTGACAAATACGAGGGTTTTGCTGACCGTCACAGGTGTAAACCACCTTCTCTATGGCCAGGGCACAAAGTCTGCCTTTCCACCAGAAACATCAAGCTCCAGGTTCCTTCTCTGAAGTTTGCCCCAAGATTCATTGTTCCATACACTATAACCTCTAAGCTGAATCCAGTTTGTTTCAAACTTCAGATTCCTAAAAGCCTCAAGATCTCAAACTCCTTCTATGTTTCCCTTCTGAAGCCTTTAGTCATCAATAAATTCTCTCGTCCTCTCCCTACCGCAGCCCCAGTTTCTGAGGATAATCTAACCTCATACAGGTTAGTCAAATTCTGGATTGCGGGCTCTGTAAAGACACTCTTCAGTACCTCGTTCATTGGAAAGGGCTTGGTCCCGAGGAAAGGTCTTGGATCTCTGCATCTGATATCTTTGCGCCTCGTCTTTTGAGGAGGTTTCATCTGAGGTTTCCCTCCAAGCCTGGACCCAAGTGGGCGAGGGGGAGGCCTGCAGTAATGTTCATGTCTGTCTGTCTGCTTACCTCTCTGTTGTGTTCAGCTTAGAGACCGGTCCCTGTTCATCTATGTGCTTAGGTAATCTTCCCTCAAGCATAGCTCCACCCCAGCTTCTAACAGGAAACACTATATTAACCTGTGCATGGCAAGTCAAGCCTTGCTGATCAATATTGTGTGTTTGGCTTCCTGTGTCCTTCTTGCCATGTGCTCTAGGTCTGATTCTGTTTACCGACCTTGGCTTATTCTTTGACTATCCCTGTCTGCCTGATACCGTGACCTTGGCGTGTTCTCCCGTTTATCCCTATCTGCTCGCTGTCCTGACCTTTTGGCTTATCTCCTGACTATCCCTTGTTGTCCTGGACTGCTACTTCTGCTCTGTCCACCCGAGCCGGTCCGTGAACCTGAGCTGAGTGACCCCGGGGGCCACGACCTGGAATCAGCTGCAGCCAAACCCATCCTCACCACTAGAGGCTCTGGTGAACACCTAAATAAAAGAAAAAATACAGCGCTAAGAGCACAAAATAATAAGTAAAGAATGCAGCTGCAACAAAAACCACAAATATCAGTGTAGTAAACATGAAAAAAAAAATTAAGTGCACTTGCAATATAATAGCTATCCTATATTGGTGAATCATATGTGAAAAAAATATTTCAATCAAAGAGTGATGGTGAAAGTTCATAAAATGCTTGAAAAATGAATAAAGTCCATTCATAACCAAAAATTCAGTGAAAGAAGACAGGTGAGTCCAATAGATGAGGATCCTACATCCAAAATTCAACCACCTCAACCCGCATGAGAGGGAAGGGGAAGAGTGAGATGTGAAGGGAACGTCCAGACTCCAGGTGCATCCAGGTAACAATAAGGTTATGCGCTTACCAGAACCAATTGGCTTCCTCTGTGGCGAGGTCAGACACACAGGCAGATACAGCACTCTGCAGGGACACACAAACACCCACGTCAGGATCTCAGCATGTCTGTAGTTTTCCTCCAAAGGTGGTAGAATAGCAGTGGTATATTCAGACCAAGAGTGACCCATTCAGCAGCACACATAAACATGAGACAGAAGAGGCCATGGATGCAATACTCTGGTACTACCAGTGCTCTGGATGGATTCCCCTGTTCAATAGGGTTCTTAAAGTCTGTCCGAAGTTCATCAAAGGCAATAATCTGTCACTGCTGCACACTGGATCGTTAGGAGAGCCGGCCAGATGACACAGACCGATGATCTCCTGTGGCAAATCTTGTAGGTGAAACTCTGGCCGCTGTAAAGTCCCGCCTTCTGGACCAGAATTGGACCAGTGTGCTGTCTATAATAGGGACGGAAAGTATTCAGACCCCCTTAAATGTTTCACTCTAAGTTAATTTTTTTCCTCATTAATGTACACACAGCACCCCATATTGACAGAAAAGCACAGAATTGTTGACATTTTTGCAGATTTGATAAAAAAGAAAAACTGAAATATCACATGGTCCTAAATATTCAGACCCTTTGCATGTGACACTCATATATTTAACTCAGGTGCTGTCCATTTCTTCTGATCATCCTTGAGATGGTTCTACACGTTCATTTGAGTCCAGCTTTGTTTGATTATACTGATTGGACTTGATTAGGAAAGCCACACACCTGTCTATATAAGACCTAACAGCTCACAGTGCATGTCAGAGCAAATGAGAATCATGAGGTCAAAGGAACTGCCTGAAAGTTCAGAGACCGAATTGGGGCAAGGCACAGATCTGGCCAAGGTTACAAAAAATGTCTGCTGCACTTAAGGTTCCTAAGAGCACAGTGGCCTCCATAATCCTTAAATGGAAGACGTTTGGGGCGACCAGAACCCTTCCTAAAGCTGGCCGTCCAGCCAAACTGAGCTATCGGGGGAGAAGAGCCTTGGTGAGAGAGGTAAAGAAGAACCCAAAGATCACCGTGGCTGAGCTCCAGAGATGCAGTCGGGAGATGGGAGAAAGTTGTAGAAAGTTAACCATCACTGCAGCTCTCCACCAGTCGGGGCTTTATGGCACAGTGGCCCGACGGAAGCCTCTCCTCAGTGCAAGACACATGAAAGCCCGGATGGAGTTTGCTAAAAAAACACCTGAAGGACTCCAAGATGGTGAGAAATAGGGATGAGCTTCGAGTTCGAGTCGAACTCATGTTGGACTCGAACATTGGCTGTTCGCAAGTTCGCCGAACAGCGAACAATTTGGGGTGTTCGCGGCAAATTCGAATGCCGTGGAACACCCTTTAAAAGTCTATGGGAGAAATCAAAAGTGCTAATTTTAAAGGTTTATATGCAAGTTATTGTCATAAAAAGTGTTTGGGGACCTGGGTCCTGCCCCAGGGGACATGGATCAATGCAAAAAAAACTTTTAAAAATTGACGTTTTTTCAGGAGCAGTGATTTTAATAATGCTTAAAGTCAAACAATAAAAGTGTAATATTCCTTTAAATTTTGTAGCTGGGGGGTGTCTATAGTATGCTTGTAAAGGGGCGCATGTTTCCCGTGTTTAGAACAGTCTGACAGCAAAATGACATTTCAAAGGAAAAAAGCCATTTAAAACTATTTGCGGCTATTGCATTGCCGGTCTGACAATACACATATAAGTCCACTGATAAGTCCACAGGGGAACCCCAAACCGAAATAAAAAAAAAAAAATGACATGGGGGTCCCCCTAAATTCCATACCAGGCCTTTCAGGTCTGGTATGGATATTAAGGGCAACCCCAGCCAAAATTTAAAAAAAAAAATGACGTGGGGGTCCCCTTAAATTCCATACCAGACCCTTCAGGTCTGGTATGGATTTTAAGGGGAACCCCGCTCAAAAAAAAAAAACGGCGTGGGGTCCCCCCAAAAATCCATATCAGACCCTTATCCGAGCACGCAACCTGGCAGGCCGCAGGAAAAGAGGGGGGGACGAGAGAGCGCCCCCCCTCCTGAACCGTACCAGGCCACATGCCCTCAACATTGGGAGGGTGCTTTGGGGTAGCCCCCCAAAACACCTTGTCCCCATGTTGATGAGGACAAGGGCCTCATCCCCACAACCCTAGCCGGTGGTTGTGGGGGTCTGCGGGCAGGGGGCTTATCGGAATCCGGAAGCCCCCTTTAACAAGGGGACCCCCAGATCCTGGCCCCCCTGTGTGAAATAACGGGGGGCGGGTACCCTCTGACGCACGGGACATGACGGGACTTCCCTGTGGCATTCCCCGTGAAGTCACAGGGAAGTCCCGCCAAGTCACCGTGCGTCACCGGTTGGCCCCGCCCCCTGTTATTTAAGAACCGTCAGACAAGGAGACGCCGTCACACAGTGGGAGCCTCCCTCCATGCCAGCATGGATGCGGAGCGGCCCGGAGAAGAAAATGAAGAAGAGAAGAAGATAAAGCAGAGAAGAAGATGAAGAAGAAGATGAAGAAGAGAAGAAGATGAAGAGAAGAGCGGGAGCCTCCCCCCATGCCATGGGTGCGGAGCGGCTCAAGGAGAAGAAGATAGAAGATGCCGCGGAGGAGATGCTGGACGAGAACGCCGGAGGAAGAACCAGAAGAGCCAGAAGAACCAGAAGAAGAAGAAGATGAAGGAAGATAGAAGAAAGAAGAAGCATTTAAATAAAGGAATTGTCAAAAACTGTCTCTTGTCATTTTTAACATTTTTGACAGTTTTTTAGTGAAATGGTAGGGGTACTTTTGTACCCCCTTACCATTTCACATGGGGGGGTGGGATCTGCGGGTCCCCTTGTTACAGGGGGCTTCCAGATTCCGATAAGCCCCCCCGCCCGCAGACCGCCACAACCACCGGCCAGGGTTGTGGGGATGAGGCCCTCGTCCTCATCAACATGGGGACAAGGTGTTTTGGGGGGCTACCCCAAAGCACCCTCCCAATGTTGAGGGCATGTGGCCTGGTACGGTTCAGGAGGGGGGGTGCTCTCTCGTCCCCCCTCTTTTCCTGCGGCCTGCCAGGTTGCGTGCTCGGATAAGGGTCTGGTATGGATTTTTGGGGTGACCCCACGCCTTTTTTTTTTGGCGCGGGGTTCCCCTTAAAATCCATACCAGACCTGAAGGGCCTGGTATGGAATTTAGGGGGACCCCCACATCATTTTTTTTTTAAATTTTGGTTCGAGGTTCCCCTTAATATCCATACCAGACCTGAAAGGCCTGGTATGGAATTTAGGGGGACCGCCACGTCATTTTTTTTTTAAATTTTGGTTCGGGGTTCCCCTGTGGGGAATTCCCATGCCGTTTTTATCAATGAACTTTTATGTGTATTGTCGGACCGGCAATTCATTAATAGCTGCGAGTAGTTTTAAATGACTTTTTTTCCTTTGGAATGTCATTTTGCTGTCAGACTGTTCTAAACACGGGAAACATGCGCCCCTTTACAGGCATACTATAGACACCCCCCAGGTACGAAATTTAAAGGGATATTACACTTTTATTGTTTGACTTTAAGCATTATTACTGTGACGGACCTGGCCGGGACAGAGGCTGTTGGAGAGGACTGGGTGCGGGCCTGTTGCCTTTTGATTATGGGCCCTAGCATTTGGGGGAATGGTGCTCTCTGTGAGCTGTATGCCTGGGGACCCTGGGGTTGGTGTTACTTTGGATTCAGCTCCATGTCCCCCCAAAAACACACAGACTCTGGGAACCCTTTATATGCCATATTAGAATGGTGACTGATTTATACCGTTGGGACTCGTACTGTTAAATGCTAATGTCATCAATTCTGTTATAATGTGTTTATTGTAAATAAGTCTAGTGTGGCTCTAAGAGTCTTTTCACCCATTGTTGTTTGTGTTAATTAACTGTGTGAAGCTCGGTGACCACAAGTCTGGGCGAAAGGTCATGTCTCAGTCACCTAGGCTGTATAAAGGATTAGATAATTAGCTCATGTTAATTAAGTTACAGTTGTATTGTTAGAGGAGGTTCCAACGGCATATAAAGTCTTGTAACTTTGATTCATAATAAACAGTCCATGTTAGCAGTGAAGCAAGTGTCGCCTTGTTTTCTGCTCAGAGAGGTTGGAATATCTGATATCTGTATACAGACTGGCAGGAAGTGGTATATGACGGAAGTACTCAAGTGGAGTGTGGGACGTTCCATGACATTGGTGGCAAGCAGCGGGAAAGCTTCCTACAGTCTGGGACATCCAAACTTCCATCTGGATCCAAGGTCCAGATAGCAGGAGAGGAGAGGTACAGATACCAGCCGCCATGGATGAGGAATTCAGAAGGAGGTTGCGAGAGATGCAGATACAGCACAGAGGACCAGTATCAGAGCAGGTCCTGCTGGGATGGTGTGATTCTATTCGCTGCAAACTCTGGAAGGAAGCGCTAGCCCGTGAGCAGCGACACCAGGGAAAAGTTCTCCCCTCCATCGAGGAAAGGTACTGGTCGCAGTACGGACTGCGGGTGCAGTTTTTGGGAGAAAAACCACACAAGAAGCAGACAGCTGAATTAAGCAGGCTGGTCTGGGCAGAGATAAAGCTGGATGAGGGCTACAGAGCCCTCCGGTGGCATGTATCCCAAGTCCCTGGATAGCAGATGACAGCCCAACGGAAGGCTTAAGCTACGGCGGCTTGGGACTGTTGTTTGTGAAGCTGACAGGGGACCCTAACTTTGGGAGTGATTTGGAGTGGCGGGTGGACGAAATCATGGATTTCAGAGAAGGGCTACTGAACATTTCGGAAGTGCACTGGGCACAGGAAGATTTGGAGTTTCTGGCCGTTCAGGAATGGGAGCTAGAGATCGCCTACAGACGGCTGCTAGACATTGCTCAGTGCCAGGGCTGGGCTCCCTTTGCCTGGGACTATCAGGAAATACCAGCTGACAACCCTGAAATCCTGGCTAAAGAGTCGGCAATGTGGCAGAGCAATAGTGTGCTTTGCCAACCTGCCCCCACACCTATGGAGGCGGAGGTCTTATTTCGGATGCAGCAAGTGCTGACTGACCTTGATGATCCTGTTTCTGCATGGGATGATCTTGGATGGAGGAATGTGCCTGTCCAGCAGCATGCCAGAGAATCTGCAGTGGAAAATCTGGAGATTGCCATCCCCAAAGCTGAAGTGCTGACAACAGGGCAGAGCTCTGCTAACCTCTGCCCAGCACTGATAACATCTTCTGGGTTCCATGGACAGGAGATGGTGAACCTCCATCCCCAGACACCAGTTGCAGAGACAGGGGATTTGATAGACTTTTCTGCTGAGGAAGAACCATCGGGTGAGCCCCCAGCAGAAGAGTTGGGATTAGGGCCAAACTTCATTGCGCTCTGCTCAGCACTGATGGCATCTTCTGAGTTCCACGGACAGGAGATGGTGAACCTCTATCCACAGACACCAGTTATAGAGGTAGGGGATTTAATAGACTTTTCTGCTGAGGAAGAACAACCTGATGAGCCTCCAGCAGAAGAGCTGCTATTGGGGCCAAACTTCACTGTGCTCTGCCCCACACCAACAGCAGTATCTGTGGAGTTACAGGGAACTTCCCCAGTTGAAGCACCGGCAACCAGGCAGAGTGCTACCAACCTCTGGCCATCACCTGCAACAACTACAGAGTTCCAGGGAGGTGGGGCAGTCGGCCTCCCTCCCCAACAGGTAGCCAGAGCAGATGGTGTGGGGTTTCCAGCAGAAGGGCTGGCAACAGGGCCGAGTACTGCTGGACTCTGCCCTCAAATAACAGAGGATGGATTTCCTGTGAAGGTGGATGGGACTTCAGTCTCCACCTGTATACCCCAGGGATGCTGGGCAGTCGGCCCAGATCCCCAACAGCATGACAGAGTGAGCCCAGACACCCTGTCTTCTCTCCAGTGGCAGAAAGGACTCCAGGGAGAAGGGCCAGTCCAGGCCTCTCCCCAGCGGCAGATATGTTCTCTGAGAGAGGCAGAGGTTGGCTGGGTGAGTAATACTCTGTTTGGAATAATTTATTTGGGGTGCTGTGTGGGTACAGGCATTAGAGGACTGGAACTACTGACTAACTTCGGGGTCAACCCGTCTGGGGTCTCCTCCTGTGTTAGTCCCCTGCCGAAACGGGAGAAATGTGATGGACCTGGCCGGGACAGAGGCTGTTGGAGAGGACTGGGTGCGGGCCTGTTGCCTTTTGATTATGGGCCCTAGCATTTGGGGGAATGGTGCTCTCTGTGAGCTGTATGCCTGGGGACCCTGGGGTTGGTGTTACTTTGGATTCAGCTCCATGTCCCCCCAAAAACACACAGACTCTGGGAACCCTTTATATGCCATATTAGAATGGTGACTGATTTATACCGTTGGGACTCGTACTGTTAAATGCTAATGTCATCAATTCTGCTATAATGTGTTTATTGTAAATAAGTCTAGTGTGGCTCTAAGAGTCTTTTCACCCATTGTTGTTTGTGTTAATTAACTGTGTGAAGCTCGGTGACCACAAGTTTGGGCGAAAGGTCATGTCTCAGTCACCTAGGCTGTATAAAGGATTAGATAATTAGCTCATGTTAATTAAGTTACAGTTGTATTGTTAGAGGAGGTTCCAACGACATATAAAGTCTTGTAACTTTGATTCATAATAAACAGTCCATGTTAGCAGTGAAGCAAGTGTCGCCTTGTTTTCTGCTCAGAGAGGTTGGAATATCTGATATCTGTATACAGACTGGCAGGAAGTGGTATATGACGGAAGTACTCAAGCGGAGTGTGGGACGTTCCGTGACAATTACATTCACTGCTCATGAAAAAACGGCCGTTTTTAAAACTTTTTTTGCATTGATCCATGTCCCCTGGGGCAGGACCCAGGTCCCCAAACACTTTTTATGACAATACCATGCATATAAGCCTTTACAATTAGCATTTTTTATTTCTCCCATAGACTTTTATAGGGTGGTCCGCGGCATTCGATTTTTCTGCGAACACCCCAAATTGTTCGCTGTTCGGCGAACTGGCGAACAGCCGATGTTCGAGTCGAACATGAGTTCGACTCGAACTCAAAGCTCATCCCTACTGTCCACCAACGTTTACCATCCAACTTGACAGAACTGGAGAGGATCTGCAAGGATAAATGGCAGAGGATCCCCAAATCCAGGTGGGAAAAACTTGTTGCATCTTTCCCAAAAAGACTCATCGCTGTATTAGATCAAAAGGGTGCTTCTACTAAATACTGAGCAAAGGGTCTGAATACTTAGGACCATGTGATATTTCAGTTTTTCTTTTTTAATAAATCTGCAAAAATGTCAACAATTCTGTGTTTTTCTGTCAATATGGGGTGCGTGTGTGCATTAATGAGGAAAAAAATTAACTTAAATGATTTTAGCAAATGGTTTCAATATAACAAAGAGTGAAAAATTTAAGGGGGTCTGAATACTTTCCATCCCCACTGTATACAGTGAGTATGCGAAGATTTTGTCCCAATTTTGCTGTGCATGCTGCTTACCCAGATTGCAAGGATAACAAAGTAGTAAACAATACTGCGCTTGTGTCTGAAGCTCAGTAGCAGCAACAATAAAATTTGAGATATAACACAATAAACAATAGTAAAAAAAGAGCAACTTGCGCTCATAAATAATGTGAAAGTCCAAACTGTGATCAAAACAGTCCAAGTAACAAAGATGAATACATGGATAAAACCAGAACAATGTGAAACTTGGAATATAGTGCTTGTGAGTAGGGATGAGCTTCGTGTTCGAGTCGAACCCATGTTCGACTCGAACATCGTGTGTTCGGTCATTCACCGAATTACAAACGATATGGTCCATTCGCGCCAAATTCGAGTGGCGCGTCACGGCCCATAATTCACTGCGGCATCGCAGTGCATTGCTGGCTGATGATTTGCCAAGCATGTACTATGACCTATGCTTGGCCAATCACAGTGCTTTGTGTACAGAGAGCCGTAATTGGCCAAAGCCAAGGAGGCTTTGGCCAATTATGGCTCAGGGGGTTTAGTACACGCCCCACAATATATAAGGCCGCCTGCACGTCAGCCCTGTGTAGTGTGTTTCGGCATTGAGACAGAGATAGAGAGAGAGAGAGACAGTGTCATTTGATTTAAGTTAGATAGAGTAGGCAGGTCGAGTCAGTTAGCTGCAGTTACAGTGTATTGTGTATATGTATGCATCCCAGGTATTTTATATATATATATATATATATATATATATATATATATATATATATATATATATATATATATATATATATATATATATATATATATATATATATATATATATATATATATACACTGTATTCAGTTTAGCTAGATCCTTTTCTTCTCTTCCTAATATACTGACAGGCAGGCAGGTGTTTTTACAGTATTTCCAGTTACTGTACTGTGTACCCTGCACAGTCTCACAGTATAGCTACCTGCAGCCAGGTGCTTGTGTAGGCTCTTTGAAGTATTTCCAGTTAATGTACTGTGTACCCCGCACAGTCTCACCTACAGTAAAGCTACCTGCAGCCAGGTGCTTGTGTAGGCTCTTTGAAGTATTTCCAGTTACTGTACTGTGTACCCCGCACAGTCTCACCTACAGTATAGCTACCTGCAGCCAGGTGCTTGTGTAGGCTCTTTGAAGTATTTCCAGTTACTGTACTGAGTACCCTGCACAGTTGCACCTACAGTATAGCTACCTGAAGACAAGTGCAGGTGTTCTCATACTAATAATACTACAGGCAGGCAGTTGATTCTGCTAGCTGCAGTATAATCGGTATATATATACATCCCAGTTTTGTGCAGCTACATCTCACTGCAGGCCAATAGTATGTCTGGAAGGCCAACAAGGAGAGGCAGACAGTCACAATCCAATAAAAGAGGGCAAGCAGGCTCTGTGTCTAGAGGCAACAGTGCTGGTTGTGGACACGGTGCATGCTCATCAGCACGTGGCCGCGGGACACGCTTGGCCATTTTTTCGCAGGCTGGCCGTGTTGAGCCACAACATGCGGAAGACTTGATCGAGTGAATGACCAAGCCGTCCTCATCCTCCTCATCCTCTCTCACCCAGGCTCAGGGTACTTTGTCTGGCAAAGCAGCTGCCAAAGCGGCCTCTTCCCTCGGCTCAGTGGCATCAGTGACTCCTTCCCTAGCCCCATCATGTCCTCCTGAGGAGTCCCCCAAACTGTTTGACCACAGTGTTGGGTACATGCTCCAGGAGGATGCCCAGCGTTTTGAGGCTCCGATGATGGTACTCAGCTAGTGGAAGGCAGTAACGTGAGCCCAGACAGAGGGGGTGCCCAAGAAGGACAGCAATCTGGCAGTCATGTTCCCCCTGCTGCAGCATACTGCCAGGTTTGCTCCAGTGATGAGGAGGGAGTAGATGATGAGGTCACTAACTCCACATGGGTTCCTGATAGGAGAGAGGAGGAGGAGGAGGCACATCACCAGCGAGGCAGGATGCCCTCCAGGGGAAGCCTAAGGGCAGCACACTGACTGCATCATACCGCAGAGCTCCGCTTGTGCAGGGCCCTGCTGTCTCTGTGCGTTATTCCAAAAGTTCTTTGGTGTGGGCCTTTTTTGAGATGAGTGCATCAGATCCCACTGCTGCTATTTGCAACATATGTCTCAAGCGTATCTCGTGTGGCCAAATTATCTCCCGCTTGGGCACCACATGCTTGACCAGACATATGTTGACCTGCCATGCAGTTCGTTGGCAAGCGTACCTAAAAGACCCACACCAAAGAACAAAGAGGACCTCTCCTTGCTCCTCATCAGCTGGGATCTCCAACCCCACTATACCTTCAGTCCTCTCTGAGACCTGCACTGAGAGGAATGAAGGTGTAGAATTAGGTGCCAAGTACTTGCGGGCAATCAGCTATCGGTACACCGACATCAGATTGTACCAGGCACATTTCCCTGCCCCAGCTGCTGCACCGCAGAAAGAAGTTTGCTCCCAGCCATCCACATGCCCAGCGGTTGAATGCTAGCTTGGCTAAATTGCTAGCACTTCAACTGCTACCTTTTCAGTTGGTAGACTCTGCCCCCTTCCGTGAGTTTGTGGATTGTGCAGTTCCTCAGTGGCAGGTTCCCAAATGCCACTTTTTCTCAAGGAAGGCGATTCCGGCTCTCTACCGGTTTGTGGAAGGCAATATCTTGGCCTCGCTGGACAGGGTGGTCAGAGGTAAGGTGCATATTACCACTGACTCATCCAGCATGTATGAAAAGGGACGTTACCTAAGTTTCACAGCGCATGACTCATGACGGTGGGTGACTCTGCTGGCAGCAGGGAAGGATGCAGGAAAAGGTGCAGTAGTGTTGGAGGTTGTTCCGCCACCACGCCTCCAAAATGCCACTACTGGTGATTCTGACACACCTCTCTCCTCCACCCCTCCTCTTCTTCTTCCTCCATGGCCTCTTCCTGTGCTTTGTCCTCGGAACCAGCGGTGCTCCGTAGGCGTTCAAGGGGCTATGCAAGTACGCAGGCCAAAAAATGCCATGCAGTGCTTGAGCTGGTGTGCTTGGGGGACAGGAGCCACACTGGGGCAGAAATTCTGTCAGCTCTGCAGGAGCAGGTTCAGAGGTGGTTGGCACCACGCCAACTTAAGGCAGGAATGGTGGTTTGCGACAATGGCACCAACCTCCTCTCCACCCTCCGACAGGGACAACTGACCCATGTGCCCTGTTTGGCTCACATCCTTAACTTGGTGGTGCAGCGGTTCTTGGGCAGGTACCCAGACTTACAGGATGTCCTGAGGCAGGCCAGGAAAGTCTGTGTGCATTTCTGACGGTCATATAATGCCAGTTCTCGGCTGGCAGACCTCCAAAAGGAATTTAACCTGCCCAAGAACCGCCTAATCTGTGACATGCCCACCAGGTGGAACTCAACGCTGGCCATGCTGCAGCGTCTGCACACGCAGCAGAGGGCCATCAATGAGTACCTGTGTGACTATGGCACCAAGACAGGGTCAGGGGAGCTTGTTTTTTTCCCCACGCCAGTGGGCCATGATCAGGGATGCATGCACTGTCCTGTCACCATTTGAGGAAACCATGAGGATGGTGAGCAGTGACAATGCATGCATCAGTGACACTGTCCCCCTTGTCCACCTGTTGGAACACACACTGTGTTGAATAATGGACAGGGCACTTGAGGCAGAACAGAGGCAGGAAGAGGAGGACTTCCTTAGCTCTCAAGACCCCCTTTATCCAGACAGTGTTCCTGCATTCCCGCCGATCACACAGGAAGAGGAGGAGGAGGATTGTGTCAGCATGGAGGTGGAGCCTGGCACTCAGCATCAGCAGCAGTCTTTAAGGAATCATTTACAGTCCCAAGAAACCCATGGACTTGTACGTGGCTGGGAGGAGGTGGCTGCGGATCATGTCGTCCTTAGTGACCCAGAGGACTCCGGACCGAATGCCTCAGCAGACCTACGCTGCATGGCCTCCCTGATCCTGCAAAGCCTGCGGAAGGATCCTCGTATTCGTGGTATCAAGGAGAGGGATCAATACTGGCTGACAACAGTCCTTGATCCACGTTACAAGGGTAAGGTTGCGGACTTTATCTTGCCATCGCAGAGGGAGCAGAGGATGAAACAAATTTTCTAAAAACATTTGTCATTGGGACAGAAAGTGATGTGAAATCTTCTGAAGAGGAGCACAGACAGCAAAACAAATGTCACAGGGGTGATAACCCTTCCCTATGTTTTCCAAAAAGCTTAAAATAGATCTTTTTGGCTGGAGCTAAACACGTTAAAAATGCACCAGTTCAAAATTACAAACAGAATCTACTTAACAGCAAACCTATAGTCCCTGTCTAGTTTGTACCTTCTGTATACTGTTGTTCAGAGTATATAGGGCCTGGTGGCCCCACGCCTTTCCTTTTTTTAATTTGGGTGCAGGGTTCCCCTTAATATCCATACAAGACCCAAAGGGCCTGGTAATGGACTGGGGAGTACCCATGCTGTCTTTCTCACTGATTTTCATCCATATTGTCAGGACCTGACATTACATTAAAGCCGCAAGCAGTTTTAAATTACTTTTATTCCTTTAAAAATGGCATTTTGTACGGGGACTGTTGTAAGCACGGGAAACATGCGCCACTTTACAGGCATACTATAGACACCCCCCAGGTACGATATTTAAAGGAATATTTCACTTTTTTTTTTTTTACTTTAAGCATCATTTAAATCACTGTTCCCGAAAAAATGGCAGTTTTTAAAACTTTTTTTTGTATTGATACATGTCCTCTGGGGAAGGACCCGGGTCCCCAAACCCTTTTTAGGACAATACCATGCAAATTAGCCTTTAAGATTAGCACTTTTGATTTCGAACCTTCAAGTCTTATAGACATCAATGGGGTTCTAACGTTGGTGCAAATTTTCGGTCCGTTCACAGGTTCTGGTGCGAACCGAACCGAGGGGGTGTTCGGCTCATCCCTACTTGTGAGTAGACAATCCAAATGAATTTTCCACTATGTGAAGCCACCAACATTGAAGATAGGATGTGCCCTTACCACAAGAAATGGACCCTCTGTTATGGAAGATCAGAAGCACAATGGGAACTATCAGCTGTTAAGTGTCCTTGGAACATGCAGTGCAGGTGATGTATGTCTCTCCAGCCATCCGTCCCGCATTCTGAGGGGGTTATTTACTAAAGCTGGAGAGTGCAAAATCAGGCTCACTTCTGCATAGAAACCAATCAGCTTTCAGGTTTTATTGCCAAAGCTTTATTGAACAAGCTGGAGTTAGAAGCTGATTGGCTTCTATACAGAAGTGATCCTGATTTTGTAGTCTCCAGCTTTAGTAAATTACCCCTTGTGGGACGGACAGCTGGAGAGACGTAAATCATCTGCACTGCATGTTCCAGGGACACTTAACAGCTGATAATTCCCATTGCGCTTCTGACCTTCCATAACAGAGGGTCCATCCTTTGTGGTAAGGGCACATCCTATCTTCAATGTTGGTGGCTTCACATAGTGGAAAATTCATTTGGATTGTCTACTCACAAGTAGGGATGAGCCGAACACCCCCCCGGTTCGGTTAACGCCTATCTTCAATGTTGGTGGCATCACACGGTGGAGGATTCATTTGGATTGTGTACGCGCAAGCACTATATTCCAAGTTTCACATTATTCTGGTTTCATCCATTTATTCATCTTTGTTACTTGGACTGTTTTGATCACAGTTTGGACTTTCACATTATTTATGAACGCAACTTGCCCCCTTTTTTAACTTGACACAAATGTGTAGCAGTTAGGGATGAGCCGAACACCCCCCTGTTCGGTTCGCACCAGAACATGCGAACAGGAAAAAAGTTCGCTCGAACACGCGAACACCGTTAAAGTCTATGGGACACGAACATGAATAATCAAAAGTGCTAATTTTAAAGGCTTATATGCAAGTTATTGTCATAAAAAGTGTTTGGGGACCTGGGTCCTGCCCCAGGGGACATGGATCAATGCAAAAAAAAGTTTTAAAAACGGCCGTTTTTTCAGGAGCAGTGATTTTAATAATGCTTAAAGTCAAACAATAAAAGTGTAATATCCCTTTAAATTTCGTACCTGGGGGGTGTCTATAGTATGCCTGTAAAGGGGCGCATGTTTCCTGTGTTTAGAACAGTCTGACAGCAAAATGACATTTGGAAGGAAAAAACTCATTTAAAACTACTCGCGGCTATTGCATTGCCGACAATACACATAGAAGTTCATTGATAAAAACGGCATGGGAATTCCCCCCAGGGAAACCCCGAACCAAAATTAAAAAAAAAAAAAATGACGTGGGGGGGGTCCCCCTAAATTCCATACCAGGCCCTTCAGGTCTGGTATGGATTTTAAGGGGAACCCCGCGCCAAAAAAAAAAAAAAAAAACGGCGTGGGGTCCCCCCAAAAATCCATACCAGACCCTTATCCGAGCACGCAACCTGGCAGGCCACAGGAAAAGAGGGGGGGACGAGAGTGCGGCCCCCCCCCTCCTGAACCGTACCAGGCCACATGCCCTCAACATTGGGAGGGTGCTTTGGGGTAGCCCCCCAAAACACCTTGTCCCCATGTTGATGAGGACAAGGGCCTCATCCCCACAACCGTGGCCGGTGGTTGTGGGGGTCTGCGGGCGGGGGGCTTATCGGAATCTGGAAGCCCCCTTTAACAAGGGGACCCCCAGATCCCGGCCCCCCCCTGTGTGAAATGGTAAGGGGGTACTTACCCCTACCATTTCACTAAAAAACTGTCAAAATAGTTAAAAATGACAAGAGACAGTTTTTGACAATTCCTTTATTTAAATGCTTCTTCTATCTTCCTTCATCTTCTTCTTCTTCTGGTTCTTCTGACTCTTCTGGTTCTTCCTCCGGCGTTCTCGTCCAGCATCTTCTCCGCGGCGTCTTCTATCTTCTTCTCCTCGGGCCGCTCCGCACCCATGGCATTGGGGGGGAGGCTCCCGCTCTTCTCTTCATCTTCTTCTTCATCCTCTTCTCTTCTTCATCTTCTTCATCTTCATCTTCTCTTCTTTTCTTCTGCGGGCCGCTCCGCATCCATGCATGGAGGGAGGCTCCCGCTGTGTGACGGCGTCTCCTCGTCTGATGGTTCTTAAATAACGGGGGGCGGGGCCACCCGGTGACCCCGCCCCCCTCTGACGCACGGTGACTTGACGGGACTTCCCTGTGACGTCACGGGGAATGCCACAGGGAAGTCCCGTCATGTCCCGTGCGTCAGAGGGGGGCGGGGTCACCGGGTGGCCCCGCCCCCCGTTATTTAAGAACCGTCAGACGAGGAGACGCCGTCACACAGCGGGAGCCTCCCTCCATGCATGGATGCGGAGCGGCCCGCAGAAGAAAAGAAGAGAAGATGAAGATGAAGAAGATGAAGAAGAGAAGAGGATGAAGAAGAAGATGAAGAGAAGAGCGGGAGCCTCCCCCCCAATGCCATGGGTGCGGAGCGGCCCGAGGAGAAGAAGATAGAAGACGCCGCGGAGAAGATGCTGGACGAGAACGCCGGAGGAAGAACCAGAAGAGCCAGAAGAACCAGAAGAAGATGAAGGAAGATAGAAGAAGCATTTAAATAAAGGAATTGTCAAAAACTGTCTCTTGTCATTTTTAACTATTTTGACAGTTTTTTAGTGAAATGGTAGGGGTAAGTACCCCCTTACCATTTCACACAGGGGGGGGGCCGGGATCTGGGGGTCCCCTTGTTAAAGGGGGCTTCCAGATTCCGATAAGCCCCCCGCCCGCAGACCCCCACAACCACCGGCCACGGTTGTGGGGATGAGGCCCTTGTCCTCATCAACATGGGGACAAGGTGTTTTGGGGGGCTACCCCAAAGCACCCTCCCAATGTTGAGGGCATGTGGCCTGGTACGGTTCAGGAGGGGGGGGGCCGCACTCTCGTCCCCCCCTCTTTTCCTGCGGCCTGCCAGGTTGCGTGTTCGGATAAGGGTCTGGTATGGATTTTTGGGGGAACCCCACGCCGTTTTTTTTTTTTTTTTTTGGCGCGGGGTTCCCCTTAAAATCCATACCAGACCTGAAGGGTCTGGTATGGAATTTAGGGGGAACCCCACGTCATTTTTTTTTTTTAAATTTTGGCCGGGGTTCCCCTTAATATCCATACCAGACCTGAAGGGCCTGGTATGGAATTTAGGGGGACCCCCCCACGTCATTTTTTTTTTTTTTAATTTTGGTTCGGGGTTTCCCTGGGGGGAATTCCCATGCCGTTTTTATCAATGAACTTCTATGTGTATTGTCGGCAATGCAATAGCCGCGGGTAGTTTTAAATGTGTTTTTTCCTTCCAAATGTCATTTTGCTGTCAGACTGTTCTAAACACGGGAAACATGCGCCCCTTTACAGGCATACTATAGACACCCCCCAGGTACGAAATTTAAAGGGATATTACACTTTTATTGTTTGACTTTAAGCATTATTAAAATCACTGCTCCTGAAAAAACGTCCGTTTTTAAAACTTTTTTTTGCATTGATACATGTCCCCTGGGGCAGGACCCGGGTCCCCAAACACTTTTTATGACAATAACTTGCATATAAGCCTTTAAAATTAGCACTTTTGATTTCTCCCATAGACTTTTAAAGGGTGTTCCGCGGCATTCGAATTTGCCGCGAACACCCCAAATTGTTCGGTGTTCGGCGAACTTGCGAACAGCTAATGTTCGAGTCGAACATGAGTTCGACTCGAACTCGAAGCTCATCCCTAGTAGCAGTGTTGAATTGTAAGTATGTTAACTTGCTGCACGTTTTCACTGGAAAGTTGTACACTTGCAGAACACTTAAAGCACAAGTTCTACACTTAGACACTTTTCCAATTCATAGCAAATTTACATGGCAAGTCTCTAGCAAAAACAAAGTTGCAATTGTGAGTCTACAACAAGAGATCTGCAAGCATGAAAATTCAGCCACAGTGACCCCTGTAGTTGGATGACTATTGTACAACATAACTGAACCAGAACTTGCAGCAGACTTGCAGTATATTTGCAAAGAAACTTGATCTGGAGTCATGCAATGAGGACTTGGTGCAATTGTAAAACAAACTTGTGAAGCCTGGCAAGTCTAGCAATATCTTAGCAAGTCCTTTTCAAACTTACAGCACAATTGCTTGCTATCTGGGTAATTATTCTCTTCTAGGTGCCCAAGGCTGAATCTCCCAGGAAATAAAAAATCTACAGCCCTGATGCCGACTTTTTGGATGATTTAGAAACATCATTAACCACTTGCCGCCCGCCCTATTACACAATGACGGCGGCAAAGTGGTTTGATAGTCCTGATCGGACGTCATATGACGTTGTCAGGATTAACTGCTATTGCACGCCTCTGGGGGCGCGCACCACGGCGATCGGGTGTGATGCTTGTCCCTCGGACACAGCGCATCTCCGATCAGGGTAAACAACCAATGAAATGGCCGTTTACCCACGTGATCGGCTGTGTCCAATCACAGCCAGTCACAAGTATAAACACTGTGGTGGTTTCCAGGGATCTCTCCTTCTCTCTCCTCACAAACCGATCGTGTGAGGAGAGAGAAGGAGAGATCTGATCAGTGAGTGAAACATCTTTATTTTTACATCTACTGTCTGCACAACACGAACCCCCCCATCAATAAAGAGAACCTGTTACAGCCCATCAGAACCTGTCACAGCCCATCAGGATCTGTCACAGCCCATCGGGATCTGTCATAGCCCATCAGAACCTGTCACAGCCCATCAGAACCTGTCAGCCCATTATCAGTACCGCCATCAGCACCGGTACCATCATCAGCACAGCCATCGGCACCATCTGAATCTGACAGCCCATCTGTCACACAGGCTGCCATCAGTACCACTAATGGTACCGCTATTAGTACCGCCTGGATCTGACAGCCCATCTGTCATAGCCCATCTGTCACACAGGCCCGCCATCACTACCGTCGCATAGTCCCGCCATAAGTACCGTCACACAGGCCATCAGTAACCTGTCAGTACCATCACACAGGCCCACCATCAGTGAGCTGTCAGTAGCACCACCAGTTACGTCACACAGGCCCTCCAAAAGTACCACCATCATGTCCCAAAGAGTTTACACAGCTGAGGAGGCATATAACATCCTTACCATTTCGGACGATGAGAGCAGCGGGGAGCTCTCATTATCCGATTCTGGTTCGGAATACGAGCAAGTGGAGGGTAGCAGATCAGAGTCCGAGTCAGCGGAGGAAAGAGTAAGGAGATCAGGACCTAGATCAGAAAGCCTGCCTACCACCAGCAGCGCCAGACCCCAGGAAGAGGAGCCCAATACAAGTACTGGAACTGCACATCCAGCCCAAAGAATCCGGGCCCAGTCCTACCTTCCCGATGCCCTGGCAAACCCCTTATGGTTGCCTGCCAACTCAGGATCCGCTACAATCCCCCCTTTCACTGCACAGCCAGGTGTGCAGCCCAGCACTTCGAATTTTTCATATTTGGACTATTTCTATTTGTTTTTCCAGGAAGATTTGTTGCAGTACATGGTGGACCAAACAAATCTCTATGCAGAGCAATTTATTGCTGCCAACCCCAGTTCGTCCTACGCCCATATGTTCCATTGGCGACGTCTCACACTAGACAAATTCAAATTGTTCTTGGGCCTTACTTATAATATGGGGCTTACAAAGAAAAACGACCTGCATGCCTACTGGTCCACCCACCCCATCCACCACATGCCCCTATATTCTTCTGTTATGTCCAGGACACGAAGGAAGGCCGAAGGAAGGATAACACCACGTACTAGTGACAGGAAGAAGCTAGCTGCACGGTTCACCGAGCGGGGGAGACGGTTATACCCATCTAGGAAGCAAGCGGGGAGAGGGTGAGAGATACTTCTTGAACGCTGGTTACTAGAGGGTCCGCCGTGACCGCATACCCCCTAGGAGGTTGATCTTAGCTGCTGGTTAATATTACATCGGACAGATTGCTGTGGAGTTTGCTGTGCTTTTTTGTTTTATACACAATGTGAGTGGAACTGTTGAAGTGTAATTTGCAGTGTGAATCATTAAAGTGTTTTACGGTATTACACTATTGGGAGTTTTCTTCTAATTCTATATGGAACGATCCTCCGGATGGATACGATTTAACCCTTGCCAGTAGCAGCAGCCATCTATGCCTTTTAGCCTCATACGAAAGTGGAGGCATGAGGAGCTGGTGAGTGGCTGTCCATAGGGAGAGTGGTCACTGAACACAGAGGTGTGGTGGAAGATTGCATTAGAAGAATACACACTCCTGTAATAGAGAGACTTGTTGTTGCACAATATAAGTTGTTTTTGATCACTATCACGGACACTTTTTGTTGCACTTATATGTGTCATTCAGAGACTATTTTTTATCAATTTATTTTTTTCATTGCATGGGGATTGTATTATCACATTAGCATCTGAGTAATATTGACACTGAGTCACGTTATGTATTAGCTATTCTGGTGTTTATTTTAATTTTACTGATTATGATGTGGGGTTATCAATAGGATATTTTCACTATATATCTATTGTACACATTTATATATAATTTTCTTATTTGCAAGTTTATTTGCATCACATGTAGATATACACCAGTAAAGGGGTGTTTGGTAGATTTTTTATTTCACCACAGGAGGTGGAAAAGATTTTTTGGAAATAGCGCCACGATTTAATTCGTCACGTGGGGTGTTTCTCACTTACCACTCAGTACAGATTTAAATCTTATTCACAATGTCCAGGACACGGTACGATATGATTATGCGTTTCCTACATTTCAATGACAATTCGCAGTGCCCTCCCCAAGATCATCCCAACCACGACAAATTATATAAGCTTCGCCCCCTAATAAATTCTTTTACCAAACGATTTTCTGAAGTCTTTATCCCTGACCAAAATATTTGTGTAGACGAATCCCTTATCCACTTTACTGGCCGGCTGAATATCAAGCAGTATATCCCAAGTAAGAGAGCCAGGTATGGGATAAATTGAACAAATTATGTGACCAAACCACGGGATACGTGTACTCATTTCGTATTTATGAGGGAAAAGACTCCCAGCTCCAGCCCCGTGAGTGCCCCACATACATAGGAACCAGTGGTAAAATCGTGTGGGACCTTGCATACCCCCTGTTCAAAAAAGGTTACCACTTATATGTAGATAATTACTACAGCAGCTTGCCCCTTTTCCGTCACCTGTATTGTGAAAAAACCCTGGCCTGCGGTACCTTCCGAAAAAATAGGAAGGGCTTCCCACAGAATTTACTAGCAAAACTGCAACAAAAGGGGGAAGCCGCATTCACGAGGAATGAGGAGGTGTTGGCCATGAAGTGGCAGGACAAGAAGGATGTTCACATGATGACTACCATTCACAATGACACCTTGGTGGAGGTTCAGAGAAGACGTGGCCCTGTAGTAAAGCCTGAATGTGTCCATGACTACAATCTGTATAGGGGGGGGTGGATTTAAATGATCAGATGCTGCAACCATATTTGTCAACCTGCAAGTCCAAATATTGGTATAAAAAAGTTGCATTTCATCTGTTTCATATGGCCATGTTCAATTAATTTGTCTGCTATCAAAAATCACCCGAAAACCAACCCATCACCTACCTCAAATATATTGAAAACATTGTCACTGCCCTTATTTACCAGCAAGGACCCGCCCCAGGAAGCATTTACTCTGATAGTGTGAGTCGACTTCATGAGCAACATTTTCCCTATAACATTCCCCCCGCAGAATCCGGAAGAAGACGCCAAAAGAGATGTCGTGTATGCTCAAGTGGAGGAGCTAGAAGAGATACAAGTTATTATTGTCCCCAATGTCCCTCCCAACCTGGCCTGTGTATCGGGGGTTGCTTCAAAAATTATTACACATCCATCAGATATTAGTTCCCCTTATTAGTAACAGACTGCCATTTCCCCATTTCAATTACCTGTGTGCATTTGCCTGCCACCATGTTCCTACCTTCCATGTTAACTGACCCTGGCCATGTTTCTGACTTCCACGTGCACCGACCTCAGCCTGTTAAATCGACCATGTTTTTGCCTGCCACTTGGACTGATCTTTTGCCCTTCGACTTCAGTTCACAGGGGTCTCACACATGTGCGGGGCTTCAGAATAGCGTTCTGAGTAGAGAAAATCAGTTTTTGGTTTTCTGTGTTCCCAGAACAGGGTCTGGTTGCCCGGAGGCTTCAAAGAGATTTGGGTGGGAGAAGCCTCTACCCCTGTCCCCCTGGCCCTAAGCTTGATGGTCCTTCCTGCTGCCTGGACCAATACTTTGGCTGTGCTGACCATATCGCTGCCTGTAATGACCCAGGACTTTATGGACTGTTTATTTCTGCTGCCTGGACCAATACTTTGGCTGTGTTGACCATATCTCAGCCTGCTGCCTCTACTGACTATAGACAGTATTTTTGCCCGGACATCTCTGCCTGATACCTGGACCAATGCTTTGGCTGTGCTGACAGTATCTCTGCCTGAACTAACTATGGACAGTATTGCTGCCTGGACGATTGCTTTTGCTGTCGCTGACCACATCCCTGCCTGCTGCCTGGACCGATGCTCTCCTCTGTGGACTACTACACTACTAAAACCACAGGTAATCTTTCATTATTTGGTATGTACATGTTATGTATTAGAAATATGAAGGGCCTTCAAAAATATGATCAGTATACATGAAATTATATGTGTAATTTATGCTCCTAGAATGACTGGAGGTGCTATTTGGATGTTGGGCCTCTGTATGTGGCCAGGCTGTGTAAAAGTGTCACACATGTGGCATTGTTAAACTCAGGAGGAGTAGCAGAACGTATTTTGGGGTGTCATTTTTGCTATGTACATGCTATGTGTTAAAAATGTCTTATAAATCGAGAACTTTGTGTAAAAAAAATGCGTTTTCATTTTTTTCCCACGTTTTCCGAAAACTTCTGGAAAAAAATGAACCGTTCAAAAGACTCATTATGCCTCAGAGATTATACGTTGGGGTGTTTGCTTTCCAAAATGGGGTCATTTTGTGGGCGTTTCCATTGTCCTGGTGCTCCAGGACATTCAAAAGGGAGATAGGTCGTCATGAAATTATATGTGTAATTTTGCTCCTAGAATGCCTGGAGGTGCTACTTGGATGTTAGGCCTCTGTATGTGGCCAGGCTGTGTAAAAGTCTCACACATGTGATATCACCATTCTCAGGAGGAGTAGCAGAATGTATTTTGGGGTGTCATTTTTGCTATATACATGCTATGTGTTGGAAATATCTTATAAATGGACAACTTTGTGTAAAAAAATGCATTTTCATTTTTTTCCCACTTTTACCAAAAACTTCTGGAAAAAAATGACCTGTTCAAAAGACTCATTATGCCTCATAGATTATACATTGGGGTGTTAGCTTTCCAAAATGGGGTAATTTTGTGGGCATTTCCATTGTCCTGGTGCTCCAGGGCCATCAAAAGGCAGATAGGTCATCATGAGATTATATGTGTAATTTTGCTCCTAGAATTCCTGGAGGTGCTCCCTGCATGTTGGGCCTTTGTATGTAGCCAGGCTGTGTAAAAGTCTCACACATGTGGTATTGCCATACTCAGGAGGAGTAGCAGAATGTATTTTTGGGTGTAGTTGCAAGTATATGCATGCTGTGTTCAAGAAATAACCTGTCAATACAATAAGTTTGTGTAAAAAAAAAAAAAAAAAGTCTTCATTTTTGCAAGAATTGTGGGAAAAAATTACAATTTCAAAAAACTCACCATGCCTCTTACTAAATACCTTGGAATGTCTACTTTCCAAAAATGGGTCATTTGGGGGATATTTGTACTTTCCTTGATTGTTAGTGTCTCAAGAAATGAGATAGGCCTTCAGTACATCAGGTGTGATCAGATGTGATCTATTTTCAGTGATTTGCACCCTAACTTGTAGACTCTATAACTTTCACACAGACTAAATAATATCCACTAATTTGAGTTATTTTTACCAAAGATATGTAGCAGTATAAATTTTGGCCCAAATTTATGAAGAACAATGACTTATTTGCAAAATTTTACAATAGAAGCTAAAAAAAAGTGTTTTTTTTTTCAAAATTGTTGCTCTTTTTTCGCTTATATCGCAAAAAAATAAAACCCCAGCGGTCATTAAATACCACCAAAAGAAAGCTCTAATTGTGAGAAAAATTTTGTTTGGATACAGTGTAGCATGACAGAGTAATTGTCATTCAAAGTGTGAGAGTACTGAAAGCTGAAAATTGGTCTGGGCGGAAAGGTGTTTAAGTGCCCTGTATTGAAGTGGTTAAGTTTGGCAGATCATAGGAAAATATTAGGTTTTGTGGAAAAAGTAAGGCACAGATCTATTTTAAGCTTAATTTTGAGAAAGTAGACAAAATTGCCCAGTGCAACATTTCTGCTTTTCTCTGTTCCAGATATTATAAACCAGCTTCATAGATATTGTGTTGGTATATCTGAACTCTATGAATAAGTACAGTGATTTGCAAGCACCCCTGCCTTCCAGATTTGCAATAATGAAAGCAACAACTGTTCAGTATAAATGTATGACTCATGTAAGCAAGAACCAAAGCTGTGATATGTCATGAAAATGTACATGCTTTGATCAAGATAACATACTTTTTTCTATTTTCTATTTAAATTGTATAAAAAGTAATCATAGTGACACACGTCGGGAACAGACACTGACAACTTTAGTTTAGTTTAATCACATGTGTTTGAGCTTCTGTTTGGGGTGCAAACTCTAATGCAATAGGCTGTGCACACCTATGTTTTCACTATACATTTAAAGAGAAGCCCAGAGTAATGCCCAAAAGAAAATGAACGTAGGGCTTACATGACTGGGTGAACAGGGGTACATAGGAGTAATTGTAAGAAATGATCTTATTGGTGAGAATAGGGGAAGAGGAGGAGTCAGTGGAAAAGTAAGTGGTTGAGGTCCCTCCCCAGCGTCAGTGTGTGCAGAGGATTCAGCTTCCCACCCTCCCTCCCTTTGATAGGTTTAGGTTATGTATTTATGACATGCTTTTCTTTACAGAGATCTATTTCTAGGATGTCGTGGCAGTTGGTGAGTGTTGGTCATTGCAGGTGAAGGAAGAAAACCCCACCAGATAAGGTGAATGCGGGACTCATCGGTATTATGTGTCCATTGGTGGTATTTCAGCTAATGTTATTTAGCTGGAATTTGATGAAAGGGTGCACTGCGGGCAGTTTTGAGTTGTCTCCGAGCTAGTTTGTCAGCTGGAGGCCTATTTTTAGTTTAGGTTACCGCAGTGCATGGTGATGATCGTTATGTTGATGCTGGGGGGAGGTATGGCCTGCATAGACCAACATTACCAGTTGAGGTTCAACAGATGTTTTAAATATGTTAATTTTAATTGATTTATTAATAAAGAGGCTGCTACAGCCGATAAGTACTCCAATATGGTGTGTTCTCCTTTAATGGGAAGAAAGGGGGTAATAAGTTTTGGAGTGGGTTGGCTGGGTAAGCAGTGGGTTATGTAACATCTGTTGTACTATAGTCAAGCAAAACACTTATCCCATTAAATGTATTTACAATATAAAGGATACTTAAGCTATTTTATGATTTATTGTAATTAAAATGTCCTTTCAGCTACAACTTGCAATCAGTCATGCTTTTCTACAAATGCAGAACAATCAACATTTTCTTGATGCAACTTGAAAATTATATTCAGTTTGCAGGATTTCCCCAAATTTTCATGCTACGTGTTCTTATTGGTGTGATTATATGCATCTTTTTTTATTAAACATGGTATCTCTAGCAATGGTGATTTTCCTTTTATGGAAAAATGTGGCATTTAAATAGATGTAAAAATTATAATATATGATCTTTATTGATTTACAAACAACAATATTATGAGCCAAAGAGCAAGAAGATGAATGTTAACCGCTTGCCGACCAGCTCACGCCGATATACGTCAGCAAAATGGCACTCCTGTACATCAGTCCCCAAAAGCAGGATAGCGGACGCGCGTGCCTGCCACGTGCCGCCGGAGCGTGCCCGTGAGTCCCGCGGACTCAATGTCCGCTGGTGGACCGTGATCTCGGCGAGGTGAGGCAGAACCAGGAAATGTCTATGTAAACAAAGCATGACAGGGGTCTTCTAATCTAAGGGTTATGATAGAGTTATGATTACAAGCTCAGAACTCTGGTGAAACCTAACAAACCAAGCTAGACTATCATCCTAACTTCATTTGTGGGTCCACATAAGTGTGTGGCTAACCCAAGCCAAGAGTTAGAACAAAAGCTCAGAACTCTGGTGAAAACCTAGAAAACCAAGCTAGGCCTTCATCCTTAATGAGTTTTGGTACCCTCTTCTGTTCCCTGTCATCAGGAATAGTGATCTCTGTCATGTCAGTGGTAGCCCATCCCCCCTACAGTTAGAACATGCTGAGGGAACACACTTAACCCCTTGATCGCCTAGTGTTTAACCCCTTCCCTGTCAGTGACATTTATACAGTAATCAATGGCTATTTTTAGCTCTGATCGCTGTATAAATGTCAATGGTCCCAAAATAGTGTCAAAAGTGTTATCTGTCCGCCACAATGTCGCAATCCCAATAAAAATCGCAGATCACCGCCATTACTAATAAAAAAATGTGTAATATAAATGCCATAAATCTATCCCCTATTTTGTAGACACTATAACTTTTATAACAAACCAATCAATATACGCTTATATCGTCCCTACATATCAGCCTAAACTGAGGAAGAAATTTGTTTTTTTATATATTTTTTGGGGATTTTTATTATAGCAAAAAGGTAAAAAATATCGTTTTTTTTTCAAAATTTTTATTTATAGTGCAAAAAATAAAAACTGCAGGGGTGATCAAATATCACCAAAAGAAAGATTTATTAGTGGGGAAAAAAAAGACGTCAATTTTGTTTAGGTACAGCATCACATTGCTGTGCAATTGTCAGTTAAAGCGACACAGTGCCGTATCACAAAAAAAGCTCTGGTCATTAAGGTGGTAAAATCTTCTGGGGCTGAAATGGTTAAAGTAAACTTTTCCTAAACAAGTAATATTGGGAGCCTTCATTGCTGACCTCCTTCTGAAAATACCAATTGTTTAACTGTAATGCTGACCCTCTGACTTAAATATATTTGGTGTCACTAACCTAAAACAAATATACATACCAAGAAAGTTAGGGTGAAGTGATTATAGTCCTTATACCTATAAAAACAATATAGCCTGGGCCCTATTCTCACTTTTATCCACTACAGCTAAAACGAGAGCTTCGTCAAAGACTGTTGAAGTCTAAAGCACACACAATTCGAAATTCATATGGGAATTTTCTTACGACGCCTGATCGTCTGATAATCTTACCGTTAGTATGGACCTTTAGACAGTTGATTCTGACTTTTTGGACGAAAAAATCCTGATGTGCAAGCTATATAATTTTTGTCGTATGTGAACTCAACGTCCCATTTTTGTTTAATTAGCATGTTTTCATCCAAAAAAAAATCATAAGTGCAAGACTAGGTATGCTCAGAAATGAAAGCATACATACAAAACTATTCAACACATTGGGGGTCATTTACTATAGCGCCAAAAAATTATCCTGCAGTGCCACAAAATAGCGCTCAAAAAAGGCCAGAAAGACTTCAACTCTCAGAAACTGAGCGCTAATGCAAATGGAAAGCAGCCCCATTGCCGGCAATAATGCCTGTCAGATCGCATATGCTGGAATAGTGGAAGTAAATGGGGCTCGAACCTGCAAAATCCAAAGTTCTCACTGAAGGCTTATATGCAAGTTCTTTGCCATAAAAAGTGTTTGGAGACCCGGGTCCTGCCCCAGGGGACATGTATCAATGCAATAAAAAAGCATTTTTTTCAGGAGCAGTGATTTTAATAATGCTTAAAGTGAAACAATAAAAGTGTAATATTCCTTTAAATTTCATACCTGGGTGGTGTCTATAGTATGCCTGTAAAGTGACGCATGTTTCCCGTGTTTAGAACATTACCACAGCAAAATGACATTTCTAAAAGGAAAAAAAAGTCATTTAAAAGTGCTAGCGCTAGTGCCGGCTATTAATGAATTGTCAGTCCTGACAATACACATAAAAGTTCATTGATAAAAATGGCCTGGGATCCCCCCACAGTGCATTGCCAGGCCCTTTGGGTCTGGTATGAATATTAAGGGGAACCCTGAACCAAAATGAAAAAAAAAATGGCGTGGGGGACCCCCCAAATTCCCAGGCCTCTCAGGTCTGGTATGGATATTAAGGGGCCGCGCCAAAATTAAAAAAAAAAATGGTGTGGGGGTCCCCCTCAAAATCCATATCAGACCCTTCAGGTCTGGAATGGATTTTAAGGGGAACCCCGCACCAAATTAAAAAAAAAATCCTCCTAAAAATCCATACCAGGCCCTTATCCAAGCACGCAACCTTGCAGCCCGCAGGAAAAGTGGGGGATGAGAGAGCACCCCCCCTTCTGAACCGTACCAGGCCACATGCCCTCAACATGGGGAGGATGTCCCCATGTTGATGGGGACAAGGGCCTCATCCCCACAACCCTTGCCCGTTGGTTGTGGGGGTCTGTGGGCGGGGGGCTTATCGGAATCTGGAAGCCCCCTTTAACAAGGGGACCCCCAGATCCCAGCCCCTCCGTGTGAAATTTTAATGGGTACATTGTACTCCTACCATTTCACAACAAAAGTGTCAAAAATTGTAAAAAAAACACACAGACACAGCATGGGACAAGTCCTTTATTAAAAAAGAAAAAAAATTCCAGTGATGTAATCCTTCCTCGTCCCGGGATACAGAGAAAGACGCCGCCATGACATGATCCGCCTCCATGGGAGAAGCTCGCTGAATGATGCTAGACCTGCCGTGACAGTTCTTAAATAGTTTAGGAGGTGGCCACCTGTGACATGCTCGGGTGACCCCGCCCCCTCTGACGCATTCGGGAAACGCAGCGGGGTCACCTGTACATGTCACTGGGTAACCCTGCGGTGTTTCCCCGTTACATCAGAGGGGGGCGGTGTCACACGCGCACATCACGGGTGGCCCCCCCTCAACTATTTAAAAACTGTCACGGCAGGTCTAGCATCATTCAGCGGGCTCCTCCCATGGAAGCGGATCTTGTCGTGGCGGTGTCTTTCTCTGTATCCCGGGACGAGGAAAGATTACATCACTGGAATTTTTTTTTTCCTTTTTAATGAAGGACTTGTCTCATGCTGTGTCTGTGTGTTTTTTACAATTCTTGACACTTTTTTTGTGAAATGGTAGGAGTACAATATACCCATTACCATTTCACACGGGGGGGCAGGATCTAGGGGTCCCCTTGTTATAGGGGACTTCCAGATTCCGATAAGCCCCCTGCTCACAGACCACCACAACCACCGGGCAAGGGTTATGGGGATGAGGCCCTTGTCCCAATCAACATGGGGACATCCTCCCCATGTTGAGGGCATGTGGCCTGGTACAGTTCATCCCCCCTCTTTTCCTGCGGCCTACCAGGTTGCGTGCTCGGATAAGGGTCTGGTATGGATTTTGAGGGGACCCCCACGTCATTTTTTTTTTTAATTTTGGTTCAGGGTTCCCCTTAATATTCATACTAGACCCAAAGGTCCTGGTAATGACTTGTGGGGGAATCCCAGGCCGTTTTTATCAATTAAGTTTTATGTGTATTGTCTTGACCGGCAATTCATTAATAGCCGGCACTAGCGCTAGCACTTTTAAATGACTTTTTTCTTACTTTAGAAATGTCATTTTGCTGTCAGACTGTTCTAAATGCTCCACTTTACAGGAATACTATAGACACCCCCCAGGCACGAAATTTAAAGGAATATTACACTTTTATTGTTTCACTTTAAGTATTATTAAAATCACTTCTCCCGAAAAAACAGCCGTTTTTAAAACTTTTTTTGCATTGATACATGTCCCTTGGGGCAGGACCCGGGTCCCCAAACACTTTTTATGACAATAACTTGCATATTAACCTTTAAAATTAGCACTTTTGATTATTCATGTTCGTGTCCCATAGACTTTAATGGTTTTCGCGTGTTCGAATGAATTTTTTGCCTGTTTGCATGTTCTGCTGCTAACCGAACAGGGGGGGTGTTTGGCCCATCCCTAGTTATCACTGAGAATCATGGGGTACAACTTGTCAAGCAACTCAGAGTTTCAAAGTCGCCCAACTGTGAAACAAGTCATTTAATAGAAATGTATAGTTTTTACTGCATTTACATCAGCAGAACAAATGCAGAAAGTGATGTATGCACATGGGCCAGAAGCAAATTTGTACTTCTACTTATGATATTTAAAGGCATTCGATAAGAAATTGTGTCCCTGGGTTAGCAGCAGGTGAATGATAAAAACAAAAGGCCCAGTTTGAGCTCTGGTTCACACTGACAGAGGGAGGAAATCGTTCAGCTGAAATCAATTTCATTCCTGCATGTCAGTCCCGACTGCAGGGGGAATTTCAGAGACATCTGTGCAGGTTTCTGCACTGATATCAATACAAATTGCACCCCAAAGTCACACCAATTAAAACAGTGCAATTGCCACCGATTTGACATATCAAATCGCACCAATGTGAACTAAAGCTGACACATACAACACTGCCTATCCACCAGCTGAATTCATTTTTTTTTCCTTTCCCAATGGGTGACAGGCAATGCTGACAGCTGTCTGGTATGAATCCTGAGGGGGGAACGCCGCGCCAAATTTTAAATAAAAAACAGGCGTGGGTCCCCCCCCAGGGCCATACCAGGCCCTTAGATCTGGTATGGATTGTAAGGGGAACCCCCTACGCTGAAAAATCAGCGTGGGGGTCCCCCCAAAATCCATTCCAGACCCTTATCCGAGCATGCAGCCCGGCCGGCCAGGAAAGGGGGTGGGGACGAGCGAGTGCCCCCCCTCCTGAGTCGTACCAGGCCGCATGCCCTCAACATGGGGGGTGAGTGCCTTGGGGGAGGGGGGCGTTCTGCGGCCCCCCACCCCAAAGCACCTTGTCCCCATGTTGATGAGGACAAGGGCCTCTTCCCGACAACCCTGGCCGTTGGTTGTTGGGGTCTGTGGGTGGGGGGCTTATCGGAATCTGGGAGCCCCCCTTTAATAAGGGGGCACCCAGATCCCAGCCCCCCACCCTATGTGAATGAGTATGGTGTATTCACCTAGGGAAAAAAGTGTCAATAAAAAAAAACAGTACACAGATTTTAAGAATAATTTATTAGGCAACTCCGGGGTCTTCTTCTGACTTCGGGGGGTCTCCTTCTGACTTCTCCCGGTGTTCGGCCTCTTCTCCCAGTGTTCGGCCTCTTCTCCCGGGCCCCTCCTCTATCTTCTTCCAGCTCTTTTGCCAGCGAGGGGCCCTGTCTGCTGTCGCTGTCTTGTCACCGCTTTCTCGTCGCTTCTTCTCCCGGGCCCCTCCGCTATCTTCTTCCAGCTCTTTTGCCAGCGAGGGGCCCGGTCTGCTGCCGCTGTCTTGTCACCGCTGTCTCGCCGCTTCTTCTCTTCTTCCGATGTTGACACAACGCTCTCTCCGGCTGGAATGCTGTGTGTGAGCTGCGGAGCCATTTATATAGGCGGTGGCCCTGCCCCCTTGTGACGTCATGGTCCCAGCATGCGCAGGGACTCTGGCGTCATAAGGGGGCGTGACCCCAGAGTCCCTGCGCATGCTGGGACCGTGACGTCACAAGCGGGCGGCCGGGCTGCGTGCTTGGATAAGGGTCTGGTATGGATTTTGGGGGGGACCCCCATGCCAATTTTTCGGCATAGGGGGTTCCCCTTACAATCCATACCAGACCTAAGGGCTTGGTATGCCCCTGGGGGGGGAACCCACGCCGGTTTTTTATTTAAAATTTGGAGCGGCGTTCCCCCCTCAGGATTCATACTAGACAGCTGTCAGCACTGCCTGTCACTCATCGGGAAAGGAAAAAAGTTTTCCTTTCCCGATGAGCGAGCCAGCGTGACATGCACAGTACCCTGTCGCCGAGAACCAGCGCAATGGTATCGCGCTGGAAACACAATCTCGCAGTCAGGTACTGTAGAAGCATACAACAGTCATTATTCTTACAAAGCATTCCAACATAATATTAAAGAATACTTATTCAAAACACCCACCACCAGCCCACAATCCACACATACACACATTGGTGACCATGTTCTGCTGGAAGCTGCATTTCGGTGTACACGATTAAACAACAAGATCAAAAAGAGTAGAAGGTCAGCAGATGCTTCCAAATGATGTTTGCATGATCAGACAGGAACAATACACACACAACATTGACAGCATGACCACATAAACCCACTTTTGATTGAAAAAATGCACAACAATTTCAGCAAATATCCCTGTAACGAGCCCCTTGCTCGCTCGGTTCCACTCTCCCGACACTCCTCTGCAGCTATTGAATCAGATTGCAACGTCTGATGGTTCGGTCATCCAATGCTCCGGGATTAGAACTACAGCTCTGTGCCATTCTAACCCAGTTGTGATAGCTCAGAACAAACACCAGGCAGGCTGTATGTAAGTTCAAACAGGAATCTCCTTTATTGCAAAATACAGGCTGTTATACACTCAAAGTGGAGGTGCAGACCTCCTGCTCATATTACTCTAACAATACAGCTGTAACCTAATTAACATGAGCTAATTAACTAATCCCTTTAGACAGCCTAGATGACTCAGACATGACCGTTAGGCCAGACTGGCCGTCTTGTAGTTCAGAAAATCCAATCAACATTATCACAATCAACATAGACTCTTCTTCACACAATAGCAGAGTTAATTAACACAAATAACAATGGGGATCTAATGACTCTTAGATCCAATAGTAGACTTATTTACAATACACATTTTAGCAGACAATAGACAGACAGGTGTTGGAATTTACATCAGCATCTCCTAACAGTATCTGTCCCAGCATTATGAATCAGCCACTATTCCAATATGGCAAATCCAGGGTCCCTAGAGTCTGTGTGTCCTGGGGGACCAGGACCTGAATCCACAGTAATACCACCTCAAGGGTCCCCAGGCATACAGCTCACAAAGAGCACCGTTCCCCCAAATGCAAGGGCCCCCGATCGATCGGCAAGAGGCTAGCATACAGTCCCCTCCAAAAGTCTCTTTCCCGGCTAGGTCTGTCACATTTCTCCCCTTTCTCCCCTAACACAGGAAGAGACCCCAGACGGGTTGACTCCGAAGTTAGTCAGTAGTTCCAGTCCTCCAATGCCTGTACCCACACAGTACCCCAAACAAATTGTTCCAAACAAAGCATTACTCACCCAGCCAACCTCTGCCTCTCTCAGAGAACATATCTGCCACAGGGGAGAGGCCTGGACTGGCCCTTCTCCCTGGAGTCCTTTCTGCCGCTGGAGAGAAGACAGGGTGTCTGGGCTCACTCCGTCATGCTGTTGGGGATCTGGGCCGACTGCCCAGCATCCCTGGGGTATACAGGTGGAGACTGAAGTCCCATCCACCTTTACAGGACATCCATCCTCTGTTAGTTGAGGGCAGAGTCCAGCAGTACTCGGCCCTGTTGCTAGCCCTTCTGCTGGAAACCCCACACCATCTGCTCCGGCTAACTGTTGGGGAGGGATGACAAACACCTCCTCTCCCTTCTCCCCCTGTATCCTCATCTGCTGCTGGGAAGTGACCACTTCCTTCTCACCCTGAGCCTCCGGAACCACCGCAGATGTAGGGCAGAGATCTTGGACCCTCTGTCCGGTTGCCAGCGCTTCAGCTGGGGAAGTTCCTTGTAACTTCACAGATACTTCTGTTGGTGCTGGGCAGAGCATAGTGAAGTTTGGCCCTAATAACAGCTCCTCTTCTGCTGGAGGCTTACCAGGTTGTTCTTCCTCAGCAGAAAAGTCTATCAAATCCCCTGTCTCTGCAACTGGTGTATGGGGATAAAGGTTCACCATCTCCTCTCCGTGGAACCCAGAAGATGCTATGAGTGCTGGGCAGAGCACAGTAAAGTTTGACCCTAATAACAGCTCTTCTTCTGCTGGAGGCTCACCAGGTTGTTCTTCCTCAGCAGAAAAGTCTATCAAATCCCCTGTCTCTGCAATTGGTGTCTGGGGATAAAGGTTCACCATCTCCTCTCCGTGGAACCCAGAAGATGCTATCAGTGCTGGGCAGAGGTTAGCAGAGCTCTGCCCTGTTGTCAGCACTTCAGGTTTGGGTACAGCAATCTTCAGATTTTCCACTGCCGATTCTCTGGCATTCTGCTGGACAGGCACATTCCTCCATCCAAGATCATCCAATGCAGAAACAGGTTCATCAAGGTCAGTCAGCACTTGGTGCATCCGCCATAAGACCTCCCCCTCCATAGCTGCGGGTGCAGGTGGGCACCAGTCCTCAGGAGGGAAGTACTGGAAATGGAGCGAGTACAAAGAAGGGCAACAAAGCTAATAAAGGGTCTGGAGGATCTTAGTTATGAGGAAAGGTTGCGAGCACTGAACTTATTCTCTCTGGAGAAGAGACGCTTGAGAGGGGATATGATTTCAATTTACAAATACTGTACTGGTGACCCCACAATAGGGATAAAACTTTTTCGCAGAAGAGAGTTTTTTTTTCAAATATAAGTTTTATTCAACTCCAATCTAGGGCGAGGGCCCCTGTACATACAGATAAATTCAGATGCCAATTCGGCCATTTCAAGTTAACAAAGCTCAGAACTACAAATGGTCATATCGGTTACAATTATAGTGTGGTTATTGGCTCGTACATACAACTTTTAGTTCAACATGTAAAGGGTGAGCTCACGTCCAGTTTCAGGTAGTGTATTCGGGGTGTACCTCGCCTACTTTTTTCCCACTTTACAATCTTATAGAGAGGAGAAAGCAAGAAGTAAGGGGAGTCAAAAAGGGGGGGGGTGAAGAGGGGGGAAGCAACAGGAGAGGGGGACGTGTGAGACACGGCGGCGGTGCTCCTGGCATGTTGTAGCAAACCCAGCCTCCAAGGCGGTCATAGAATGGGGGGAGAGTCAGCCGCTAAGCAGTTGTTGACCTTCATCTGAAAAAATGAAGACATTCCAGATATCCCAGGTGCGTTTGAATATCTCTTGTTTTTGTTGCGCAGACAGGATCAAATCTTCCATCTGCTTGATCTCTTCGACCTTACGTATCCACATAGGTGTGGATGGGGGATGACTTTGTTTCCAGAGAAGAGGGATGCATCTCTTAGCCGCATTTAGGAGGTGTCTGATTAGAGATTTCCTGTAGACTTTGATGGGTATTGTGGAGAGATGTAAGAGAAAGAATGTAGCTTCGTCTGGAATTGCATATTCAGTGAACTTCTGAGTTATTTGCCTGACCTCTGCCCAGAAGCTCTTTAGCTGAGGGCACGACCAGAAGATGTGTATTAATGTTCCCTCCTCCTCTGAACAGCGCCAACACCGTCCCGAAGAGCCAGGGAAGCATTTCTGAAGTCTAGAGGGGGTCATGTACCATCGCGTGAGTAGTTTAAAGTTGGTCTCTTGGATCTTGGTGCAGAGTGATGATTTCAGGGAAAGTGTAATAATGCGTTGTCGCTGGGCTGTTGAGAAAGAGAGGTGTAATTCCCTCTCCCAACTATCCAGATAGGGTAGTTGTGGTGGTGCATTTGGTTCAGTTAGCATCGAGTATGTTTGAGAGAGGATGTGCGTTAGTGGATCCTCCCCATTACACAACTCCTCAAAGGATGTGAGTGTCCGAGAGAAACTCCGTGGGTTGGGAAGTGAGTGCAGGAAGTGGTGAAGTTGTATTGCTTTCCAGAAAGGAACGCGGTAAGGGCCTGTCTGATTAGATAAGTCTGCTACTGAGGGCCATTTCTCGTCTGAGATGAAATTGGCTGCCTGATCATACCTTTGTTCTGATAGATGGGGGTATTCCCTGGCAAGCAAACCCGGGCCAAAGTTAGGATTACCCAGTACGGGGTATAGCGGTGAGGTTTTAGTTGTGAGCTGAGATCTAAGGGAGGTTTGGTGGCTATGTCGTAGGGTGGTGCCAATTAAGGGGTGCGATTTTATGCTAGGCGGTAAAGAATTAAAGCACCACATTGCCCCTTTTAGAGGTATGGGGGATTGGGCTTTTTCGATCTGAACCCAGAGTTTGCATGACCCATTTCTCCTCCAGTCCAGCACTCGGCCCAGGTGAGAGGCTAGGTAATAAAGTTTGATGTCGGGTAAAGCTAGGCCTCCCAAATGTTTTGGGAGTATCATCAATGAACGCCGTAATCGAGGCTTTTTATTTGCCCAGACGAAACCGGTGAAGAGTGAGTGGATCTTCTGGAAGAAGGAGGTGGGGATCTGTATAGGTAGTGCTTGGATCAGGTAAATGAATTTTGGCAGTATACTCATCTTCAGGAGGTTACATCTCCCGAACCATGAGTGAAAGCCCGGTTTCCATTTCTCTAATAGTATTCTGATTTTAGCTAGTAGAGGGGGGAAATTTAAGGCAAAAGTCTGTGATATGTCAGCCGGGATTCTAGTTCCCAGGTAATTAATGTCGGTCTTGTTCCATTTGAAACGAAAGTTGGATGTTAATTGCCGTGAAATTTGGGGAGGTACCTCGATACACATTGCCTCGGATTTCGAGAAATTTATCTTTAAATTAGATAATGAGCCGTAAGTATTGAATTCTCTCATGAGGTTTGGGAGGGAGATTCTTGGGTTCGTCAAAGAGAAGAGTAAATCATCTGCATATGCAGATATTTTGCATTGTAGATCACCAATCTGTAGGCCCGATATATCAGGATTTAGTCTAATTTTACATAGAAAGGGTTCTAGGGATAGTGCGAATAGCAAGGGGGAGAGTGGGCACCCCTGCCTTGTGCCATTTCTAATTGGGAAGGGGTCGGAAAGTACACCATTGGCCTTCACCTGCGCAGATGGATCGGAGTAGATACCCTCTATCCACCGCATCATCCTATTGCCCAGACCGATATGGCGGAGAACAGATAGCATAAAACTCCAATTCACTCTATCGAAAGCCTTTTCGGCGTCTGTGCTTACTAGTATACATGGCGTCTTCTCGGAGGATGCTATTTGGATTAAGTTGAGGACTTTGATGGTGTTATCTCTCGCCTCTCTAGAGGGTATGAATCCAACTTGATCCATGTGGATAAGGGATTGGAGGTGCTGGGCTAATCTAGTAGCTATAATTTTGGAAAAAATCTTCAGATCTAAATTTAAGAGGGAGATGGGTCTGTAGCTGCCACAAGAACCCGGATCCTTCCCTTCCTTATGGATTAAAGATATATGGGCTTTGAGGGTTTCCCTGGGGAAATTTGAGTTTGCTCCTAGAGCGTTAAAGAATGTTACCATTCGTGGGCCTAATATTGGTAGGAGGGACTTATAGTACTGGGCGGTAAATCCGTCGGGACCAGGGGCTTTCCCTATCTTCATAGATTTAATTGCTAGCTGTAATTCCTCTAGTGATATTGGCTCATCTAATACAGTTTGGGACTCTAGTGGAAGAGAGGGAAGGTGTGATTCAGAAATGTACTGGTCGATGACGTCCTGTGAAGGAGAGGGGCCCGTTAGGTTATAGAGTCCCGAGTAGAAGTCTGCGAATCCTTTCGTAATTTGCGTCGGCAGATTAGCTTTCTGTCCGTTGGGGGTGGTTATTTGGGGGATGTATGCGGTGGATTTGATTTCTTGAACGGATCTGGCCAGGAGTTTCCCGCATTTGTCACCCGATTCGTAAGACAGCCTGCGAGAAAATTGTAAAGCAGCCTTAGCTTTGTAATGTAGTAGATCTGTGATTTGTGATCTCAAGGATCGCAATTTCATCTCTAACTCCTGAGTGGGGGAGTGTTTATGTTGTGCTTCAACCCTGGCCAGATCCGTCAGAAGTCTGGTTAACTGTTCGTTTCTCTTTCTCTTAATGGACGTCCCATGTTTAATGAGGACTCCTCGGAGGACGCACTTGTGGGCCTCCCATAGTATACCTGGGTCACAGTCTTGTGTGTCATTCTCACTGAAGTACATGTTTATTTCTTTGGTTACGTCTGCTAGTACCTCAGGAATCTGGAGGAGGCTCTCATTGAGACGCCAAAAAGTGGATCTGGGTGACGATCTTTCAGAGAGAGTGTAAGTCAGGGAAACTGGGGCATGATCGGACCAAGTGATCTGGCCTATAGAAGTAGATTGCACTAAGTGTAGTTGGTCGTGAGGTATAAGAAAAAGGTCGATCCTGGAATATACTCCATGTGGGGAGGAGTAAAAAGAATAGTCGCGTTCTCCAGAATGCTGAAGACGCCAAGCATCAATCAGTTGGGCTTTGTGGAGTGTCTGGGCTATTCGTTTCCTGTTTTTGGGGGGATAAGAAGAGGTACCAGAGGACGTGTCTACTGGGGGTGAGAGCGGTACATTGAAGTCGCCTCCTAGGATGAGCTGGCCCTCCTTGTATTCCATCAGTTTATGGACAGTTGACATTATGAACCCGTCTTGATGTGCGTTAGGGGCGTAAAGTGTTGCTAGGGTGAGTTGGACTTCCCCCATCTGACCTTTAAGGAACAGGTAGCGGCCTTCAGGGTCTGCTAATATGTCCTGGAGTTTCCAAGGGAGACTGCCAGAAAGTAGGATAGCCACCCCCCTAGATTTTGCGTTGTTATTCGTCGAGTGGTACACATGGGGAAAATATCTATTTCTGAGTATAGGGGATTTGTCAGTTTTGAAGTGGGTCTCCTGAACAAAGGCGACGTCCATACGCGACTTTTTAAATTCTTGTAGGAGGATACGCCTCTTCTCTGGAGTATTCAGGCCCTTCGCATTAAGCGAGGTCACATTTAGAGAGCTCACCGCCATGTCCCACACGGGGGAAAGGGAAAAAGGAGGGTTCAGGTAGGGGTAAGGGCCAACAAGGGAGGGGGGGGGGAGGGGAGGGAGAGAGGGGAAAGAAGGAAAAAGAAAATCGGAGACGAGGGTCTAGTACTATTGCACCTCACGTCTCTGTTAGTTAAGCTAAATGGGTAAGTTTAATCAAACTAGGAAGAAAACCAAACCGGAGAACCGGAGGTAGACTTACGGCCTAAGTGGGGTGAGGGCAGACAACAACCTAATAGGGAGGTCCCGGTCCTCGTGCCCCAACCAGCCTAAATATTTAGAAGCGGTACACAACACAGTATACATAACATGAATAAAGAACTTTAAATATCTTTAACTGAGAAACATAGAGACAAGGGCTTGGCGAAGTATCACCTTGCATATCATATCACACTTGAGTGTCACGCATAGGGACAACTCCGTCCCCCCTGCGCGCCACCCGGCGAGGCGACCCACCCCCGCCCCCGGCGTCCACGCCAAGGCGTAGGTAGACCGGGGCAGGGAGAGGCCGAACCGCCAGGGGCCCGCCGGGAACGCCTCGGAGCCTCCACCACACCTGTGGGAACACATGCATCAGACTTATTAATGTCATGGGCTCCCGATAGTGAACCCCAGAGCGGACCGAGCCCCCGAGACAGGGGTCCAGCTCGCTCCCGAGCCACACCGGAGCCCCCTCATACATCTGAAACCCCCTAAACCGCCCGACCCCCCCCCCCCCCGCCTCCAACCCACCCAACACTCCTATCTCTGACATGATGTCTCTCCGGGAGAGAGGGCATGTGTTTCCTCTCGGCAAGTAGGCGTCCACAGGGGTGAGAGAGTTCCTTCCGCGGGACCCGTCGGGTCTCACCTAGGTCCTATACGGGGGTGGCCTGCGGGATGAGGGGAGAGCACATAGTACCGGTGACTCGCCAGTCAAAGGAGGACCCAAGCTGAAGCATGACAGGAGGCAGAATGACTTTTATCGTCCTCGTTGAAGTGTACTATTGAGGTGATGTGGGGTATGATAAAGCCTGGGGTCTGTAGCTAAGGCAAGTTCGGCCATCATGAGTCAGAGCGGAGGGAAGAACGGGGGAATACGGAGAGGCCGGGCGGGCGGGGCAGGCCCAGGACAGAAAACGGATAGCAAAAAACGAAAAACGAAAAGGCATCTGAGCGGGAAGACATCGCATCTGAGGGGACAGCATGAGAAGAGTCAGTGTAGGTATCAACTCACATCTCTCTTGGCTCATCCAGTGAAGTTGAGCGAGGTCGGCGTCCTCCCCTTCGTGAGCGTTGCGGTCTAGGAGCCTGATCCCTCGCCTCGTGTAGTCGACCAGGAGCCCGGTGTAGGTAATCCAGCCAGTTAGGGACCGGGATAGGCTCCGTGTCTAGAAAGTCGAATAGAGCAGGCAGGTTTTCCGGTGAGCGCAAAAGGAAGGAGCGCTGTTCCTTGTGGAAAGTTACCGAGAGGGGGAAGCCCCATCTGTATGTCGCATTGCATCTCCGGGCAAGATCCAGTAGAGGCTTCAGCATGGCGCGTCGAATCAGTGTCGGTCTGGAGATGTCCGGCAGAATTTTAATCGATGCTCCGTCGAATTCTAATTCTCCTGACTCCCACGCTCCTCGTGCTATGGCCTCCTTATGGATGTAGTGATGGAGTCTGCATATTACGTCTCGAGGTCTGTTTGGGTCGGCTGAGCGGGGACCCAGGGCTCTATGTATTCGGTCTACTTCGATTTGTTCCGGTAGGTGTGCTCCCGCCACTCTTCTGAAGATGTCTGTTGCCGTGGCCAGTAGATCCGACGGGCCCGTGGCCTCAGGTAGGCCGCGGAGCCTGACGTTGTTTCTTCTGCTCCGGTCTTCTGTTTCTTCCAAACGGAGCTGAAGCTCCACTGCGGCTTGAGATTGGGTTTTTTGTTGGGTCTCTAAATATGAGACTCTCTGTTCCAGGGACTCTAGGGACGATTCACCCGAGGTCAGGCGGGCAGAGAGGGTCTTAACGTCTTGTTTGACTTCGTGAATTTCCTTCTTGTGTGCGGCCTCCACCCTGCCCACCAAGGCCTCAATATCTGCTCTCGTTGGAAGGGCCCGGAGTATAGCCTTAAGCTCCTCGTCTGCACCAAGAGTCCCCTGTAAGTAAGGGAGGGGACCCTGGTTTGAGGTGGAAGCCGCTGGTGAGCCTGTATAGAGCACTGGGCTCCGGGATCCTTCCGAGGCGGCAAAGTCAGCTTCTCCGACCGGAGCGCAGGAGTCCAAGGCACGAGGTTCCGCCATCTTGGGTGTAGGGGAGCCGGAGAGAGATCTCCCGAAAAGTCTCTGCAAGTCGGCTAGCGCGGGTGTGGAGGCCGCCGGACTGTTCCTCTTCTTGTTCCTCCGGTATGTCCGCTTCTTGGATGAGATCATAACGGTAAAAATAGATCAGAGTAGGCTGATTTAGGGGTGGAAGGGCCGGGAGCTCAGAGAGAACACGTCTCTAGTCGGCCATGTCCAGACCACGCCCCCCGCAGAAGAGAGTTTAATAAGACTCGTGGCCACTCATTACAATTAGAAGAAAAGAGGTTTAACCTTAAACTACGTAGAGGGTTCTTTACTGTAAGAGCGGCAAGGATGTGGAATTCCCTTCCACAGGCGGTGGTCTCAGCGGGGAGCATTGATAGCTTCAAGAAACTATTAGATAATCACCTGAATGACCGCAATATACAGGGATATGTAATGTAATACTGACACATAATCACACACATAGGTTGGACTTGATGGACTTGTGTCTTTTTTCAACCTCACCTACTATGTAACTATGTAACTATGTAAGGTTGGCAAAGCACACCGTTACTCTGCCACATTGTCAACTCTTCAGCCAGGATTTCAGAGTTGTCAACTGGTATTTCATGATAGTCCCAGGCAAAGGGAGCACCACCCTGCTGCTGAGCACAGTCTAACAGCTGTTTGTAGGCGATCTCCAACTCCCATTCCTGAACTGCCAGAAACTCCAAATCTTCCAGTGCCCAGTGCACTTCTGAGATATTCGGTCTCCGCTCTCTGTGCTCCATTATTTCCTACAAACGCCACTCCCGGTCACTTCCAAAGTCAGGGTCCCTGGACAGCCTCCAGTATAACAATCCCAGGCCATCGTAGTCAAAGCCTTCCGTGGGGCTGTCATCCGCTGTCCATGGGCACACTTGGGCTACATACCACTGGAGGGCTCTGTAGCTCTCGTCCAACCGCATTTCTGCCTGGATCAGCCTGCTTAACTCGACTGTCCACTCCTGGTTCGGCTGTTCCTCCAAAAACAGCATTCGCACTTCATACTGCGACCAGTACCTCACATGGATGGAGGGGAGAACTTTTCCCTGGTGTCGCTGCTCACGGGCTAGCGCTTCCTTCCAGAGTTCACAGTGGATAGAATCAAACCATCCTAGCAGGACCTGCTCTGATACTGGTCCTCTGTGCTGTATCTCCTCTCACATCTTCCTTCTGAATTCCTCATCCATGGTGGCTGGTATTTCTCCTCTCCTGCTATCCTGCTACCTTGGATCCAGCTGATGGTTTGGATGTGTTCACGGCAAGGAAGCCCACCATTCCCTCCATGGCTCTCAAGTAAGTCTTTCAGCGTGGCTCTCCTGCAGGCTGGTTTGGAGTGTCCCAGTAACTGTAGAGCAAATCCCACCGCTGCCACCAATGTAACAAGCCCCTTGCTCGCTCGGTTCCACTCTCCCGACACTCCTCTGCAGCTATTGAATCAGATTGCAACGTATGATGGTTTGGTCATCCAATGCTCCGGGATTAGAACTACAGCTCTGTGCCGTTCTAACCCAGTTGTGATAGCTCAGAACAAACACCAGGCAGGCTGTATGTAAGTTCAAACAGGAATCTCCTTTATTGCAAAATATAGGCTTTTATACACTCAAAGTGGTGGTGCAGACCTCCTGCTCATATTACTCTAACAATACAGCTGTAACCTAATTAACCTAATTAACATGACGCTAATTAACTAATCCCTTTAGACAGCCTAGATGACTCAGACATGACCGTTAGGCCAGACTGGCCATCTTGTAGTTCAGAAAATCCAATCAACATTATCACAATCAACATAGACTCTTCTTCACACAATAGCAGAGTTAATTAACACAAATAACAATGGGGATCTAATGACTCTTAGATCCCATAGTAGACTTATTTACAATACACATTTTAGCAGACAATAGACAGGTGTTGGAATTTACATCAGCATCTCCTAACAGTATCTGTCCCAGCATTATGAATCAGCCACTATTCCAATATGGCAAATCCAGGGTCCCTAGAGTCTGTGTGTCCTGGGGGACCAGGACCCGAATCCACAGTAATACCACCTCAAGGGTCCCCAGGCATACAGCTCACAAAGAGCACCGTTCCCCCAAATGCAAGGGCCCCCGATCGATCAGCAAGAGGCTAGCATACAGTCCCCTCCAAAAGTCTCTTTCCCGGCTAGGTCTGTCACAATCCCTAGTTGGGCATTTATCAATAGGCACAATATCATTCCTTCTCCCCCACAAATCACAGCAAAAAACCTGACCTTCTCAAGCCAAAAGAACCCCCCCACTGCAGGCCTTTATATAAGAGAGGTTGTATTGTTAGCACCCTGACACGCCCAATAGCAGTACACGCCCACCAGTATCTTTCAATCTATCTCTTCATGTATGTCTAAAGTGATTGCACCTGATGAGCAGGAACACATAATACTATTCGCAACTGTGTTAGCCCTTGGCTATGTACATCAAATCTCCAACTACAGGCCAAAGATCGAAGTCCATTTGCATCCACATAAACAAAGCAACAGTTTTCTAAGCATATGTACCTGTGCAGTGTAAACCCTAAAATTTTAAATGTCCAAGTCCCTGGGCATGATTAGTGCTAACAAACATTAACATCAGTCCCTGGCTGCAATGAGCTTCCAATCTAAAGTCCAAAAGTAACTTTCTTACATTAGAACCTATTTCGACAGAAGACAAATAAGATGCCAGCATGTCTTTGGATTGTGGTGAGAAACCCACACATGGAGAACAGCATTGTCACAAGCAATATACAATATATTGGACTAAGTATTGGGATGCCTGCCTTTATACACACATGAACTTTAATGGCATCCCAGTATTAGTCCGTAGGGTTCAATATTGAGTTGGCCCACCCTTTGCAGCTATAACAGCTTCAATTCTTCTGGGAAGGCTGTCCACAAGGTTTAGGAGTGTGTCTATGGGAATGTTTGACTATTCTTCCAAGTGCATTTGTGAGGTCAGGCACTGATGTTGGACGAGAAGGCCTGACCTACAGTCTCTGCTCTAATTCATCCCCAAGGTGTTCTGTTGTGTTAAGGTCAGGACTCTGTCCAGGCCAGTCAAGTTCCTCCACCCCAAAATCACTCATCCATGTCTTTATAGGCCTTGCTTGGTGCACTGGTCCAAATGATTTGGTGGAGGGGGGATTATGATGTGGGGTTGTTTTTCAGGGGTTGGGCTTGGCCTCTTAGTTCCAGTGAAGGGAACTCTTAAGGTGTCAGCATACCAAGACAATTTGGACAATTTCATGCTCCCAACTTTGTGGGAACAGTTTGGGGAACGCCCCTTCCTGTTCCAACATGACTGCACACCAGTGCACAAAGCAAGGTCCTTAAAGACATGGATGAGCAAGTTTGGGGCGGAGAAACTTGACTGGCCTGCACAGAGTCCTGACCTCAATCCTATAGAACACCCTTTGGGTGAATTAGAGCAGAGACATCGCATGCCCACATTTGGTGGTATTGTCCCTGGATAAGACCTTATTGGCTCACTATTTTATATTGGATTAAGGAGATTCAGGGCTCTGAAGTTCCCAATGACCCTTGGTATGTCCTCCTACACTGTACAGGCGAGTCAACAGGATCATATAAAAAGTCGATCACCCCGCATCTATTAAACGCTGCTAAAGCTCTCATCCCTAGGTTTTGGAAAACTCCCAAGATACCTTCCTTACGCCAATGGCCGAGGGAAGTGGATCACTTATATTATATGGAAGATCTAACTTACTCCAGTAAAAAAAACTCTGAACTGAAGAAGAAAATGTGGTCCTGTTGGTTCGCCTTTAAATACACAGCCGCTTATGCGGACATTATGGCTTCAAACTCGTAAAATCTATACGTTAAGCTTTAACATAACTTGGACCCACCTGAGGCAGACAGCAGCCCCTTCCCACCCCCCCTTAACCCTATCTAATGCTTTTTTCTTTCTCTATTATTTTCTCTCCTTTTTCTTTTATCTGTTCTTTATATCAATAATGTGACAGGATTTGGTGTTCTTAATTAGGGCCATTACTTTACCAGACAATATAGATCTCATGATGAGGTACTCAGTTTATTCAGATGACCCTCTTCTTGGATAGTACCTTTGTTAATGTTGGAAATATCTGCATACAGTATGATGTCTCCATGTATTGTTTTGAACATCCTGTTTTTCAATAAAAATGTATTAAAAAAAATTAGAGCAGAGACTGCAAGCCAGGCCTTCTCATCCAACATCAGTGCCTGGCCTCACAAATGCACTTCTGGAAGAATGATCGAACATTCCCATAGACACACTAAACCTTGTGGACAACCTTGCCAGAAGCTGTTCTAGCTGCAAAGGGTGGGCCAAATCAAATTTTAACCCTACGGACTAAGACTGGGCTGCCATTAAAGTTCATGTGTGTTAAGGCAGGCGTCCCATTATACTTTTGGCTAAATAGTGTATCTGGAAAAGATTTACAATGGTGGGGGAACCCTCCTACACATAAATACCACATTTTGACATAGTTATATGAGGAGATGAGACAACTTCTCTACATGAAGCAGCATGTTTGGGATTTGAACCCAGATGCTCAGAGATGCTAATCAGAAGCTCTAACCTCTAAGCCACAGAGCTGCCACATGTGAGAACCTCCTACACATAAAAAACACATAAATACTGCATTTCTTTGGACATACAGGTGATGGAATTACATTACTCAAGAGTAATGCCCCGTACACACGGTTGGATTTTCTGATGGAAAATGTCCGATCGGAGCGTGTTGTCAGAAATTCCGATCATGTGTGGGCTCCATTGGACATTTTCCATCGGATTTTCCGACACACAAAGTTTGAGAGCTGGCTATAAAATTTTCTGACAACAAAATCCGATCGCATCAATTCTGACCGTGTGTGGCCTGTTCGGACGCACAAAGTGCCACGCATGCTCAGAAGAAATTCCGACACGGAACAGCTTGGTCTGGTAAAATTAGCGTTCGCAATGGATACAGCACTTTCATCACGCTGCAATGTTAAAAATGGTTTAATACGGCGCACTCTCTTCTTCTTTATAATGTGAGAAGAATTAAGTAGTTTTGCTGCTCATATTTATACACACTTCTCACAAACTTATTTTTTTTTATTTTATTGGGATTACCTCAATATATTGTTATTTGTAACATCTGACATAAATAATTTTTTTTTTATTTTTTTTTTTATTTAAAGCCATTTTTATTTTAGATTTTATGTTTGTATTTTTTCAAAGGCTGATCTTTGTTTAATGTTATTTTTAGCTTTACTGCAGAATATTTTTGTGTGTGTTTTGTGTGTCAAGTTACCACAACACCATTGATATCTTTTATTATTGAAGCTCAAGGAGATTGTTTGGTGTTGGTGTCCCTTGTTAATTTCACATTGTATATTTGAAATGTACCTGAATCCTCACAAACAAACTGTCCTTTTTGAAGTAAAACACACATAGGCAAGTATAATTCAAACCAAAATTCCTTTATTAAGGGCTCAGAACCAAACAAAGAGGGAGGCAACGCTGGATAAACAGCAGAAGTTAGCAAAGCCTTTCACACCCAGGGCAGACATCAATTCTTGAACATCAAAATTGGTGGCCTGAGGAGTCCACATGTAAGGGAGTGCAGTCTGGTCCAGAAGTCCCAGAGATCCGGAAAGCAGCAGATGACATCTGTTTCCCCAGGCTGTGGTACCACAAGAGGCTGCATCTTTTGCCAGACCAGACTGGATCCAGGGTCATCACTCTCTGGTCTTCCTTCCACGCTTCCTTCCACGCTGTGGCTCTGCTGTTGGAGATGTGGCAGGAGGAGGAGTAGGACCTGGAGGAGGAGGAGGACTAGTAGGACCTGGAGGAGAAGGAGTAGGAGGAGGAGGACCTGCAGGAGGAGGAGGAGGACAATGTGTGAGGTCACAAAGGTGTGTATCAGATGTTATTTGGGCCCTCAACCCCTTATTGAGAGCCTCCAACATTAAGGACTCACACATGAGTTGTTGTCCCTCCTCCATCCTCTGCATTTTACAGGCAATGATGGCAGCGAAGTCATCCTCCACGGTGTGTGGTGCTCCCAGGGCCTCTGTAGCCTTCCAAAAGAGGCCTATGGCAGCCTCCTCTAGGGCACTCCTCCTCCTGCCACTTTCTCTTTCCAGGTGTAGGGGAGGGAACTGCAGATCAGGCAGCCTGCTCGGCCTGGCCACCTCCTAGCTGAGACTTCCCTGTGTATGAAAAAGGGACATGGTTTTAGTTTTTGCATTATCAATCACAATCATAAATTACAAACTAACATCTAGTTAACATCATTGATTGGACAAGCAGAAATATTTTGAGGAATGCTATACCTGGCACAATCTGGGCTCCTCCACATGTTGCTGTCTGGAAGGCCCAGGTTGGGCGTCAGAAGCCTCAGCTGGGGGGGGAGGAAGCATGGAAGGAAGACTGGAGAGTGATGACCTGGGTTCTGTCTGACCTGCCAGAAAATGCAGCCTGTCATAGTACCACATCCTGGGGACATAGATGTCATCTGCTGCTCCGGATCTCTGCGAATCCTGGACTTTCTGGCACTCCCTTACATATGTGCTCCTCAGGCCACCAATTGGGATCTTCAAATATGTGATGTCTGCCATGGGGATCACCTGCTTCACAATTTCTAACAACTGATCCAGCGCTGCCTTCCTCTTTGTTTGGTTCCTATAATGTGTGTGGTTGATCTCCCACAGACAAGGCAGCTCCCTGAACATGTCAATGAATATTGCCATGAAGTCAGTATCTTGAAAGATATCCATTTCACTGCAAGACACAACACAAGACAAAACCTAATGTCAGGCCAAACTCTCCTAATCTTGTTACAATATAGGCCTCAATGTAGAAGCAGTATAGGCACAAGTATGTCTCTTACTTTCGTTCTTACGATCGGCGCCTCCAATGCTCCTTTCTCCGCTCACAGATCGTACATAATACGCACGTGTGGTACGCTTTATACACACTGCGCATGCGTGTAGCTCCGCCCGCCCCTGACATTCTTTCTAGTCTATTCCCCGCCCCTTTTCGTTCTGCGCAGTGGGGGAAGAGCACATGGCTGATACACAGCAGGTGCGTGCTAATTACAGGAACGAGGAGGAGGAAAGCCCGGATCCGGACACGCCCCTATCCAGAAGGAGAAGATTTAAGGCCACAAATATGTCCTTTGGGGAGATGTTGGAGATGGTCTACATCCTAAAGAAGGCCGACTATGATGGAAAGTATGGGCCTTGCCCCAACCCCAATATCAGAAAGGCCAAGATCATGGCGAAAGTGGTCAAAAGTCTGCACCGGAATTTTGGGGTACGAAGATGGAAAGATCAGCTCAGGAAGCGGTGGTTGGACCTGAAATTAAGAGAGCCCGAGCAGTACCGAAAGATCCAGGGAGTGCTGCAAAAAAGTAAGTAGTTGTGCTGTGTCCCTATTCTTTTTGTCTTTATTACGTTAGTGCTGCTCCATATGCTTTTCTTAATTGTTGTACAGTTTAAAATGGCAACTTTAATGTTCATGGGCCCATTATTCGTTCGTATCAAACATTTTTCTTTCGGCCTCTAAAACACCATTGTTTAGGCCATATGCATTTTCCTACATTTTTTAGGGCCTACTTGTATGAAAAATATTTGGTTGTGTAGATGGGTTTGTTACTAGAATGAAATGCAAACTAAATTCTGTGTAAGGAGAGGACACTTAGCAGCTGTTTTCACATCTGGACGCTGGAGCACTAGTGTGGGACACCAGAACACCCTTTTTATTAGGGGGCCCACACAGGTGCTCCAGTGTATACTATAGGGGTGTCTCCATCTGTGAAGCTTGTACAAGACAGATAAAGTATTGAAGCTTGACACAACAGGTGAGTGTCTGCGACCACAGACTCAGGTAAGAGATGGATGCCGGCAGATTTTTGATACCTGTTTTTGTTTGGTTTCTCTCTTTTTAGGTGATCATGATGTTGTGGATCGAGATCCTTTCACATCAGAAAGTGCCCAGATCCTGATCGGGGAGATCATGGGGTGTAATTTAGAATTGGAAAACCTCAAGAAAAAAATCAATGATGTTATTAAAAAAAATAATAACATCATTGATGTTTTGGGGCAAATTTAAAACCCCACAAAATCACTTTGTTTTTTTGTGTGCTACGATCTTAAAAATTTTTTAGCGATGTTTCGAAAAGCCAAATTTGTAGGATGCACACAGTGTGCCAACATGTGCTATCTGCCATCACGGGAGATTAATGGACGCGTTTTGGGGGTGCAACCCCTTCCTCAATAATAAAGTAGCAGTGAGGAAGGGGTTGCTCCCCCAAAACACGTCCCTTGATCCCCCGTGATGGCAGCTAGCACACGTTGACATTCGTAAATTGGTGTGCATCTTCCAAATTTGGCTTTTCAAGGGGTGACTTCACCCCATCTGAATGCAATATCAAACACAGTTCCAAAATACTCATGTCTGATATTGCCTTCAAGTTTTACCATATGTGAACTTTCTAAGTTCAAGATTTTTGTCTTTCTTGTTGGTTTTACACAGGCCTGTTTTATCGTAAATGGACATTTCTATTTTTGATAATGCCACCCCAAAAATTGTTATACAACAAACATGTTGGTTTGTTTTAAAAACCTTTTCTAAATGCACATGTGATTGTGCAGGTATTAAAAAGTTTGTTAATCAAGAATGTGTGTATTATTGTCTGAACGCTACAACACTTTTGTGGTGATGTAATTGCTGTTTTCTGTGAAAATGGGGGTTATTTCCTAAGGGCAAATCCTCTTTGCACTACAAGTGCAGTTTCAGTGCAGTTTCAAGTGCACTTGTAGTGCAAAGTGTCTACGCCTTTAGTAAATAACACCCAACAGTGCTTTGTATAAAAGGTTACACAATCACGCCATTTTCAGGACTCCCCACATTGCTGTCAGTGTCAGCTAAAACAAACACAAGCAGTAAATGTCACCAAAGATTAGCTTTTTTTTTTATTTGATAAATGCTTCACAAATTGTCTGGCATATTGATGGCCCCCCTACCCGCAAAGAACTCAAGGTATCTTAACCGGACATCACGGGCACTCAGGGAGGGCAAGCCAGGACGGCCACTTTCAAGCGCCATCAGGGTTGTATCATGTAGAATTCTGGCCTCAGGCCTAACTGAGCCAGCATAGTTGGCAGAATGTTGGCGTAAAAAGTTATGTAGAACACAGCACGCCAGGATTATATGATTAAGTTTATACTCTGCCATACGGATGGGTGTCAGAAATAGGCGGAACCGGCTGGCCATGATTCCAAATGTGTTCTCCACCACTCTTCTGGCTCTGGCCAGCCGGTAATTAAAAACCCTCTGTTCCGGGGTGAGGGTCCTCATCGGGAATGGCCGCATAAGATGGTCCCCCAGCGCAAATGCTTCATCCGCAACGAAGACGAATGGGAGTCCTTCCACATTGTCCTCTGGAGGTGGAAAGTCCAAGCTGCCATTCTGGAGACGCCTGTAGAACTCCGTCTGGGCGATGACTCCACCATCGGACATCCGGCCATTCTTCCCCATGTCCACATACAAGAAGTCGTAATTAGCCCGCACCACCGCCAACATCACAATACTATTGAACCCCTTATAGTTGAAATAGTACGACTCCGAGTTGGGTGGTGGGACGATGTGGACGTGTTTCCCATCAATTGCCCCTCCCCAGTTAGGAAAGTCCCACCGCTGGGCAAAGTGGGAGGCCACAGTCTGCCATTCCTGTGGCATGGAAGGAAACTGTTGAGGAAAACAAAGAAAATTTGTATTTTTACACATAAACATGGCAAGCAGATTAGACACAAACATTCTTGGCCAACCTCCAGATAGCATTTATTAAGGGGAAATTAACAACACCAAAGTATAAGGTACACCTATCATATTCCCCCTCCCCCCCTCTCATGGGCCATTTCTAACATTATAGGGGGGGGGAATCTTGGACAGGTAACCCTCTCCACTTCATTGAGAGATGAATGCCTAAATACAGGGTATTACTTGGAACAGCCCCTCCTTAGTTACACTATTGGCAGCCCACTGGACAGGTAAGAAGTGTCATAATACAAAGATATAAATACACACTGTACACATTTGAGGACATTTGGACATTCTGCTATTACCTGTCAAGATAATAATAGGATACAAAAACTTTAAACAGTACCATTTGAAAGTATACAGGCAGGCCCTTGCACTACATGCTTTGGGGAATTTATCCATACATCTGAGCACAAAAGAGATGGGTATAGTGTGTATGGGTTTGGCAAAGTCAGCAGATAGATGATTGAGGATAGATAGAGAATTGGGATCAGCTGACTTAGCAGTTGGGGGGAGGGAGGGTTACTAAAAATGATTTGGGGACACCACAAAAAAAAAGCCTCTGGCACTCTGCCTGAATTTAAAGCACAAATCACATTTAAAATCATTTTAGGGGGTGTTTGGGGTAAAGCACTACTATGGAGCTGACAAAATACATTGTTAAGTGACTACATGAGGTGAATATAGGGCAGGAGAGCATGCTGGGGAGGTTATTGAAGGCCAATCTGTATGAAGGACTAAAAAAATAATTACATAAAAATCCAGCATGCATGAGGACAAAGGGGACATTCACAGCATATTACAATCATGGTAATTAGGGAATGAGGAAAGAAATGCAATATATTATCAAACGTTCAATACAATAAAATGTGATATTAAAGGATAAAAATCTTACCTTAATATACTCCTTCTGCAGGACCTGGATGATGGCAGAACAGGTCTCTGGGATAATGATACCCAGAGCCTGGGGGGAGATGCCTGTTGAGAACTTCAAGTCCTGCAGACTTCTCCCTGTCGCCAAGTACCACAGGGTAGCGACGAGCCTCTGCTCCGAAGTGATGGCTTGCCTCATGCAGGTATCTTGCCTGCTGATATAGGGGGTCAGCAAAGCCAGCAGACGGTGAAATACGGGGTCCGTCATCCTGAGAAAGTTCCTGAAATCATCAGGATTATTCTCACGGATCTCATGGAGCAAAGGCATATGAGAGAACTGGTCACGCTGAAGCAACCAATTCTTGGTACATGAACTCCTCCCCACCCTGTTCATGGACTGGACTTGTGTCAAGGTCAGGACCCCAACACCAAGCCCCCGCACAGCATGAACTCTACGAGGAGTATGTATACGCAACATGACTAGAAAATGGTCGGCTGCTCAGAACGAAGTAACAGAACGTACTGAAGAACAGCAAGGCCTGTGAAGAGCGACCTGAAAAACAGTAACGAACGAACAAGAACACAATGACTATAAGTCACATGGAACTTGCTTGCACGCACTGAAGAGCAGATACAAACCCACAAGCACAAACTGAACTGCAGAAAACGATCTGAAAGCCACGAGTCTGAAAAAGTGCAAATCGTCTCTCACCAAACTTTTACTAACACGAGATTAGCAAAAGGAGTCCAAAGGGTGCCGCGCTAGGTTCTGAACTGGCCTTTTCTAGTCTCGTCGTACGTGGTTGACGTCACCGCGTTGTTGGCGATCGGAAATTCCGACAACTTTGTGCGACCGTGTGTACGCAAAACAAGTTTGAGCCAACATCCGTCAGAAAAAATCCTAGGATTTTGTTGTCGGAATGTCCGAACAAAGTCCGACCGTGTGTACGGGGCATTATTCTTCTTGATTTATTCTGTGATATTTGGTGTTTATTTGTGGGTGAGAGTAGAATATTACCCTCAAATTTTTGGGAATTGCATTTTGATTTCTGATGTTGGTACACATACCACATTTTTGGGCTCAAATTATGAATATTTGGAAAATTAAAAAAGGACAAAAAATTGCGATTCATTTTAAATTTGCATCAGCAATAGTATTGTTTGTGGATTGTAAAGACACCTGTGTGAGTTTGGGTAAAGATTGTTGTGAGATGGAGAGTAACACGTGAAAGTGACAGAGAAAAATATATTTTACCAAAACATCAAAACATTCCACATTCTAGCATTCTTAAAAACAAAATAGAAGCAACAATGTTGCAAAGGAAAATTTATTTCAGAGAAAGATATTTCATCTCAACATTAAAAGGTTTTTTTTGTGAAAGTTACAATTGTTCCATTAGAATCAATGGCTAAAACTTGCATTGGACTATAATAGAGCAGATTTTTACTTCCAAAAAATGCTCTCTAATTAGCTCTCATTTTGGTATTTACTATAGCGCCGGGTAAAAAAGACACTGGAGCTAAAATGAGAGCTATTTTCAGGTCTAAGCATGCTCAGTTGTGTTGGCACCTAGTTGTCCAAAACGGGGAATTTTTCACTTCTCAGACTTTTAAAGATATTTCAGTGTAGAAATCACTATTTCACACAGTTTAAAAGCAGATTATCTTTAAATAATATACCGCATATTTCAGTACCATTTAGGCAATTATATCATGGGACAAAAAGGGGGGATATTTGCGCTAACCACCAAAGTTATCCAAAGTGAAAAAAGTATATGAGTGCACAGGTGATGTGACTGTGTATACAGATACCGTGATTAAATGCTAAACCTCTATAGGTTAAATACTGAAAACCTATAACAGATCAAAAAAGAAGAAAAAGAAAAAGAAAAAAGTGCACAAAATAACCACTGCAAATAGTGATAAATATTGATATAGACCAAATCTCAATAAATTATGTGAAAAATTATAACATATGAAAAATTATCAATAAATATGTGTATCAAAACATATAAAGAAAAAGCCCATATAATATGTTAGAAATAAATAATTAAACCAAAGTCCTAAAATGAATCTCCAAAATTAAAAAATATATAAAGTCCTTCAATAAATCTCCAGAAAGCAGGGCACATATTCCTCAATTCAACCATCTGAGATGCGGTGCACAATGTACAAATACAAACTGCTTACCAGATAAGTTGGATCTCAGATGATAGAGAGCAAAAGCGCCTTTACAATAGCCTGCCGGCAGCAGGGCCGTCTTTTCGCATGGACACACTGGGCAGTGGTCCGGGGCCCCACTTGCCTGGGGGGCCCCCACCTGTCCAGCATCCCCAAAAAGCCCCCGGTCTTGTATTTCTCATGCCCCGAGTATAAACATCCAGTGATTGGTGGGCAAGCCGGGGGATTGCAGCTGCAGTGAGAGTGGAGCTGTCAAATCTAAGCACTGATGTCGGGATGGGCGTGTCCCGCCCATCCCCGACATCAGTGCTTAGATTTGACAACTCCAAACTTCTGTCCAGACACACTGTGGAGGAAGCTACCTCTGATCAGAGTGGCTCTCTCTCCTAGCTCCACCCCCAGACTCCTGGCTACAAGTTGCAAATGTAAGGTAAGAGCGGGGCTAGGACAAAGGCTAGACAGGTTCCATGGAGGCAGAGTTTACATGTGAGAAGAAGGGGGGTCACATGGCAGCCAGTCTAGAGCACATTGGGCTGTGCTTCCTATAACACCTCCTGTTCCTTCGGCAGCACAAGTGATTGCAGATCCCTTTAGAGCTGCCCTGTGATTTCACTCACTGAGCTCTCCTCCTGGCTCCTGCTGGCTACATTCACTAAAGAAAGAAATCCGCCCCTTCAGTCTCGGCTCAACCACGCCCCCTCCCCCATGTGTAGCAGAGAATGCCAGGGGCGAGGGGTCTACACAAAAGTTCAGCAGGTCAGTTTACCGTGCTGCATGTGTGTATGGGTGTGTATGGGTCTGCATGTGTGTGTGAGTGTGTATATGATGTGCTGTATCCCACAATGAAGCCTGTTGATTTACTTCCTGCTTCTGCTGTAAGTCTAATCTATGTTTGCTCTGCAGAGAAAAGTTATGTTAACTATTCACTTGCTGCCACTTAACTGCTCTGCAGCCATACCTTCTATTCAATTTCTAGCCTGCTCATACCTAAGGATAGTGAGGAGTGGCTGTATGTAAACAATTTTTGAGCATAAGTTTTTTCCTATTACCAGCCCATTCACCACGTGTACTTTTTGAACAATTAATTTAGGTAGGTACAGTCACTAACTATTGAAGTATACATAGGTGTGCCATTATTAATTTCTCTTCTTGGAGCTGGTGCTCTGGGTGCTTTTCTTTGATTTATGTGTCAGGAGAGGGATCGGTGTATGTGTCAGGAGAGGGATCGGTGTATGTGTCAGGGGGGATTGGTGTATGTGTCAGGAGAGGGATCGGTGTATGTGTCAGGAGAGGGATCAGTGTGTGTGTCAGGGGGGATCGGTGTATGTGTCAGGGGGGATCAGTTTAAGTGTCAAGAGAGGGATCTGTGTATGTGTCAGGAGAGGGATTGGTGTATGTGTCATTAGGGGGATCAGTGTATGTGTCAGGGGGGGATCAGTGTATGTGTCAGGAGAGAGATCACTGTATGTGTCAGGGGGGATCAGTGTATGTGTCAGGAGAGGGATCAGTGTATGTGTCGGGGGGATCAGTGTATGTATAAGTAATGGGAATATATTCAGCACTGACTACAAACAGGACAAAATCACAATAAATGCTAGCAGACACTCAAAGGTAAATTCAACAACACCTCTCATGTATGTAAATAAAAAAAACAGTGCTGTGCAAATATTATTATAAAAAATAGATGTATGGAAATTAACAAATCAGGTGTAAAGGCAAGACCAGCGTGAACACTCAAGACTACAAGGATCTCTGCTTCAGTGACTGTGATCCATCACACATAGATGGCCCCTCACCTTAGCGATTCGACCTGCAACAGGTCACAAAGCTCAAACTCATAAAGCAGCTGGAACGGTCCAGGTAATAATAGCCACGTTTTCAGCACTCATCAAGATATGGGAATGCCATGTATGCAACAAGAAATAACAAATATAGTGCTCTCTGCATGGAAATTTATTAATATGATTGAAATGAAAACTCACTTACACAGAGCCACACTCAGATCCAAGTGCCGGCGAAACAGCGTGTGATCGTATCGTAAACAGATGGCAGCGGGTGACGTCATGCGTTCCTAACTCCCGTACGCATTACGTCCAAAGGCGGGACTTCCTCAGTGTGGGGCTGGCTAGTGGATCAGTGTATGTGTCAGGAGAGGGATCGGTGTATGTGTCAGGAGAGGGATCAGTGTATATGTCAGGAGAGGGATCGGTGTATCTGTCAGGAGAGGGATCAGTGTATGTGTCGGGGGGATCAGTGTATGTGTCAGGAGAGGGATCAGTGTATGTGTCAGGAGAGGGATCAGTGTATGTGTCGGGGGGGATCAATGTATGTGTCAGGAGAGGGATCAGTGTATGCGTCAGGGGGGATCAGTGTATGTGTCAGGGGGGATCAGCATATGTGTCAGGAGAGGGATCAGTGTATGTGTCAGGAGAGGGATCAGTGTATGTGCCAGGAGAGGGATCAGTGTATGTGTCAGGAGAGGGATCAGTAAGATAAATGATGAAGAAACTCCTGCGCTGTTAGAAATACCTATGCTAAGGGGCACTGCTGCAACACCTAAATGGCTGATCCAAACAGACAAAAGTGGTATGAATAAAGTGAGTGGTGATTGCGCTGTGATAAAAAGGGGAAGGGGGGAAGAGGAAGGGGCTAGCTCAAATGTATAGAGAGGTGAGTGAAAAAATAAAAAAATGTATTTAAAAAAGTATAATAAGCATGAGGGCTAGTATCATACTAGTGAATAGTTTAAGTGATTACTGTATTTATTGGCGTATAACATGCACTTTTTCACCCTGAAAATCGGGTGCAAATAGCGTGTGCGTGTTATACGCCAATACTTCAATTTTAGCTGCTTTGGAGGGGACAGAGGGGGGCGGGGGCGGGAAGAGCCCCGTCAGATTACATACAGTGAGAATCTCCTGTTTACTTGGCGGCCTCTGTAATAGGAAGTTCCATCTCCTGGGCCACCTTTGGACCACTGTTGTATCTATCATAGTAGATTCTCACTGTATGTAATCTGTCGGCGCACGTCCCGCCCCCTCCCTTTCCCCTCTAAACTGCAGATGGACATCGATCAGGCTGCTGCACTGATGGCAATGGTGAGGCTGCTGCATTGAAGGCAATGGTGAGGCTGCTGCATTGATGGCAATGGTGAGGCTGCTACATTGATGGCAATGGTGAGGCTGCTGCATTGATGGCACTTGTGAGGCTGCTACATTGATGGCAATGGTGAGGCTGCTGCATTGATGGCAATGGGTAGGCTGCTGCATTTAAGGTAATGGTGAGGCTGCTGCATTGATGGCACTTGTGAGGCTGCATTGATGTGGACTGATGAGGCTGCATTGATGGCAATGATGAGCCTGCAGATGTGCACTGACCCTTATTTTGCCTCTAAGTTCCTTATTTAAAATTAAAATTTTTTTCCTGAAACATCCCTCTTAAAATGAGTGTGTGTGTTATACGCCTGTGCGTGTTATACGCCGATAAATATTGTAATTGTGCTGATATTATCCTCTTATTACTACACCTAAGTGAGTGCTTAAACCAGTGATTGGCTAAATCAATCCTACTAACCAGTAATTTGCCATATATAAACACCTCAAAATAATCTGAAAAATCTTAAAAAATCACTAAAAATAGATACAGTTATCACAATAAAAAATCCCCCACCATCATGAACGTGAATAAATAAATATATAAATAAATTATGACTGTTACCATAAAGTGCTCAAAATACATCTGCTAAGTTACATAAATATAAATAAGAGTAAATTCAGTGCCAATTTGCTGAAAAAAGTTAAATCTATCAAAACCGTAAACTTGAATACATGAATAAATAAATGAATAAATTAATTGAAAGCGTCAGCATATAGTGCTCAAGACATTCATCTAGTGTGTTGTGCATAAAATAAGTTCATTCAGTGCCGGTTTTACTGTGACCAATATAAATCAATAAATGGTGTAGAAAAAAAAAGTTTTACTGTCACTCCTTTGCTTGTTTCGTTTTAATCCGCTATTCCGCTCATATCCGAGACATGAAAGACAGAAAAACATACATCCATTGCGCAGAGATCATAATAGTTTTTTTTTTTTCTTTTACCACTTCAGCAAAGATTTTACTTGGGAGAAATGATTTCAACTTTCCAGTCAATCTCATCCCTAAATACTTTTACATCATAGTGGCTTACTTTTTTTCTTTTTCTTTTTTTTTTTTTTTTTTCCCATCCAGTTATTAAGTGATGATAATTCCAGTCGTGAATACAAATATCTCTCAAAAATAAACTATTTGTACCCCAAAAACCTACCCCCCCCAACTAAGGACTAACCCCTACCCGCCCCCCCCCCACACCTACCCCTTAGCTCTTCCCATAATGGTCATGATCTGTACCACATCCCCTACAATCTCCTATGCCGCGTACACACGGTCGGACTTTTCGTCTACAAAAGTCCGACAGCCTGTCCGACAGACTTCCGGCGGACTTTCGGCGGACTTGCAGCAGACTTTCTAATGAACGGACTTGCCTACACACGACCACACAAAAGTCCGACGGATTCGTACGTGATGACGTACACCGGACTAAAATAAGGAAGTTCATAGCCAGTAGCCAATAGCTGCCCTAGCATGGGTTTTTGTCCGTCGGACTAGCACACAGACGAGCGGATTTCGGGTCCGTCGTAGTTACGACGTAAAGATTTGAAGCATGTTTCAAATCTAAAGTCCATCGGATTTGAGGCTGAAAAAGTCTGCTGAAAGTCCGGAGAAGCCCACACACGAACGGATTACCAGCCAGCTTTAGTCCGTCGGCGTCCGTTGGACTTTTGTAGACGAAAAGTCCGACCGTGTGTACGCGGCACTACTCTTTTACTTTTGATAGGTGTATAACATCTAACTCGAACTAAAGTTAGAATTTCTTTTTTATGGATTATCCGGCTCTGCTTCCCATGCCTCTGCCGCTCGCGGGGAAGATTTGTATTTAACCCAATCTCTCCACACCTCTTCAAACTCTTCCATATCTGTCCCTTCGCTATATCTCAGGTACTCCAGGCAATGGATTTCCTCAATTTTGTTGAACCACTCCTGTATTGAGGGTTTCTTATTATCCAACCAGTATCTAGGAATAAGACTCTTAGCCGCGTTGAGAAGTTGTGGTAACAGTGATTTCATATATTTCTTTGTGGGCATATTACTCCTATGGTGTAGGCACTCCCAAGGGTCATCTACGATCTTCTTACTGGTGATCTCAAATATGATTCTCCTTATCTCCCCCCAGTATAATTTCATTACCGGGCACTGCCACCATATGTGTGCCATGGTCCCACTCTCCCCACGACCCCTCCAACACGTTTGCGGCGTTTCTTTCCAGATTCTATGAGCTCTATCCGGCGTGATGTACATTCGTGACAGGACTCTATAATTCAGCTCAGACATCCTACAGTTTACTGAAGTGGCATTCACCCTACCCAGGACCTTCCCCACCACCCCATCACTGATCCTAATTCCTAATTCCTCCTCCCACTTCTTCAGGAACGTCGGATATTCTACTTCTTCCATTTTAATCAAACTTCTATAAATCCTAGACACTCCCCCCTTCTCTTTTTTCCCCAAGAACACTTTTTCGAGGGGGCGGAGATCCTCCATAGACCTCGTAGGTTGCGGGAGTGATTCAAAAAAATGTTTCACCTGCCTGTACCTCCATTTATCGATAATAAACCATTTATCTTTTGCTTTTAACTCCTGGTAGGAACACAATTTGTCCTCGCTCATGATGTCCTTTAATTGGGCTTCTTCCTTCAGTATCCATCTCCCAAACAAATCTTCCCTCCCCGGAAGAAAGTAGTCTGTATCCTTGAGCGGGATTAGCGGGGAGTTATACCCCCATTTCTCCTTATCGTGCATTCTATCCCATACATTTAATGCGTGTTTAGTGATATCCAATGTGTTAGTGCTTAATTTTCTAAACTGAGGTGGGATCCACACAATTTTACTCAAATCCACCCCGCTCATTATACTCTCTATTTTCACCCATTGTTTTTCTTTACTATTTTTTACCCAATCTAAAATACGTGAAATAATTATAGATACATAATATTTTTTTACGTCTGGTGCCCCCCCATCCCCCCTCCTCTTATCATTGACTAGTTGTGCATACTTAATTCGTGTTTTTTTACCCCTCTATATAAACATTAGAAACAAAGTGTGTAATTTGTTCAAAAAATTCTGTGATATTGAAATTGGGAGCATCTGCATTTTGTAAATAATTTTTGGTAGGATTGACATTTTGAGTAGATTGATCCTGCCCCCCCATGAGAGCTGATTGCGTGGGAATTTATTCAAATCTGTCTTTATCTCATTAAGAAGTGCCATATAATTAGTTTGGAACAAGGTTTCCTTCGCTGGGGAGATTTTAACCCCTAAATAGTTAAGCTCTTTTACCCCCCACAAAAATGGAAGACTCTTTTGATAAGCCTTCTCCCTATCTTTGTCCTCCACTATTTCCAGAATTTCTGACTTAGTTGAATTGACCCGAAAATTTGATAGTCTGCCGTACGTCCTGATGATCTCTAATAGGTTCGGGAGGGAAATCCTCGGTCGGGTGACGTACAATAGGATGTCATCCGCAAAAGCTGCGATTTTGTACTCTTCTCCCCCGAATTTGACCCCACTGATATCCGGGCTGAGTCTAATTCTGGCCAGAAAGGGTTCGAGTGCCAGCACGAAGAGCATCGGGGAAAGAGGGCACCCCTGTCTGGTACCATTGTACATCGTAAAAGGTTCAGAAAGGGTACCGTTTACCTTGACTCTAGCAGAAGGGGAGGTGTATAGACTTTTTATCCTTCTGAGCATTTTATTTCCTATCCCAAACTCCTCGAGAGTGTCCCACATGAAGCCCCAGTCTACCCTGTCGAAGGCTTTCTCAGCGTCCATTGACAGGAGTAGACCTGGGGCCCCCCTGTTCTTCATTATTTGGGTCATCATTAATGTTTTAATCCCGTTATCTCTCCCTTCCCTGCCCGGAACGAAGCCTACTTGGTCCGGGTGGACGACCTCGTTTATGATCTTCTTCAATCTGTCCGCCAAAATCTTTGCGAACAGCTTCGTGTCAACATTCAAGAGGGAGATAGGTCTATAGCTGGAACATAGAGTACTATCTTTTCCTTCTTTCCTAATAATGGCAATACATACTTCTAGCGCTTCCTTCCTCATCTCCCACTTCTCCCCTATCCCATTCATATAGGAACACATTATAGGAATCAATATCTCCTGAAATTTTTTATAATAGAGGACAGTCAGTCCGTCGGGGCCTGGGCTTTTTCCATTAGGGGTATCTTGTAAGGCTTTCTTAAGTTCCTGTTCGGTTATGGGGGTTTCTAACATGGCCATATCCTCTACAGTGATTTTGGTCAATCTCGCCTCTTCCAAAAAGATTTTATTTTCCCCGTGCTTATGTCTACTTGTTTCTTGTGTGGTAACAGCGTTAATTGCATATAGCTCACTATAAAAATCTCTAAAAGAATTTGTGATATCACACGTATTATATTTAATTTCACCCGATTTGGACTTGATTTTTTCTATAAAGTTACTCGTTTTCTTTTTTTTCAAGGCCCTGGCGAGGAGTTTACCTGGTTTATTTCCATTAATATATCTTTTTTGACCAGGTTGTAAATTTTCCGCATTTCCTGTTGTGTACTGGCTCTCAGCTCTTCTCTTCTTTTTTGTAAGTTTATCCATACCTCCTTCCCTCCCGATGTTTTATGTTGTTGCTCTAGATCTTGGATAACTTTTACCAATGCTTCTCTTTCTTTTTTCCAGCTCTTCTTTTTTTCTGTTTCTATCATCATAAATATGCCCCTGATGTACACTTTGTGGGCCTCCCAAACTGTAGCCTCATTTACCTCCCCGGGTGTATTGATTTTAAAATACCACTCCAGCTCTTCCTTAATTCTTTTTGAAGCATCTAGATCTTGTAACAGGTCTTCATTCAATCTCCACCCTACGCCCTGGGTGCAGGTGCCTCCTATTTTTATTAGTAGGCTCACCGGTGCATGGTCGGAGAACGTCATGTTGCCAATATCAGTCTCACTGACCTCCTCCAACAACCTATGTTCCACCAGGAAAAAGTCTAGTCTCGAGTAAGTCCCATGCATCGGGGAGTAGAAGGTGTAGTCTCTTAAGTCACCATGTCGAATCCTCCACACATCGACCAACTGAAGCGACTGCAGCTTCTTTTTAAGTTTACCTGTCCAGACTCCCCCCGTCCCCCGAGCATGTGAGGTACTGTCTCTCCCGAGATCTAGGCATAAGTTAAAGTCTCCAGCAACTATCGCTTTCCCTGTCTTGAATTCTTCAAATTTTGCCAAAATTCCTAAGACTTTTCTGTAGGTGTTTCTATTTGGCCCATAGATCTTTGCCAAGGAGAACTTCTGGCCGTTGATTTTGCCATTTAGGAAGAGAAACCGACCGCCCGGGTCCGCTAATCCCTCCTCTAGATCAAATCTGGTCTCCCTAGCAAACCCTATGGCAACTCCTCTGGCCCCTTTTATTGGTGAGTCCCCATAGTACCAAACCGGAAAATTACTAGAGTAAATTTTTTGAATCTTGTAAATACTTAGATGTGTTTCCTGTAACATCACCACATCGGCATTCAATAACTTCAATTCACATAAGATATTTGAACGTTTTACATGGGAGTTCAGACCCCGGACATTGTAAGAGATAATTTTTATACTAGACATCCTCTCATATTCTCGTTAATATACTTTTTTTTGTGGTACAGACTCATGTTCCATATAATTATAGCACTCCTTCCTTTTCCCACCCCTTCCCTCCCCTCCCTAACTACTCTCCCTCCACTCGCCCCACCACCCCCCTCCCTCCTCCCCCCTCAAAACCCCCCTTCTCTCCACCCCCCTCCCTCCTTCCCCATCCCCGTGCACTAGGGGCAAAAACTGGCCTCCCATGGGCCAAAAACAAACCGTGGCCCTCTAATTCCACCCGGCCTCCCGGTTAACCCCTGGAGGTGAAACTCGGTGTGGGGAAAGATCAAGCCCAAAGCCTTCCCCCTGGGTAGGAAAGATTGACACTCCCAGACATCCCTCCCGCACACACCCCCGCCTCGCCCCCACCCCCACCGATTCCCCACCACCCGAGGAGAAAGAAAAAAAAAAGATCAGGACAGAACACTTCCTAGGTTTCGGCCCTTTTACATCTTGTTTAGTCTACTGTCTGTTACATCCGTAGTGCTCTTTTGTAGAAGGATCTAAAATTCTATGTGTCAAGTTCTCCTGTATACTCCTGGTTGGCAGTTTTTTCCCACCAACCCGGGATCTCCATTATGTGAATTCCTAGGCGTTGACAAAATTTTTGAGTGTCCTCCGCGAACGGCCGTCCTTGCGTCCGATTAAGCAGGCAGGGAAGGCCCAGGAGTATTGTATCCCGTGCGTTTTCAATATTGCAAGTAGGGGTTTCAAAGTTCTTCTCCTGATTAAGGTTTCTGCCGACAAGTCTTGAAAGATTTGTAAGGAAGTTTCCCCAAACTTTGCTGGCAAGTTTTTCCTGAGATTCATGCTAATCTGCTCCTTGTCTCGCACAATAACATCACGTGGGTTTTCTCCCCTAATTTCTGCAGGTTTTCTAAACCTGTGCACCCTGTCTAATTTTAATTTGCCGCCATCTTCCTTAGATTCCCTCAAATCTTTGAAGATCGCCTCCATTTTGTCCTGTAGATTCTCCTTTTCGCCTTGTACTTCCGGGAGGCCTCTGATCCGGAGATTCTTTCTTCTACTACGGTTCTCCTGGTCCTCCATTCTATATCTAATATTTCTCTGTTCATTCTGTAGAGCTTCCATCTGGTGTTTCATTTTTTTGATTTCTGCTTCTTGCTTATCCATGATATTTTCGACTTCCTCCACTCTTTTTAGAATATGGCTCATGTTCTCATGTACAGTATTGATCTCTTCTTTAATTGAGGCCTCAAGTTTCGCAAACATTTCCGCAATTTCCCCTTTTGAGGGGAGATGTTTTTCCTGCTGGGATGCCATTTGCACTTCAGCCTCTGTCTCCCTACCCTGGGGTCTTATAACCGTATCAGCTGCTTGACTTCTTGTTCCAACTTTTACTGAGCGTTCTGGGGTTTTGTTTTTGACCACTATCGATTGATCCAAGCTTGCTTTGCTGGGCTCGTTCACCATATATTTCCTAATGGCCCCAGGGCTTGCGCTTGTTCTTGGCGGGTTAGCAGTGGCGCCTCTTGTGGATTTGCCTCTCATTTCTTCCTCTCTTTTCTCCTTTCCTTTCCTCCCCTTCCCCTCTCTTCTCTTTATATATAAGAGCGCGTACCAAGATGTAAAGTCAGATGCAAACGGTATATAGTGCCACTCTCCCTTTCAGCCCCCTTACCCGCCTAGCCATAGACCATTATGGTCGTTTCTATTCGAAAAGGTAGTAGGGGCCTTATTTCTATAGAGTATAGTAGAGTAATAACGATTTAGTAGCCTTTTTATGGCCACCGGAGGATTATATAGGGGTATACCCTATGATAGTGTTCCTGCCCCGTACCCCTCTATCAGGAGGGTCTCACCACTCCTTCACTTCCTCCTCCTGTGTGTTTCTACTCCTCCAACAGCACGATCTCCCCCATTCAAGATCCCCCCACTTGGCTCACCTTTTCAGTTCATACCTCAGTAGGCCCGACCTTCAATGACATCACTCCATTACTTATACGGACTAATTAGCATAAGTGTCTATACACCAAAAGTCACGTGAGGGGAAATTTCCAAATGGTTTTAGTATTACATGAAGTCACTTACTCTTTTTACTAAGTAATAAAGAACCGAGACCTTACTCTGCCACTTGTTCTTACACGTCTCCTATGAGGCTCCTGGGGCTTTCACCTGCATTTGGGGATCCTTGTTCCATATTTCACCTGTTGAATTCCGTTCTCAGCTCCTTTCCGACAGCCTCTGCTCGGTCCTCTCAATGATGGCTCCTATCTGTCTTTCCTCTTCACTCCCCCACGAGCCCCTGCACGCACCTCAGGGAGGCACGATGCTCCCGACCAAGCTCCAGGCAGCAGCGGTGACAGGCTGCTACAAGCCCAGCCACGGCACACCGCTCCCACCGCCTCCACAGGCGCTGCCGACTCCCGTGACAAGGGGATTAAATGAGAAGACCTCCGGAACGGATTGGCGGAGCTTGACACTCCGGGGGGGGGGGCGGCCAGGGACTAGCGCACGGGCCGTGAGCCGCTTCTGGCGTGTATCACAGCAGGAGGGACGCCGAGCTACCCGGGTTCAGCCACGGCAGCGAGACCCAGCCCACATCCGGCTCCTCCCTCGAACTGTCAGCGAGATCATAATAGTTGAATACTAAGTGCTAGCATACTCTGTTTCACTCACATCTCCAACTTCACAAGATCGCATTTACACTGATCAGCTGCACAGAGCTCAGCGCTGGGGCTACTCATCCGTTGCCACTGCTAACACACAGCAAGTGCTGGGAACGTCACAGGCTCCTCCTCCCTATGCGTTACGTCATAGCCACCTGACTTTTTCAAGGGTGCCTGTGTTATCAGAATGCTGGGTACTTATAGTGTGTGTTTGCTGGTGGTCATGGCAACCCTGGGAGTCAATTGCATCATCATTTCAATAGCGCGATCTCTCTTACATTCTGACCATCATTACAACCTGCATTCTACAACATGATTCTATATTTCCCAATCCGCAAACCTTTAATAAAATAGATTAAACTTTAAATAGAATCATATGTTCTAAAACCATAGAAATATAACATTAAAATATATTAAAATTGTTTAAAAGAATTTTTTAAAAGATATTTGTTCGTGTACGATGGGGTGCTCCCCCTAGTGGGTAAACATGGAACTGCACTCCATCTGAAGTGAAGTTTGAGTCATTCAAATAAAATCTAAAACTACTACCATCAGATATGATCTCTAATCTACTTGGTATATCTACATAACATTAATATTCCATAACAGCTAAAATAAATATACCATATATACTAAAATAAATATGCAAATATTTCTAAAATATGTAAAGTGTAAATTAAGCTTAGAAATGAAAATTTAAGTCTATAAACTGTAATTAATCCGGACAATTAACCAGGGACATATAAATAAAAGATACACGTTAAAAGTCAGATATAAAACAATTCAGATCAAATTCTATGTTTAAGCCTAATGGCGTGAGCGTACGCATGTTAAATATCCATTTGGATTCTTGTTTACTTAATTCTCTCACTTTGTTGCTATCTCGCCAATGTGCACTATATTTTTCAATTGCCCAAAATTTTAGGAGTGCTGGATTTTTATTGTGATGTGAGGCAAAATGGCGTGAAACACTGTGTTTAGGGAATCCCTTTGTGATATTTTGTATGTGTTCTCTGATCCTTTTCCATAGCAGTCTTTTCGTTCTGCCTATGTACTGCAATGAACAAGGACATTGCAATACATATACGGCCCCTTCACTTCTACATATCAAAAAATTCTTAATCTCATATTGTGTGTTATTACTCGTAGCTTTGAAATCGGTGCATTTTTGTCCGTTTTGTTTGGTGTTTTTACATGCATAGCAACGCTTACAGGGATAGAAGCCTTTCCTCTGGAAAAAAGACAGTTCTTGTGATTTTTTGGGAGGGTCCAAAACATTTTTTGCGATTATGTCTCTCAATGTGGGTGCCCTTCTGTAGACAAATCGTGGTTTATCAGATAGTATTTTCCTCAATTGCTGATCAGCTAAAAGTAGTGGCCAATGCTTTTTGAAAATTCTTTCTTTTTGTCGGTGTTGAGTATTAAAATCCATAATCATCGGATATCTTGCAGTTGTGTCGGTTCTTTTACCTTATCTTGAACAAATTCCTCTCTGCTGGTGTTTGCAACCTCCATGATTTTACTTTCTATAAATTGCTTATTATATCCTTTCTGGATAAACTTTTCCCCTACTGTTCCAGCCTGATCAAGAAAAGTGCTTTTTTCAGTGCAATTCCTTCTCAATCGGAAGAACTGTCCCTTTGGAATATTAATGAGCCAAGGGTCAAAGTGACAACTGTCCACAGGGCAGGGGCGGATCCAGAGTCTAGTCTCGGGAGGGGTACTGCCAGAAAATATATTTTTTTGGGGTACATCTATCGTGGAAATGGCTGGTGTTGGCGCTTCAGTCATCACGGCACCATGGTTGTTATGGTGTCAGGATGATTGAAGCGCATTATTACTATAATTACATTGTTATAAAAAATTTAATAGTTTACCTCACCATAATGCAGAATCAGTGGGAGCCCCGAGTGTGTCACTTGCCACGTCACCTGTCACCAGATGCAGATTGTCACTTGCCACGTCGCCTGCCACATGTTGCGGATTGTCACTTGCCATGTTGCCTGTCACCAGATGCAGATTGTCACTTGCCACGTCGCCTGCCACATTGCAGATTGTCACTTGCCATGTCACTTGCCACGTCGCCTGCCACGTTGCGGATTGTCACTTGCCATGTCACTTGCCACGTCGCCTGCCACATATTGCGGATTGTCACTTGCCACGTCACCTGTCACCAGATGCAGATTGTCACTTGCCACGTCGCCTGCCACCAGATGAAGATTGTCACTTGCCACGTCGCCTGCCACATGTTGCGGATTGTCACTTGCCACGTCGCCTGTCACTTGACACCTGCTAAGGTGCTCTCTTGTGTCTCAGAGACAGGCAGCAGAGAGATGATGTAATCTCTCTGCTGCCGCAGCTGCCTGCATGGAGGGGGGGAAGTTGAACTGCAAGGATGCAGGGCGGGCGCTGGGCGGTGAGAGATGATGTCATCTCTCTGCTCCCCCATCCGCCGGCTCCCTGATTGGCCAGCAGGCAGCAGCCCGCCCACAAACACATTGAGCGGCACATGTCAGTGGCGGCTCTCTCTCTCTCACCTATGGAGCTGCCCTGCGGCTCCCTCACTTGAGGAGCCGCCCAGCGGCTCTCTCACTCACGGAGCCGCCCAGCAGCTCTCTCAGTCACGGAGCCGCCCAGCTCCTCTTTCACTCATGGAGCCGCCCGGCGGCTCTTTCACTCACGGAGCCACCCAGCGGCTCTCTCACTCACTCATGGAGCCGCCCGGCGGCTCTCTCACTTACCGAGCCACCCACCGGCGGGCTCTCTCTCACACCCTGCTCTCACAGTCACCCGCATTTCTCGGAGGGGGCAATTGCCCCGTTGCCCCCCCTGGATCCACCCCTGCCACAGGGATAAAGCTGTTCCTTTCAACTGGTTTGAAAAACGTTTTTGCTGCAATTCCATTCCTTGTTAATTCTACCTCTAGGTCCAAAAATGCACAGACTTGGTGCTCAGTTCATTGTTCAGTTTGATGTTTTTTTCATTATTGTTTAGTTCTTCCAAAAATACACGAAGAGGTTCCTCCTCTCCCATCCATAACATTATGCAATTGTCTATGAATCGTCTGTACATTATGAGTTGTACGGGGGTATTGGCATATATGGCTTCCTCCTCCCATTCGGCCATGAATAGATTTGCGACACTAGGAGCATATTTCGCCCCATGCCTATTCCATTTAGTTGTCTAAAATAATCTGAATTGAACCAAAAATAGTTGTGTTCTAAACCAAATGCTAAGCATCTTAAAATGAATCTCTTTTGTTTCGACACTAGGTTACTAAACTTGTTCATGGCCCATCTAGATGTTGAAATAGCATTCTCATGACCTATATTGGTATACAGTGATGATACATCAGCTGTAACAAGTATATATTTCTGATCTGGCTGAATTGCAATTTTGTTGAGTTCCTGTGTTAAGTGTTTCGTATCCCTTAGGTAGGCTGGTGTTTTCGGTACTAATGGTTGTAAAAAATTATCCACATATTCTCCTAGTCTGGAATTGATGGATTGGATACCATTAGTTATGGGACGTCCAGGGGGTTTTACTTGATCTTTGTGTAATTTGGGCACTGTATATATCACAGGTACCCTGCATGTACCTGGTACAAGATATTTTTCATCCTTCTTGGTTAAAATGTCTTTCATGCTTCCTTTTTTTTTAATCAATTCCTGTAATTCCATTTTGTACTCCCTCGTTGGGTTTCCTCTCAGTTTTATATATGTATTACTGTCATTTAATTGTTCCTGAAGTTCATCATTATAGTATTCTTTAGATAAAGCCACAATTGCTCCTCCCTTGTCCGCTGGTCTAACCACTACTTTTTTGTTTTTCTCCAGTTCTTTTATTCCATTTCTGATAGCTTGCGGATCCTTGATTCTTCTTATTGTTAATTTATCAATTTCCTGTGTAACCATCTTGTTAAAAACTTCAATATGTTGGTTATTGTGAACTGGAGGGTTAAAAAGGGATTTATTCCTCAATTGGCTATGTGCGACTCTTCCAGGTGTATCAATTACTTCCCTAGTGTCCCCACTGGTAGCCACTGTTTTGTTCCACATGTATTTTTTGATGTTTAACTTTCTTGTGTATTTTTGTATATCCACATATAGATTAAATTTATTGAGATTCCGTTTTGGTGCATACTTCAAGCCCTTATCTAATAACATTACTTAATTTTGTGATAGCTCAACTCCACTAATGTTATATATCCCTTCACCTCCTATTCCCTTTTCCTTTTTGGTCTTGTGTCCTCCTCTGCACCCCCTCTTTCATTTGGACCTCTTTGGTCTGTTGATCTTTCTTGTCTTGGGGGGGTTCCATTCCTGCGCTGGTCTAAAAAAGGGGTGGGTGGGTTAACATCCCTATAGTCCCTTAATGTTTCATAGCGATTTTGCGTTTGTATGGGGCTATATCTGGGTCCATATTGGTATTGTTCATACTGTCCTCGATTCCCTTCATATTGCTGTTGGTACTGGGGGTGTTGTCTTCCTTCTTGTCTCCCCTGATGGTAGTGATAAGAGTTCTCTGAGTTGGAGTACCCAGATCTTCCTTGGTTATTCTGTGATTGATGTCCATGATTGGATTGGTTTGAATAATCATTATGATATTGGCCATTATATTGATCATAACCCCTAGTGTCGGGGTGATCATGGTTACTTTTAGACTGGTTTCGTGGTCTTCTTCTCCTATTGTTTTTCCAAAATGGTTTTCTAGGGGATTTGCTCCATGGTTTTGTTTGATTATTCCTATTCTGCCACCACAGTCTTGGTGTTCTTGGTCCGTTATATTCATATTGTCTGGGTGGTCCATCCAAATTGACTCTGGGTTGTCTTTCTTGCTCATTCTCATATTGTCTTATCGGAGATTAGAGATGAGCCGAACACCCCCCTGTTCGGTTCGCACCAGAACATGCGAACAGGAAAAAAGTTCGTTCGAACACGCGAACACCGTTAAAGTCTATGGGACACGAACATGAATAATCAAAAGTGCTAATTTTAAAGGCTAATATGCAAGTTATTGTCATAAAAAGTGTTTGGGGACCTGGGTCCTGCCCCAGGGGACATGGATCAATGCAAAAAAAAAGTTTTAAAAACGGCCGTTTTTTCAGGAGCAGTGATTTTAATAATGCTTAAAGTCAAACAATAAAAGTGTAATATCCCTTTAAATTTCGTACCTGGGGGGTGTCTATAGTATGCCTGTAAAGGGGCGCATGTTTCCTGTGTTTAGAACAGTCTGACAGCAAAATGACATTTTGAAGGAAAAAACTCATTTAAAACTACCCGCGGCTATTGCATTGCCGACAATACACATAGAAGTTCATTGATAAAAACGGCATGGGAATTCCCCAAAGGGGAACCCCGAACCAAAATTAAAAAAAAAAAATGACGTGGGAGTCCCCCTAAATTCCATACCAGGCCCTTCAGGTCTGGTATGGATATTAAGGGGAACCCCGGCCGAAATTAAAAAAAAAAAATGACGTGGGGTTCCCCCTAAATTCCATACCAGACCCTTCAGGTCTGGTATGGATTTTAAGGGGAACCCCACGCCAAAAAAAAAAAAAAAAAACGGCGTGGGGTCCCCCCAAAAATCCATACCAGACTCTTATCCGAGCACGCAACCTGGCAGGCCGCAGGAAAAGAGGGGGGGACGAGAGTGCGCCCCCCCTCCTGAACCGTACCAGGCCACATGCCCTCAACATTGGGAGGGTGCTTTGGGGTAGTCCCCCAAAACACCTTGTCCCCATGTTGATGAGGACAAGGGCCTCATCCCCACAACCCTGGCCGGTGGTTGTGGGGGTCTGCGGGCGGGGGGCTTATCGGAATCTGGAAGCCCCCTTTAACAAGGGGACCCCCAGATCCCGGCCCCCCCCCTGTGTGAAATGGTAAGGGGGTACAAAAGTACCCCTACCATTTCACTAAAAAACTGTCAAAAATGTTAAAAATGACAAGAGACAGTTTTTGACAATTCCTTTATTTAAATATTTCTTCTTTCTTCTATCTTCCTTCATCTTCTGGTTCTTCTGGTTCTTCTGGCTCTTCTGGTTCTTCCTCCGGCGTTCTCGTCCAGCATCTCCTCCGCGGCGTCTTCTATCTTCTTCTCCTCGGGCCGCTCCACACCCATGGCATGGGGGGGAGGCTCCCGCTCTTCTCTTCATCTTCTTCATCTTCTTCTCTTCTTCTCTTCTTCTCTTCTTCATTTTCTTCTCCGGGCCGCTCCGCATCCATGCTGGCATGGAGGGAGGCTCCCGCTGTGTGACGGCGCTCCTCGTCTGACAGTTCTTAAATAACGGGGGGCGGGGCCACCCGGTGACCCCGCCCCCATCTGACGCACGGGACATGACGGGACTTCCCTGTGGCATTCCCCGTGACGTCACAGGGAAGTCCCGTCAAGTCACCGTGCGTCAGAGGGGGGCGGGGTCACCGGGTGGCCCCGCCCCCCGTTATTTAAGAACTGTCAGATGAGGAGCGCCGTCACACAGCGGGAGCCTCCCTCCATGCCAGCATGGATGCGGAGCGGCCCGGAGAAGAAAATGAAGAAGAGAAGAAAAGAAGAAGAGAAGAAGATGAAGAAGAAGAGAAGAGCGGGAGCCTCCCCCCATGCCATGGGTGCGGAGCGGCCCGAGGAGAAGAAGATAGAAGACGCCGCGGAGGAGATGCTGGACGAGAACGCCGGAGGAAGAACCAGAAGAGCCAGAAGAACCAGAAGAACCAGAAGATGAAGGAAGATAGAAGAAAGAAGAAATATTTAAATAAAGGAATTGTCAAAAACTGTCTCTTGTCATTTTTAACATTTTTGACAGTTTTTTAGTGAAATGGTAGGGGTACAGTACCCCCTTACCATTTCACACAGGGGGGGGCCGGGATCTGGGGGTCCCCTTGTCAAAGGGGGCTTCCAGATTCCGATAAGCCCCCCGCCCGCAGACCCCCACAACCACCGGCCAGGGTTGTGGGGATGAGGCCCTTGTCCTCATCAACATGGGGACAAGGTGTTTTGGGGGGGCTACCCCAAAGCACCCTCCCAATGTTGAGGGCATGTGACCTGGTACGGTTCAGGAGGGGGGGGGCCGCACTCTCGTCCCCCCTCTTTTCCTGCGGCCTGCCAGGTTGCGTGCTCGGATAAGGGCCTGGTATGGATTTTTGGGGGGACCCCACGCCGTTTTTTGTTTTTTTTTTGGCGCGGGGTTCCCCTTAAAATCCATACCAGACCTGAAGGGTCTGGTATGGAATTTAGGGGGAACCCCACGTCATTTTTTTTTTTTTTGGCCGGGGTTCCCCTTAATATCCATATCAGACCTGAAGGGCCTGGTATGGAATTTAGGGGGACTCCCACGTCATTTTTTTTTTTTAATTTTGGTTCGGGGTTCCCCTTTGGGGAATTCCCATGCCGTTTTTATCAATGAACTTCTATGTGTATTGTCGGCAATGCAATAGCCGCGGGTAGTTTTAAATGAGTTTTTTCCTTCAAAATGTCATTTTGCTGTCAGACTGTTCTAAACACGGGAAACATGCGCCCCTTTACAGGCATACTATAGACACCCCCCAGGTACGAAATTTAAAGGGATATTACACTTTTATTGTTTGACTTTAAGCATTATTAAAATCACTGCTCCTGAAAAAACGGCCGTTTTTAAAACTTTTTTTTGCATTGATCCATGTCCCCTGGGGCAGGACCCGGGTCCCCAAACACTTTTTATGACAATAACTTGCATATTAGCCTTTAAAATTAGCACTTTTGATCTCTCCCATAGACTTTTAAAGGGTGTTCTGCGGCATTCGAATTTGCCGCGAACACCCCAAATTGTTCGCTGTTCGGCGAACTTGCGAACAGCCAATGTTCGAGTCGAACATGAGTTCGACTCGAACTCGAAGCTCATCCCTATCGGAGATCTATACCTTTGGTCCCTATTGGGGGTTACCAACCGTACCTCCCTTTCCGGAGAGGATGTTACAGATCCAGTTTTCCCTTCCTTCAGGTTTAATTGCCACTTGTAACTCTGTTCTAATTTGTAGTCATTAGTGTCTCTTAAATACTTCCTTCTCTTCCTTTGTTTAATTTTTGTGTCTTTCCTTTCCAATACTTTATTTAATTGGTTCGTGAGTGTGGCAAAAGACGGTGTATCTTTTTGAACTTCCAATGCGCTTTTGTATTCTGCAATCTGTTGATTAATCAATGCGACTTTTCTCTGTTTCCTTTTGAGCAAAAACCGCAATAATTACATGCCTTTATCATTAAAGAATTTGTACCATTCGCTGACCCCCTCCTCATCAGTGAGCCCGTCATTAATGGGAATATCCCATCTGAGTCTCCTTGGTACAATATTATCCTTAATATATTGTTCATGAGTTATAATATCCCACCACAGGCTAACTTTCTTTTCCATTAAATGTCCAAACTTTCTAAAGTTACTATCTAGGTCACCTGTGTCATTACTGGGATTGGTGGTAAAGACTTCTTCTAAAACTATTGTACGGTTTTCCATAAAATTGAAGATCTCCATGTCTGCTGCTCAAGTGATATGCTGTTAGTATGTATAGAATATGATTGTAAGATACTAAAGCGCTGACGTGGATACCTTCACCATTATGGTTTACACAGGATATCAGACTGATGAAGTCACGTGATGTGATGATACGCGTCAGGATTGGAGCACGGGAACTGTCACAGACTGACGATAGGATACGAGCTCGGTGCTCGTGGATGCTTTTTACTATAGCCTTCTGCCAAATGTAAGTGAACTATGTTGTTTTTAACCTAATAAACTGATTTATATACAGGATCACGCTATGTGCACTCTCTTCCAACACTCCACATATATTCATCCTATTGTGACGGGCATTGAGGAAATGGGGACGGTTTGAAGACACCCTTTTGAGGTATACAAACTCGGCATTCGTTGGATTGACGCCCACACTCATTTTACAAAAGTGAGTGCATCCCCCTTCTGTGTCCTGTCCCTTTTTCCACTCTGGCCGCCACGGAGTTATACTATATACTGTCTGCTTATGTTTTTTTTATATACCATCCTGCACACCCACCACCCAAATCGCCTGAACTACTGGATGGGACCCTTGCCTGCTGGTGATTTGTTATTGGATTACAAGCTGTTGTCTTGCAGCAGTAAGGTGAGCTGCTTGCGAGCACAGAGGTGTCCCCACTGAAGACTTTTTTCCCTTTCCTGTGGCTTGTGGACTTGCCTTTTTGGAACTGATGACTCATTGTTTGAGCACTTTGTACTACAAGGTGGTGGGACCGTTCACCATTTATTTATTTACTTGGAGTCACTAATAAGAATTTGCTGAGTTACCACATATGTGCTAGTATGATACTAGCCCTTTTGCACTGAGATTCCTTTTTTTTTGTTTCAGTTTTTACAATATTTTTTTATGTGCTAGTATGATACTAGCCCTCATGCACATGGACTTTTTTTGATTTATATTTTTATTTGGTTAAATATATATATATATTTGTACCCAAACTGTATTTGTCACTCATTTTATAGCTTTTTATACGTTTTAGGCAATTTTGTTTCCTCAGTCTATTTAGATTTAGTGCCCATGTGACCACACTTTATTACATTTCATTATACTGTTATATTTTGTATAATTTTTTCATTTTGCCCTTTTGGAACTGATGACTCATTGTTTGAGCACTTTGTACTACTAGGTGGTGGGATTGTTCACCATTTATTTATTTACTTGGAGTCACCAATAAGTATTTGCTGAGTTACCACATATGTGCTAGTATGATACTAGCCCTTTTGCACTGAGATTTTTCTTCTAATAAGTATTTGCTGATACTAGCCCTTTTGCACTGAGAACTTTCTTTTCTTTTGTTTCAGTATTTATAATATTTTTCATGTGCTAATATGATACTAGCCCTCATGCTTATTATACTTTTTTAAATATTTTTTTTTATTTTTTCACTCACCTCTCTATACATTTGAGCTAGCCCCTTCCCCTTCCTCTTCCCCCCTTCCCCTTTTTATCACAGCACAATCACCACTCACTTTATTCAGGAGAGGGATCAGTGTATGCGTCAGGGGGGATCAGTGTATGTGTCAGGGGGATCAACGTATGTGCCAGGAGAGGGATCAGTGTAGGTGTCAGGGGGGTCAGTGTAGGTGTCAGGGGGGATCAGTAGTGTAGGAGTCTGGTAGGTCAGTTTAGTGGTCAGCATGGATGGGCACTGGAAAAACAGGCAGCAACCAGCAAGTGAGCCTAACACCCCCCCCTCCCTGCTGCCGCCGCCGGTCTTGGACTTTGGGCTGAAGCCCCTGGTCTTTTTCACACCTAGTAATGCCCCTGGTTCCGCCTATCATACAAGCCAGTCTAGGGGGCGGGACCTTGTTACAGCACGGCCACCGAACACAGACTCAGCCAGCTCCCTGATACACAGGAGGAGATGCCCGCCGTGTGTGTTACCAGGCGATGGTGAGTCTGTATTAATTGGCACAGTGATGCTGCATTCATGGGCACAGTGAGGGTGCAATTGGGGGCACAGTGAGACTGCATTCATGGGCACAGTGAGGCTGTAATGGTGGACACAGTGAGGGTGCAACGGTGGGCACAGTGAAGCTACAATGGTGGGCATATTGAAGCTGCATTCACGGTTACAGTGAGGCTGCATTCATGGGCACAGTGAGGCTGCAATGGTGGGCACAGTGAGGCTGCATTCACAGGTACAGTGAAGCTGCATTCACGGGCACAGTGAGGGTGCAATGGTGGGCACAGTGAAGCTGCATTCACAGGCACAGTGAGGCTGCATTCATGGGCACAGTGAGGCTGCAATGGTGGGCACAGTGAGGCTGCATTCACGGGCACAGTGAGGCTGCAATGGTGGGCACAGTGAGGCTGCATTCATGGGCACATTGAGGCTGCAATGGTGGGCACAGTGAGGCTTCATTCACAGGTACAGTGAAGCTGCATTCACGGGCACAATGAGGGTGCAATGGTGGGCACAGTGAAGCTGCAATGGTGGGCTCAGTGAAGCTGCATTCACAGGCACAGTGAGGCTGCATTCATGGGCACAGTGAGGCTGCAATGGTGGGCACAGTGAGGCTGCATTCACGGGCACAGTGAGGCTGCAATGGTGGGCACAGTGAGGCTGCATTCACGGGCACATTGAGGCTGCAATGGTGGGCACAGTAAGGCTGCATTTGATGGGCACAGTGAGACTGCATTCACGGGCACAGTAAAGCTGCATTTGATGGGCAAACGTGCGTGACTGTGAAGACAGGGCCCCAGTGCACTGTATTGCCCGGGGGCCTATAATGCTCTTAAGATGGCACTGGCCGGCAGGTGAACTTGTGATGGTTAAACAGCAGGGAAATATCCACCCGTTATCAAGGAACCATCAAAGAAAAGCTTTACTCCCGGGGCACTATTTATGGAAGCAAGGATCAGGAGATTCTCATGTAAGGAGGAACAGAAGAGGGCTTCATGGTGCAGTATATTCCAGCAAAGGTCTTTATTTCCAAACAGGTCATACAGATAAAAAATCCATAAAATCAAGGCAGGTAAGAAAGGTTGTTTGAACTAGCCGCGGTGTATACCAATCAGCTGTTCAGCGTGATGACTTCACAGGATCAATTATGTCATGCTTTAAACATTACTTCCATGTGCAATTCTCCAGGTTTTAGCAGAGTAAGGGTTTGGATGCTATTTGGTTTCAGGGAACTATAATAAATTCAATTTTGGGAGTATTTTCTCACCAGCGCTATAGTGAATACCGTTTTAGTGATAATTAGCACTAATTAGCGCAATTAGTACTAATTAGCGCTAAGCTGCCGCAAATTAGCGCTAATTCGCGGCAATTAGCGCTAATTATCGTCGCATCGCTATAGTAAATGACCCCCCTTATGTCACTTCTGAAGTTGTATTTTGTCGTACAAGAATTTTCATTTGGTGAGTAACCTCTTCACTTTCGACATGAGACTAGCATGCAACAAAAACAGACGAACGGTCATCCGAAAATGCGATCCTGTTAATACATAATTGTAATAACATTTAGTGATTCCATTTTAATAATTTTATGATAAATATTTTGATTTAACAGAATATGTTAGAATTCAAATTACATACACTAAAACATTTAAAGCATCATTTATATTTCTTCTCTTCTAATTGCAGTGTTCTGTAGACAAAAATATGTTTTTACAAAGTAATAATAGGTAACAATAGATCATGGGGAAAAAAAAAATACTAATTTGTCAAAAGTATTGGGACGCCCACCTATAAACACACATGAAATTTAATGGCATCCCAGTCTTAGTCTGTAGGGTTCAATATTGAGTTAACCCACCCTTTGCAGCTATAACAGCTTAAACTCTTCTGGAAGGTTGTCCCCAAGGTTTAGACGTTTGTCTATGGGAATGTTTGACCATTCTTCCCAAAGTGCATTTGTAATGTCAGGCACTGATGTTAGACAAGAAAGCCTGATGTTAGACAAGAAGGTCAGGACTCTGTGAAGGCCAGTCAAGTTCCTCCACCCCAAACGCGCGTTTCCATATCTTTATGGACCTTGCTTTGTGCACTGGTCCAAATCATTTGGTTGAGGGGGATTATGGTGTGGGGATGTTTTTCAAGGGGTTGGGCTTGGCCTTGACTGGCAAATGGTGGGCCAACTCAATGTTGAACCCTACAAACTATGATTGGGATGCCATTAAAGTTCATGTGTGTGTAAAGGCAGGCATCCCAATACTTTTGACAATGTAGTGTATATACATGATTCTGCACATCCGCATAAGGGGCACGCACACACGCTGCCGGGGTGCTGCTTTTGCTGTGATTAGTCATAGCAGAAGCCAGTCAGCGGGTGCTGGCCAACGGATGACGACGGCATCCGCCAATTGGCGAGGAGAGACACAGGATGTTTAAACAATGCAAAGCTGTCCTGTCAGTGGGAATGTGCTGGATTTTGTTTCCCTGCAAGGGAGTACAATCCACCACATCCCTTAGTGAAAGCACCACACTGTGTACACATAAAAGCTGGTTAGGCACACATTTAACCCTTTGATCACCCTAGATGTTTAACCCCTTCCTAGCTAGTGCCATTAGTACAGTGACAGTGCACATTTTTAGCCATGATCACTGTATAAGTGTCACTGGTTCCCACAAAGTGGCAAAAGTGGCAATATTGCAGTCCTGCTATAAGTCACTGATCGCCACCATTACTAGTATAAAAAAAAAAATTCCAGTATATATATACCATAGTTTGTAGATGTTATAACTTTTGTGCAAAGCAATCAATATACACTTATTGGAATTTTTTTTTTTACCAAAGATATGTAGCAGAATAAATATTGGCCTAAATTTATGAAGAAATTCATTTTTTTATTAGTTTTTTATTGGATATGTTTTATAGCAGAAAGTAAAAAATATTGTTATTTTTATCAAAATTGTAATTTTTGTGGGAGCTCTATTTGTGGGGAAAAAAATTACATAAAATGAATTTATGTACAGCGTTCCATGACCGTGCAATTGTCACTTAAAGTAGTGCGCTGCCGTATAGCCTAGTCATGAAGGGCAGAAATCTTCCGGAGGTCAAGTATTTAATACTGTAGTGATGTTATGTTTTTTAAGAAATGATATACAATTCTGCAGATCAATTTTACTATACTGTATATAATTGAGGTACAGTTGTGCAATAATAGGAAAACAGCTAATGTACACAGAGATATGGACTATATTAAAATATGCCAAATTAGAAGAACATCATGTTATTCTTTGCTCTGTAGTAATTCAGAAAATACGCAATAGAAAAAACAAAATGTTCTTCCAAATAAGCCAAATTTACCAATAATGACAAGGATAGAATAATTTTAAAGTACTGCATCATATAGTACAAGTGGGTTTGATATAAAATTGCTATACTTATTTGCAGGTTATAAGGCAGAACAAAATGATCTGTTAGGTCTCATTCACATGGACGTTGGGAAGTGCAGGTATGGTCTAGTGGGGTTTCTTGTTAAAACTAATGTTAAAACTAATGCTGACAAAGAATAAAAAATATCTCATTCACACAGACATCTGGAGATGCAGGTAGGCTCTGGCATTAAAATCCCAGCATTTTCCCTGACCCAATCTCTCCACCTTCTAAATATCTGGGACAACATGGTGAAAACATATACACGTTCTAATACATCCTCCTATATTGGGCCATTGATTCCCTAAGTAGGCAACCTAGCTCCCCCAGCCCTGACTTCCTCTCCGTTCTTTAATCGCCTGCCTTCTGAACTCTATTTTTCATTTCACACGTCCTTTTCACACACAGACTTACAATCATTTTCCTCCCTAACGAATGACTTTCCCCCTACACCAGGCCACTAACTGTGCAACTTTTAACTCTGTGACTTTTAAACAGAGACCTTCACTGAGCTCTCCTGCTCTTTGAATCACTAAGCTTACTATCTGAAACCCCTGACACACTTGATCTCACTTATATATGACATTCTACTTCATCTCCTCATTACTTCTCAGAAGAGGACTTATCTAAATCCTACGTTTTGACACATAAGATATCCATTGCCAGTAAAACTCAGGAACATAATTTTCAAATATTAACCAGGTATTATTGTTACCCCTACCTGCTACACAGAATCTTTTCCAGTGTCACAGATGCATGCTGGCATTGCCAGTTGCCAGCTGCTGCAATGTACCCCATCTGATGAGAATGCCCACAGCTATGACACTTTTGGGAAGCATTCTTCAATAACTATACAAGTGTGCCCTTGAACACTGTTCCCAGGATTCTACAAATAGGTTTCTAATCCATGAGTCCGGGTTCCCAGCTCCCAAAAAAGGGACTCCTTTGCTTTTCTCTCATAGCAGCCAGAGCTTCCCTTACTGGTTGGCCCAGTAAAGCATGCTAGGGAGACTTCTTGAGATTCATTCCAGTCAAGGAATATATAAATGTATCCAGAATCTGCACACTTTTGAGGAGGCCAACCAGATAAAGGTGTCTTCCTGACCACAGCCTATAAAGCAAACAGAGGACGCTCCCGGAAGCAAAGAGGCTGGTCTCACCAGCACCATGTACCACTAAGCAGTACCTTATAGTTAGTCTCTATGATGGAGGTGTTGATATAAGATTTGGAAGCCCAACTCACCATTTTTTGCCATTTAGCCAAATCCAATTCCATAATAAGATCCCTCTCCCATTTAGTCATATATGGGAGTTTCACAGAATTAGAAGATAACATAGAATAAAGTTTGGAAATTTTACCTGAGCATTTATCAACAGATCTGCATAAAAATTCAAAAGCCATTTAGTTCTGGAGCAGGGAGGAGCCCAATGTGGGCGTCACGCAGGTGCTTCTGCTAAGCCCGAGGCCCGCGAAACACCCTCCCGGGATGCAGTGCTGAGGTGATGAACTCTCCCCAACACCACCCAGCCACCAGCCAGTCTCCAGTCGGCTTACCTAGCCCCACGTTGTAGTCCTGTGGATCCTGAATGATACGGCGTGGCGGGGCAGCGGACCGTTCCCCCAGTATCCCCCCCTGCTGTAGGAGCAGCGAATGGCCCGGTTACAACAGGGTTCCAGCAGGGAAGGAAGGGGTGCAACGGGGTACCAGACAGAGAGAAAGTTGGTGTGCGATTCCCAGTCTCCAGCGCCAAGCATCCACCCCGCCCAGAGGTCACAGATAGCAGAGACTACTACCTTTCTGTCATAAGATTTCTGAACACCAGACTACCAGAGGACTACCAGAGGACACCTGTCTCTCCCCTCCCCCCCCACCTGAGCCAAGCGGCGTTCATTTCAAAGTCAGCGGCACCGTCTGTCCAGATCTAAGGAGAGTGCATGCCGAAAATGCCAGAAAACATCTGAGGGGTGAGTCACAGAACATAATAGCTGACAGTATTGTGCTTTTAGCGTGTATTGGTTATGCTTGTGCTCATGCTCCCCCCAGTGGCTCAAAAGGAGATTGCTGGAAAGTAGAGTAAAGTAGAGTAAAGTGAAGACTCTCTATAGCACCTGTGGGAGGCTCTGTATTTCTCAACTCCTCGATTGCAGATACACTTGGGCAAGGACACTGGCACAATATGGGTTATACAGTGTAAGCATGCTGAAATAAGATACAGTCTCCCTCAGTTCCTTAAAGGGGTACGCAATACCCGGTGGGGAAATAAGCAGAGCTACTGGAATATATAGAACTAATTAAGGTTGATCAATAACGTAAAAGTATATCTTACATCTGGGACCTATAAAAGGACTATAAAGGGACTGTTAATTGGATAAAACTTTTATTAGAGCGCTCAGTGCTCGGTGCTTCTGCGGGGACACTAAGACACTGACACCATACATAGGTTTTGACAGAGGAGAGGATACTGGGAGAGAGGACACTTCTTTAAAGGAGTATCTAAAAGTGGCCGGGGCTTGGATAATAATCATAGGCCAAGCTATTGGCATGTAAGGAACTGACTTGCTGCTGAACATTGTTGTACTCTGCTGAATCACATCCAGATGTCCAGAATAAATCGTTGATTCTGTGCTTAATACACTGCTGGATGGAGGAGCAGAGGGGAGAGGAAGTTAGGGAAGTGAGAGAAGAAAGACTATTATATACATAAGTGTTCTTTCTCCCTTTTTCTCCCTTCCCATCTGAGTACCTTGTGCAAACTCTAAGTACAATTATAGAATGAGGGGAAGGTCAGTGAAGGGGCAGGTGCGAACCCCCCCCAAAGTAAGTGCTAGTCCCGGTACAATTAAGAAATACCTGACACAGGAGAATGGCAAAGATAGCCCAGGCAAACTGGCACAAAAAAGTAAAGTACCAGAAACAACGCTTAAGATTGGGATGAGAAGATCCTTAGTAGACACCAACACACCAGCACAAGCCATCGAAGAAATGATTGATGACTGTAAACATGAACCAAGACCGGATAACCATTTACCAACAAAAGATGAGATGGTAGAGATGTTCGCAAGGCTGGTAGAGTCCATACAGGGGAAATTGGTGTCCATGCACGAGGACATGAACCATGTACTCAAAAAAGTTGAAGAAGCAGAAGAAAAACTGGACTCTCAGGTGGTTGCCATGACAGAATTTAAGGAACAGTTGGAAGAAATGCAGAGAGAACAAAAGTATATACGATACAAAATGGAAGACCAAGAAAATCGCAGCAGGAGGAAAAATTTAAGGATTAGAAGGTTACCAGAGTTGCCAGGTGAGGATTTACGAGAAAAAATGGACAAAGTTTTTGGCCCTCTGCTGGGGAATGAAGACACAGTAAAGATTGAATTTGAGAGAATTCATCGGATTAGAAAACCAGCGGAGTTGGCAGGTGAAATTCCAAGAGATGTGGTGGCCAGATTCCACAAGTATAAAGACAAGGAGCAGATCTGGATGAAACTTAAAACAACAGCAGCTAAATACTATGAGTCCTCACTGCAAGTATTCCCTGATTTGGCATCGGAAACCCTCAGAAGGAGAAGGATGCTGAAGCCCCTGCTGGAACTGCTAAAGACTAACGATGTACAATATTCGTGGGGCTTCCCAGCCTGCCTTATAGGTAAGAAAGAGGGCCAGTTGGCAACACTAAGATTTTCAGAAGACATGGAAAAATTCTGCAATAAATTGGACATTCCGTTAGTGGAGATACCAGACTGGTGGGAAGCTCACGAGAAAACATCTAACGCTGCAGACCAAAAACTGTGGCATTCGTCTGATAAAAAGAAGATATCATCCAAGAAGAAGCCAGAGAGAAGATGATGGGGAGATAGAGGACTGGACGCGGGGGTTGGGCTGGGGGTTGGGGGAGGGAGAGCGCTGCATGGGGGGTGGGACAGGGAGGGTCACCTCAAAGTGAGGGGTGGTGGCTGCTGTGGGCACCATAGATGGAGCTCAACCTTCCGGGGAGAGATCCGGTGGGCTGGAAGGATTGGGTAGGCCATGGATGCCAGGGCCTTGTGAAGGCAAAGTCCCCAATAGTGGAGTTGGGGGGGGGGCGATAGGTGGTGGGGAGGGAGGAGGCGACAGGATGGGGGTGCGGGTCGGGGGGGCGGGTAGGGGTGGGATTTCTCTCCAATTTAAAGTAAAAGGGTTACCAGAAGTCCTAATAAACCATCATCCAGAAGAGTCAACGGAAGTAGGTGGTGGGAGGGTCAGGATATAGGATGACCATACTAAAAATAGTATCCTACAATGTACGAGGGCTTAATACCCCAACTAAAAGGGCCAACATTTTAAGTGAGCTGAGGTACCTCAAAGCTGATGTTGTTCTTCTACAGGAGACACACATCTCTCGGGACTCAAATCTTAAAATCTGGTCACGAGACTACCCATTGTGGTACTATGGGGACTCTCCAACTAAGCGAGCTAAGGATGTCGCCATAGGATTTGCCAGAGGAGTACGGTTCACCCCGGAAGAGAGAATGGTGGACCCAGAAGGGCGCTATATGTTTCTAAGGGGTAGAATAAATGATGTAGAGTACTCCATAGCAAATATCTACGGACCTAATAGGTACCCAACAAAATTTTTGTTGGGGGTGGTGGAGAGGTTTATGGAGTTTAAGATAGGGTGGGCAATCATGGCTGGGGACTTTAATATCTGCATGGACTCTGAAATGGAGTGTACGTCACGTGCACTGTGGCCTGGGATGGTCCGGGGGGAGTCATTGAAAAAGAAATTACATCAACACGAACTGATGGATGTGTGGAGAATTCAACACGCCAAAATACATGACTATACTTTCCATTACGCCGTGCACGGAACGTACTCAAGAACTGACTTATTCCTAGTAGAGCATAGGATGCTGAACGAGGTAATGGGCTCAAACATAGAAACCGGGACTTTCTCTGACCACGCCCCAGTATTAATAAAACTAAAGATAGAGGGTGTACATAATAGGAATAATATATGGAGACTGAACGAAGATCTGATACAGGATGCTAAGGTCGTGGATAGGCTAAAAAAAGAGCTAGAATGGTATTTTTCAACAAATAGTGAAGATACTACCTCTGAAGCCACAGTGTGGGAGGCCCACAAGGCCTATATCAGGGGGATCCTGATTGCAATAGGAACAGCAAAAAAAAAAAAGAGAGTAGGCGGAAAGGAGAAGTGCTATATAAAGAAATTTACGACCTTGAACAGAGCTATAAAAATACAGGGGACCATGGTACAGAATTGGAAATAACCATAAAGAAAGAGGAATTAAAGGATCTTATTGAACAAGAAAACAGAGAGCTCTTCTATCGGCTTAAGAAAGAAAGGTACCAATGGGGAGATATGTCTAGTAAATACTTATCTAAAATATTAAAAAGGAAAAAAAGGGCCAATATTGAAAGTATACAAACCGGTAACGAGGAGAAGGTACACTCAACTCCAGACATTGCTTGTGTGTTTCAAAAGTATTATGGGAAACTATACTCAATAACCCAAAATGATCCCCCACAAAGGGTAAAAAAGAGGCTAGACAATACTAGAGCACTGTTAAATGAAACTGGCCTTAAAAGAATACCTCCGGATAAATTCAGCCTCCTAGAGGATCCCATAACGGAAGAGGAGATACTTAAAATTTTAAAGGAGTCACCAGCCGGGAAAAGTCCAGGTCCTGATGGGTTGTCGGTCGTGTATTACAAAAAGTTCAGTGACATTCTGGTGCCTAAAATGTGCTCTTATATGAATGGGAAAGGCGTTAATTGGGAGATACGACGGGAAGCACTGGAGGCCATGATCACCATCATCCCTAAGAAAGGTAAAGATCCCTCGTCGGCTCATCTCCCTATTAAATGCAGACGTGAAGTTGTTCGCAAAGATTTTAGGCATCAGAATGAAGACAGTAATGAACGACCTGGTACACACTGATCAAGTGGGCTTTATTCCTGGTAGGGAAAGTAGGGATAATGGTATTAGAACCCTTCTGCTAGTACAAAAGATAAAAGAGAGTAGATCCTCAGGGCTACTACTGTCTATAGACGCTGAAAAAGCGTTTGACAGAGTAGACTGGGGATTTCTGCAGAACACACTGGAGGCATGCGGAGTGGGCCCTAGGATGATGCGCTGGATAAATGCCCTTTATAACCACCCTACCGCAAAGGTCAAAATTAACGGGACAGTATCTGAGTCCTTTGAAATGTACAATGGGACTCGTCAGGGCTGTCCCCTGTCCCCATTATTGTTTGTCCTTTCATTAGAACCATTACTGGCCGGGGTAAGACAAAGTCCTGATATTAGGGGATTCAGATTGATAATGAGGTACACAAAGTGGCGGCTTATGCCGATGACATTTTGTTTTATATTACCAGCCCTAGAATAACCCTCCCCAACCTACTGAAAACTCTAAAAACTTATGGCGATGTAGCAAATTTTAAAATTAACCCTTCAAAATCAGAGATACTTAATATAAGCGTTATGCCACAGGAGGAACAAATTTATAAACAGGACTTCCCATTTATATGGAGGGGCACCGAGTTAAAGTATTTAGGAGTCAAAATAACACCTTCACACGAAACCATTTTCCAACAAAATTTTACCCCTCTGTTAAACGATATCAAATCTGATTTAAATAAAATAGCTTCCAGACAAAGGTCTTGGATCAGTAGGATGAACAGCTTCAAAATGGTAATCCTTCCTAAAATATTATATAAAATGCAAATGCTTCCAATTGCAATCCCAGACATATATTTTAGAAAAATGAATACGCTACTACGAAGGTATATTTGGCAAAATAAAAAGCCTCATTTAAGTTTGGCAGTACTTATGAGGGATAAGGCACAAGGGGGCTTGGGGGTAACGGATATTAAAACTTACTACAACACAATTCTTATGGCACGGGTTGTTGAATGGGTAAAAAAAAAATAAAGAAAAAAGGTGGGTTAAATTGAAAAGTATGATTAGTAAAGTTAATCTCACGAAAGTGATATGGATCCCGACACACATAAGAGACTTAGATGGGCACACTCACACAATCACACGGACAGCTATGGCAACGTGGGACGGGGTACACAAATGGGAAAAATGGGGGTATAATTCCCCTCTGATTCCACTAAGCGACACTTTATTTTGCACCGGGGAAAGAGAGGTTTTTTGGTAGATGGATTAAGCCTAAAGATATACAATTAAAAGATATTACACGCAATGGTAAAATATGCACATATAATGAACTGATTGATAAAAAAGATGTTTTAGAAATAAATAGGTGGAGGTATGCACAGTTAAAACACTTTGTGGAATCCCTCCCCCAGCCGATTAGATCGGAGGACAGCCTGCTTCCATTTGAGCTACTGTGCCTGGCAATAGACGGTAGGAGAGGGATTTCGAGGATTAAAAAATTTTAATTAGATTAAAAATATTGGGTCCCCCGCCATTTATTAAAAAATGGGAGGAAGAGATGGGAACAAGAGGCACGGAGGTAGATGTTTGTAAAATACTAAGGTTGACACACGCTATATCACCGGACTGTAGTTTGCTAAAAATAAACTACAAGTGCTTGGTGCGAGGGTACAGAACTCCAGATAAATTACATCAGTTTCAAAAGGAGACCTCTAATCTATGTTGGAGAGGATGTTCAGAAATCGGAACTATATTCCATATTTGGTGGACATGCCCTAAAATTAAAGCCTACTAGTAAGAAGTATTATTAATAATAGAAGAAATCACTGGCACTAAGATACCTGAAGAGCCATGGGTATGTCTGTTCCACAGGGTCAGCATGTCCATCAAACAATATAGGAGACCACTGCTGCCTCATCTCCTAAATGCAGCTAAAAGTGTAATCCCCCAACAGTGGAAGAACCCCGAGAGTCCTTCATTGAAGCTTTGGCTAGGTAAAATTAACAAAATGTATAATATGGAGTTTCTTAGGTTTAGTGGCGAAATAGGAGAAGATGGGTTCAAAAGGAGATGGATAGATTGGGAAAAGTATAAGCATTCACCGAGATATGCCTAAAGGTTGGTAGAGGAAAGGTAATGTGAGTAAAGGTGAGAGGGTTGGACTGCAGATACATACATACATACTTGGAGAGATTTGGGGGGTAGATAGGGTGAGGGGGGGGTTGGGGGGGTGTGAGGTTGTAATGTCGAGACTAATTTTATATGTATAGCAGGGTCGGGGAAGACAACCCGGCGTAGGCTGAACTGGTTTTGTATGAATGTTTTTCTTTTGTCTCAAAAAAAATCTTAATAAAGAGATGGAAAAAAAAAAGTATTTAATACTGTAGTGATGTTATGTTTTTTTAAGAAATGATATACAATTTTGCAGATCAATTTTACTATACTGTATATAATTGAGGTACAGTTGTGCAATAATAGGAAAAAAACTAATGTACACAGAGATATGGACTATATTAAAATATGCCAAATTAGAAGAACATCATGTTTTCCATATCTAGTTATTCTTTGCTCTGTAGTTATTCAGAAAATACACGATAGAAAAAACAAAATGTTCTTCCAAATAAGCCAAATTTACCAATAATGACAAGGATAGAATAATTTTAAAGTACTGCATCATATAGTACAAGTGGGTTTGATATAAAATTGCTATACTTATTTGCAGGTTATAAGGCAGAACAAAATGATCTGTTAGGTCTCATTCACATGGACGTTGGGAAGTGCAGATATGGTCTAGTGGGGTTTCTTGTTAAAACTAATGTTAAAACTAATGCTGACAAAGAATAAAAAATATCTCATTCACACAGACATCTGGAGATGCAGGTAGGCTCTGGCATTAAAATCCCAGCATTTTCCCTGACCCAATCTCTCCACATTCCCCCTTCTAAATATCTGGGACAACATAGTGAAAACATTTACACGTTCTAATACATCCTCCTATATTGGGCCATTGATTTCCTAAGTAGGCAACCTAGCTCCCCCAGGCCTGACTTCCTCTCCGTTCTTTAATCGCCTGCCTTCTGAACTCTATTTCCATTTCACATGTCCTTTTCACACACAGACTTACAAACATTTTCCACCCTAACGAATGACTTTCCCCCTACACCAGGCCACTAACTGTGCAACTTTCAACTCTGTGACTTTTAAACAGAGACCTTCACTGAGCTCTCCTGCTCTTTGAATCACTAAGCTTACTATCTGAAACCCCTGACACACTTGATCTCACTTATATATGACATTCTACTTCATCTCCTCATTACTTCTCAGAAGAGGACTTATCTAAATCCTGCATTTTGACACATAAGATATCCATTGCCAGTAAAACTCAGGAACATAATTTTCAAATATTAACCAGGTATTATTGTTACCCCTACCTGCTACACAGAATCTTTTCCAGTGTCACAGATGCATGCTGGCATTGCCAGTTGCCAGCTGCTGCAATGTACCCCATCTGATGAGAATGCCCACGGCTATGACACTTTTGGGAAGCATTCTTCAATAACTATACAAGTGTGTCCTTGAACACTGTTCCCAGGATTCTACAAATAGGTTTCTAATCCATGATTCCGAGTTCCCAGTCCCCAAAAAAGGGACTCCTTTGCTTTTTTCTCATAGCAGCCAGAGCTTCCCTTACTGGTTGGCCCAGTAAAGCATGCTAGGGAGACTTCTAGAGATTCATTCCAGTCAAGGAATATATAAATGTACACATTTGAGGAGGCCAACCAGATAAAGGTGTCTTCCTGGCCACAACCTATAAAGCAAACAGAGGATGCTCCCGGAACCAAAGAGGCTGGTCTCACCAGCACCATGTACCACTAAGCAGTACCTTATAGTTAGTCTCTATGATGGAGGTGTTGATATAAGATTTGGAAGCCCAACTCACCATTTTTTGCCATTTAGCCAAATCCAATTCCATAATAAGATCCCTCTCCCATTTAGTCATATATGGGAGTTTCACAGAATTAGAAGATAACATAGAATAAAGTTTGGAAATTTGACCTGAGCATTTATCAACAGATCTGCATAAAAATTTGAAAGCAGTAAATCCAGACATATCAAGTTTCCACAATACGGAGTTAACAAAGTTGGTTATCTGGGTATAGCAAAAGATCTCCAGATCTGGCATTTGGTAATGTTCACAAAGGAAGTGCAGAGCTAAAACCTTTCCTCCATTACACACATCTGCAACCCGTATGAACCCCTAATTAATCCACCAGTTGAATACAGAGGTTGTGATGCCAAGGATAAACAGGGGATTATGGAACAAGGGAACCAGAGGACTATATGGGGATTTGAGGTGATAAGACGCTCACAGCCTGTCCCATATAATCAATGAAAATAATAACATGGGACACAATATGGGGGGGGGGGTGGCGTCCCTTGGCAAGTAACCACAATAAATTACTAATAGGTCTCGGGTGGTAAGACGTGGATTCCAGAGTAAAAAGGGTTGTCTGGTGTGATACTGAACTAGGTGTGCTAGTTGTGGGGCTTGGTAATATTTAACGAGTTCAGGAACCCCTAGTCCCCCCTACATTTAGTGGTAAATAAGGTAATCTTGTTCACCCTAGGCCTCTTAGCACTCCTAATAAATTTCAATAATTTCTGTTGAAACACCTTTAGATCTGATACTGTATATATAAGGCCACCAGAAGTGTGTGAAACAAATACAATATCCTGGGTAGGACATTCATATTGACTGAGTACAACCGACCGAACCATGAAGGGGGATTTCCACTCCATCTGTTCATATCCGCTAGTATTTTCTTAAAAAGGGGGGATAATTCTATTGAAATAAAGTGTAAAGAGAGGGTGTTAAATGGATGCTTAAATATGGTAATGCATCCAAGCACCTTTGAAATCAAAATTTCACTTTACATCCTAAACAATCTGATGATCAGGGAGGGAGACATCCAATGCCTGGGATTTAGAATGGTTCACCTTAAGTCCTAAAAAATGTGAGAAATGCTCTAGAACTGCATGTACCTGTACATAGGGAATAGTGATTATGGGGGAGGATAGCAGCAGTAGTATAAAGTTTTCTAATAGGGTGCATTTGTGCTCTCTGTCGCCGTGCAATATACCTGTAATGTCAGGATTCCCTCTAATCTTGATAGCTAAAGATTCAAGTGCTAAGATAAATAAAACAGGGGATGGAAGGCATCCCTGGTGTGCACCCCTGCATGTACAAAGACATTGAGATGTATAATCTTTATCATGTATCGAAGCTATAGGGTCAGTATACAACATGCGCAAAACTGTTAAAAATTTAGGGCCCAATCTATATTTAGTAAGGGTATAGAACAGGTAATCCTAAGAGATGGAATCAAATGCCTTTTGTAGATCTAAAGACCGAAGCGTTCCTTTCCTCTCACCCATCGCATCCCGGTCATAATAAATGACTGTGATTATTTCTTTTTTTTTGTAATCAATATTTTATTTTATATCAAAAGAAAACAAATAACAAGACATGTCCAGTAGTCTATAAAAAGTAAAGAAAATAATAACATCGACCTTGCAGGGTCTCTTATACAAAATTTGTTTGATTAGACTAGTTAAACAAAGATATGATCTTAAATTCAGAAGCATCTGACCTCATGTAAAGTACCCCAATAGAGTATACCGGATGGGAGAACATTCGAGAATTTAAAAGTACCAGAGCCTATGATATTAGTGGAGACATATAGGGGGTCATTTACTATAGCGCTATGACGCTAATTCGCGCAAATTGCCGCGAATTAGCGCTAATTCGCGGCAATTTAGCGCGAATTAGTGCTAATAGCGCTAATTCGCGCTAAAACGGTATTCACTATAGTGCTGGTGAGAAAATACTCCCAAAATCGGATTTACTATAGCTCCCTGAAACTAAATAGAGCCCAAACCCTTACTCTGCTAAAACCTAGAGAATTGCACATGGAAATAATGTTTAGAGCATGATATAATTGCCTAAATGGTACTGAAATATGCGGTATATTATTTAAAGATTATCTGCTTTTAAACTGTGTGAAAAAGTGATTTCTACAGTGAAATATCTTTAAAAGTCTGAAAAGTGAAAAATTCCCCGTTTTGGACAACTAGGTGCCAACACAACTGAGCATGCTCAGACCTGAAAATAACTCTCATTTTAACTCAAGTGTCTTTTTTACCTGGAGGTATAGTAAATACCAAAATGAGAGCTAATTAGAGAGCATTTTTTGGGAGTTAAAATCTGCTCTAATTTAGTCCAAATGAAGTTTCAGTCATTGATTCTAATGGAACAATTCTAACTTTCACAAAAAAACCTTTTAATGTTGAGATGAAATGTATCTTTCTGTGAAATAAATTTTCCTTTGCAACATTGTTGCTTCTACTTAAAATATTTTGATTTTAAGAATGCTACAATGTGGAATGTTTTGATGTTTTGGTAAAATATATTTTTCTCTGTCACTTTCACTTGTTATTCTTCATCTCACAACAATCTTTACCCCAAACTCACACAGGTGTCTTTATAATCCACAAACAATACCATTGCTGATGAAAATTTAAAATGAATCACAATTTTTTGTGCTTTGTATTATTTCCAAATATTCATAATTTGAGCCCAAAAAATGTGATATGTGTACCAACATCAGAAATCAAAATGTAATTCCCAAAAATTTGAGGGTAATATTCTACTCTCACCCACAAAAAAACACCAAATATCACAGAATAAATCAAGAAGCATAACTCTTGAGTAATGTAATTCCATCACCTGTATGTCCATAGAAATGCAGTATTAATGTGTTTTTATGTGTATTTATGTGTAGTTATGTGTAGGAGGGTCTCAAACGTGGCAGCTCTGTGGCTTAGAGGTTAGAACTTCTGCTTAGTATCTCTGAGGGTCTGGGTTCAAATCCCAACCATGTTACTGCATGTGGAGAAGTTGTCTCATCTCCCAGGTCCTATAATTATGTCTAAATGTAGTAGTTATGTGTAGGAGGGTTCCACCACCATTGTAAGTCTTTTCCAGATACACTATATAGCCAAAAGTATTGGGACACCTGCCTTTACACACACATGAACTTTAATGGCAGCCCAGTCTTAGTCCGTAGGGTTAAAATTTGATTTGGCCCACCCTTTGCAGCTAGAACAGCTTCTGGGAAGGCTGTCCACAAGGTTTAGTCTGCCTATGGGAATGTTTGATCATTCTTCCAGAAGTGCATTTGTGAGGCCAGGCACTGATGTTGGATGAGAAGGCCTGGCTTGCAGTCTCTACTCTAATTCAGCCAAAGGGTGTTCTATCGGGTTGAAGCCAGGACTCTGTGCAGGCCAGTCAAGTTTCTCCACCCCAAACTTGCTCATCCATGTCTTTATGGACCTTGCTTTGTGTACTGGTGTGCAGTCATGTTGGAACAGGAAGGGGCTTTCCCCAAACTGTCCCCACAAAGTTGGGAGCATGAAATTGTCCAAAATGTCTTGGTATGCTGACGCCTTAAGAGTTCCCTTCTCTGAAACTAAGAGGCCAAGCCCAACCCCTGAAAAACAACCCCGCACCATAATCCTCCTCCACCAAATCATTTGGACCAGTGCACAAAGCAAGGTCCATAAAGACATGGATGAGTGATTTTGGGGTGGAGGAACTTGACTGGCCTGCACAGAGTCCTGACCTCAACACAACAGAACACCTTGGGGATAAATTAGAGAGGAGACTGTAGGTCAGGCCTTCTCATCCAACATCAGTGCCTGACCTCACAAATGCACTTGGAAGAATGGTCAAACATTCCCATAGACACACTCTTAAACCTTGTGGACAGGAAGAGTTGAAGCTGTTATAGCTGCAAAGGGTGGGCCAAATGAGTTTTGAACCCAATACTAATACTGGGATGCCATTACAGTTCATGTGTGTTTAAAGGCAGGCATCCCAATACCTAGGCCAATATACTGTATATTGCTTGAGACACTGAGCATGGCTATGGACTTAGGGCTGGTTCACATCACAGAGATGCAGAGAACATGTGTGGGGTTGCCTGGTGGCCTAGTGGGTAGCAGTTCTGTCTAGCAGCACCTGAGATGTTGGTTCAATTCCCCAACATGCTAATACTTGTGTTGAAGTTTATATGTTCTCCCTATGTGGGTTTCTCACCACAATCTAAAGACATGCTGGCATTTTATTTGTCTCCTGTCAAAATAGGTTCTAATGTAAGAACGTTAATTTTGGACTTTATATTGGAAGCTTATTGCAGCCAGGGACTGATGTTAATGTTTATTAGCACTAATCATGCCCAGGGACTTGGACATTTAAAATTTTAGGGTTTACACTGCACAGGTACATATGTTTAGAAAACTGTTGCTTTGTTTATGTGGATGCAAATGGACTTTGGTCTTTGTCCTGTAGTTGGAGATTTGATGCACATAGCCAAGGGCTAACAGAGTTGCGAACACTATTATGTGTTCCTGCCCATCAGGTGCAATCACTTTAGACATACATGAAGAGACAGATTGAAAGATACTGGTGGGCGTGTACTTCTATTGGGTGTGTCAGTGTGCTAACGATACAACCTCTCTTATATAAGGGCCTGCAGTAGGGGGTTCGTTTGGCCTGAGAAGGTCAGGTTTTTTGCTGTGATTTGTGGTGGGAGAAGGAATGATATTGGGAGATTTGATGAAATTCTTGTGCATTTTTTCAATCAAAAGTGGGTTTATGTGGCCATGCTGTCAATGTTGTGTATGTATTGTTCCTGTCTGATCATGCAAACATCGTTTGGAAGCATCTGCTGACCTACTCTTTTTTCTTTTTTTTTTTTTTTTTTTTTATCTCGTTTAATCGTGTACACCGAAATGCAGCTTCCAGCAGAACATGGTCACCAATGTATGTATGTGTGGATTGTGGGCTGGTGGTGGGTGTTTTGAATAAGTCTTTTGTAATATTATGTGGGAATGCTTTGTAAGAATGACTGTTAAGTATGTTTCTATAATCTTGCAGATAACAATGTGATGTGTTGCCCATTATACACAGAAATTAAAGCTGTGTCCACTCTAAGGTTTTGTCTAATTTTAGATTGTAAGCTCCTATGAGCAGGGCCCTTAAAATCCCATTGCTAAATGTAGCACCATATATCCTGTCCAAAATTTTTTGAAGCTAGTAAATGAATGTAATTTTTTGTTTTTCTGTTGGTATAATAAAAGTACATTACTGAGCCTTGTTGTGGTGTTTTGGGGTTTTTTTTCTTCTACTTTCTTCTCTTTAGTTTGTGGGTGGTGGTTTTGGGAAAGTGCAATCTCTTATATTTTATTTCAATATGTATTTGTGCACCAAACAACTAATCTCTTTGCCCTGGTTCACATTGATGCTACTTTGAAATCGCGCTACTTCACTTGAAGTAGCACGATTTCAAAGTAGCAAGGTCAGCGTGATTTTAGGTGCTACTTGATAGACATCCGTGTGGCTTCATACACAAATGTCTATTGAAGGCGCACCAGAAATCGGCAAAAGTAGTGCAGGAACTACTTTAGCAAATTGGTGCGGTGCCACAAAAAAAAGCTGCATCGATTGGATCAGTGCCATTGCTGCCAATAGTCATGCGATTTGATCTCTCAAATTGCATGACAAATTGCGCCAATGTAAACCTAGGCTTCTGCGCACCTGCAAGTAAATGATAAAGGTAGAATCTTTATATATAACAGCTGTGGAGAATTGCAGGTAATGAATTCAGCTGGTGGATAGGCAGTGTTTGTGTCAGCTTTAGTTCACATTGGTGCGATTTGACATGTCAAAGCGGTGACAATTGCAGTGTTTTAATTGGTGTGACTTTGGGGTGCAATTTGTATTGATATCAGTGCAGAAACCTGCACAGATGTCTCTGAAATTGCCCCTGCAGTCGGGACTGACATGCGGGAATGAAAGTGTGTGATTTCAGCTGAACGATTTCCTCCTGCTGCTAACCCAGGGACACCATTTCTTATCGAACGCCTTTAAATATCATAAGTAGAAATACAAATTTGCATATCTGCAAATAAACAAAAATAATAAATTTCTAATAGTGGTTGCGATCAAATATTTGCAGCAGCAATCAAAAGAATGTAGTTTCGCCTTCTGACCCAGAAATAAGTCATTATAATCACCCAGAAGTCCCTGTGCTGGTCAAGATCTCTATCTAGGTGGACATGGCGAGGTCCCTCTTTAGCAAAGTGGAGGTGCGGCTCATTTTCCGGATAAGGGTAAGATATGTACTTGTGCTTAATCAATGCGGGGTGGATTTGGTAGTTAGATTTGGTGTGGGTGGGGTTCATTGATTTGTTTGGCATCCCCACACATTTGCTTCTGGCCCATGTGCACACATCACTTCCTGCATTTGTTCTGCTGATGTAAATGCAAGTATAAATGAGAGCTCCTTTCTATTAAAATATATATGACTTGTTTCACAGTTGGGCGACTTTGGACTTCCGAGTTGCTTGACAAGTTGTACCCCCATGATTCTTAATGAGAACTAGGGATGGGCCGAACATCCCCCCTGTTCGGTTCGCAGCAGAACATGCGAACAGACAAATAAATTAAATAAATTTGTGCGAACACCATTAAAACGGCTTCCCGTACGCCAAATGATGTCCTCGGCTTTGAGCGGGGATATCTGAGTGATGCCTGTAGCTACAGACATCATCCAGATATCGTCTTTTAGAGCCTGCGAATCTGCATATCATAAGAATGATCATAGTGGCTGTTCCACTGCTTGATCATTCTAACAGGAGGCGAGAGGGGACGTCCCCCCCCCTCCCGCCACCCTCCGGTGCTAGTACCGACTTACCGCTACGATCGGTGAGTCGGTCACAGGATCTGCCAGCCCCGGATGTTTAACATAGAGATTTCTAGTGGACCAGATGGTCGCCGGAATCTCTATGATCGTTTGGAGGCCGGGCGTGATGTTATGACGTCACGCCCGGCCTCTGTATTGAAAAAAAAACGGCGCCGCTTCGGCTGGGAAGCAGAGATCGTTTTTTGTTTTTTTTTTATTTCAGGCTTCTAAGCCTAGAGGTGAGATGTGGGGTCTTATTTACCCCACATCTCACTGTAAAGAGCACCTGTCATGCTTATTCCTATTACAAGAGATGTTTACATTCCTTGTAATAGAAACAAAAGTGATCAAAAAAATTTTTTTTGGAAAAAAAGTGTCAAGCTAAAATAAAAAATGTAAAATGAACAATAATAAAAAAAAAAAACTTTTAAAGTGCCCCTGTCCCTGTGAGCTCGCATGCAGAAGTGAACGCATACATAAGTCCCACCCACATATGAAAATGTTGTTCAAACCACATATGTGAGGTGTCGCCGCGAACGTTAGAGCGAGAGCAATAATTTTGGTCTTGGACCTCCTCTGTAACTCAAAACATGTAACCAGTAAAAATTTTTAAAGCGTCGCCTAAGGGGATTTTCAAATAGCGAAGTTTGGCGCCATTCCACGAGTGTGTGCAATTTTGAAGCGTGACATGTTGGGTATCTATTTACTTGGCGTAACTTCATCTTTCACATTATCCAAAAACATTGGGCTAACTTTCTTGTTTTTTTTTTTAAAGCCCAAAACTGTTTTTTTCCCCAAAAAAACGCATTCGAAAAATTGCTGCGCAAATACCGTGCTAGATAAAAAGTTGCAATGACCGCCATTGTATTCTCTAGGGTCTCTGCTAAATTTGGGGGTTCTATGTAATTTTCTAGCCAAAAAATTATGATTTTTACATGTAAGAGAGAAATGTCAGAATTGGCCTGGTAGGCAAGTGGTTAAAGTCTATGGGACACGAACATGAATAATCAAAAGTGCTAATTTTAAAGGCTTATATGCATGGTATTGTCATAAAAAGTGTTTGGGGACCTGGGTTCTGCCCCAGAAGACATGTATCAATGCAAAAAAGTTTTAAAAATGTCTGTTTTTTCGGGAGCAGTGATTTTATTAATGCTTAAAGTGAAACAATAAAAGTGTAATATTCCTTTAAATTTCATACCTGGGGGGTGTCTATAGTGTGCCTGTAAAGGGGCGCATGTTTCCCGTGTTTAGTACAGTCTGACAGCAAAATGATATTTCAAAGGAAAAAAGTCATTTAAAACTACTTGCGGCTATACTGAATCGCCGGTGTCTTGCCGAGAAAGTTCCCTCGGCGGATAAGGTCCCCCCTGTACTTCGCAAGTGCTGCGCTTGCGCAGTACCAACGACTAGCAGCCGCCGAAAATAGCCAAAGATGAAAATCTTCAATCATCTGTACACGGCGCCTGCGCCCTGGGTCCAGGCTGAAGCCCCACCATCCAAGTGGACCTAGAGGGGGAATAAAAAAGTGCCGAGCAAAGCGAGGCCGTGCCCGAAGCGTGGCAAGCGAAGCGAGCCCGCGGGGGACCCTCTTACAGGCGCCGTGTACAGCTGATTTCTTCTCTATTTCACTTCGGCTATTTCCGCCGGCTCCTACTGCGCAGGCGCTGCACCTGCGCAGTAGAGGGGGGTCCTTATCCGCTGAGAGGAACTTTCTCGGCAGAACACCGGCCCGACAATACACATAAAAGTTCATTGATAAAAACGGCATGGGAATTCCCCACAGGGGAACCCCGAACCAAAATTAAAAAAAAAATGACGTGGGGGTCCCCCTAAATTCCATACCAGGCCCTTCAGGTCTGGTATGGATATTAAGGGGAACCCCGGCCAAAATTAAAAAAAAAAATTGGCGTGGGGTCCCCCTCAAAATCCATACCAGACCCTTCAGGTCTGGTATGGATTTTAAGGGGAACCCCGCGCCAAAATGTAAAAAAAAATGGCGTGGGGTACCCCCAAAAATCCATACCAGACCCTTATCCAAGCATGCAACCTGGCAGGCCGCAGGAAAAGAGGGGGGGACGAGAGGGCCCCCCCCTCCTGAACTGTACCAGGCCACATGCCCTCAACATTGGGAGGGTGCTTTGGGGGTAGCCCCCCAAAGCACCTTGTCCCCATGTTGATGAGGACAAGGGCCTCATCCCCACAACCCTGGCCCGGTGGTTGTGGGGGTCTGCGGGCAGGGGGCTTATTGGAATCTGGAAGCCCCCTTTAACAAGGGGGCCCCCAGATCCCGGCCCTCCCCCCTGTGTGAAATGGTAAGGGGATACAAAAGTACCCCTACCATTTCACCAAAAAAATGTCAAAAATGTTAAAAATGACAAGAGACAGTTTTTGACAATTCCTTTATTTAAATGCTTCTTCTTTCTTCTATTTTCTATCTTCTTTCTTCTATCTTCCTTCGGTTTCTTCCTCAATCTTCTTGTTCTTCTTGTTCTTCTGGTTCTTCTGGTTCTTCATTCAGTCTTCTCGTCCGGCATCTTCCTCAGCAGCGCCGTCTTCACTTCATCTTCTTTCCTCGGGCCGCTCCGCATCCACGATTGGATGGGAGGCTCCCGCTGTGTGACGCTTCTCCTCTTCTGACAGTTCTTAAATAACAGAGAGTGGGTGACCCCGCCCCCCTCTGATGCAGGGCGGGTGACCCCACCCCCCTCTGACACAGGGCTGGTGACCCCACCCCCCTCTGACGCACGGGGACTTCCCTGTGGCATTCCCCGTGACGTCAGAGGGGGCGGGGTCACCCGCCCTGCGTCAGAGGGGGCGGGGTCACCCGCCCTCCTTTATTTAAGAACTGTCAGAGGAGGAGAAGCGTCACACAGCGGGAGCCTCCCATCCAATCGTGGATGCGGAGCGGCCCGAGGAAAGAAGATGAAGTGAAGACGGCACCGCTGAGGAAGATGCCGGACGAGAAGACCGGATGAAGAACCAGAAGAACAAGAAGAACCAGAAGAACAAGAAGAACCAGAACCAGAAGAAGAAGAAAATGGAGGAAGAAACCGAAGGAAGATAGATGAAAGAAGATAGAAAATAGAAGAAAGAAGAAGCATTTAAATAAAGGAATTGTCAAAAACTGTCTCTTGTCATTTTTAACATTTTTGACATTTTTTTGGTGAAATGGTAGGGGTACTTTTGTATCCCCTTACCATTTCACACAGGGGGGAGGGCCAGGATCTGGGGGTCCCCTTGTTAAAGGGGGCTTCCAGATTCCGATAAGCCCCCCGCCCGCAGACCCCCACAACCACCGGGCCAGGGTTGTGGGGATGAGACCCTTGTGCTCATCAACATGGGGACAAGGTGCTTTGGGGGGCTACCCCCAAAGCACCCTCCCAATGTTGAGGGCATGTGGCCTGGTACGGTTCAGGAGGGGGGGTGCGCTCTCTCGTCCCTCCCTCTTTTCCTGCGGCCTGCCAGGTTGCGTGCTCGGATAAGGGTTTGGTATGGATTTTTGGGGGTACCCCACGCCATTTTTTTTTTTAAATTTTGGCGCGGGGTTCCCCTTAAAATCCATACCAGACCTGAAGGGCCTGGTATGGAATTTAGGGGGACCCCCACGTCATTTTTTTTTAAATTTTGGTTCGGGGTTCCCCTTTGGGGAATTCCCATGCAGTTTTTATCAATGAACTTTTATGTGTATTGTCGAGCCGGCAATTCAGTATAGCCGCGAGTAGTTTTAAATAACTATTTTTCCTTTCAAATGTCATTTTGCTGTCAGACTGTTCTAAACACGGGAAACATGCGCCCCTTTACAGGCATACTATAGACACCCCCCAGGTACGAAATTTAAAGGAATATTACACTTTTATTGTTTCACTCAAAGCATTATTAAAATCACTGCTCCCGAAAAAACGGCCGTTTTTAAAAAAAAATTTGACATTGATCCATGTCCCCTGGGGCAGAACCCGGGTCTCCAAACACTTTTTATGGCAAAGAACTTGCATATAAGCCTTCAGTGAGAACTTTGGATTTTGCAGGTTCGAGCCCCACTGACTTCCACTATTCCAGCATATGTGATCTGACAGGCATTATTGCCGCAATAGCGCTGCTTTCCATTTGCATTAGCGCTGACTTTCTGAGAGTTGAAGTCTTCCTGGCCTTTTTTGAGAGTTATTTTTTGGTACTGCAGGAGAATTTTTTGGCGCTATAGTAAATGACCCCCATAGCCTTGTTTAGCATGTATCGGCCAGTCATGTTGCGCGTAACATGTACATCGATCGGAAGCTAAGAAGGTGGATCTTCTGTCAAAATATCTATGTAATCGGTCCCCGGTCCGCGATCGGGGCGGAGGGGGGGGGCTCACAGCTTCCAGCACACCACCCCCCGCTCACCGGGGAGACTGAAAAGCAGATAATCGTGTGTATATCTGATGGGACCACCTATGTTTCTGAAACATTAGGGGATGATCTCATGAGTATGGGGGCTTCTCGTGACAATGTCTAACAGCAGCGGATTGTTTATTTCCCCATCCTGTAGCAGCAAATCAACAAAACATTCAACTTTGATAAATCACATAAGGTGGGCAAAGGAAGAAAAGAAGAGAGATGAAGGGGAGGGGAAGAGGGGATTTAGCATACCTGTGATCCATAGAGATGTTTCGTCTATGTCCACATTGGGTGCACCGCAGCACGAACAGCCATCACGGTCAGCTAGGCTCATTTGTAGTAACTCTCCAGAATACAAGGCCTCTATCTTCTAGGGTGTCATTGGTCTGCGGGTTTTGAAGGAGGGATCTGCTAGCTCTAATAAAGCTGTGTCTAAGCTGGGTCTGAGACAAATTCAATCCAGGGTGCCCAGATCATTGAAAATCTTTCACGAGATCCTCGGCAGGTCGCTATCCAGTCCTCAGCCTCTCGTGTCGCATTTACCCCATCAATCCACTGCTCCCGGGTAGGGATATTGGATTTTTTCCAGTAGGTTGGGAATAGGTGCCTTGCTGCATTCAGCAGGTGGGGCAGCACACTTTTTTAATACTGACTAAGTGAGATTGTGGGTACATGCAGAAGAAAGTGCTTTGGAGAGAGAGGGATTTCCGTCCTCGTTATATTTTTTATCTGGTCTTGTATGTCTTCCCAAAAGGGTTTGATTAGGGGGCAGTCCCACCATATGTGTATAAGAGTACCCCGGTTTCCGCAGCCACACCAGCATTGTTCTGATATGATTGGATAAATGCAGGCTAAGTCTGTTGGCACACAATACCAGCAAGACATTATCTTAAAATTTGTTTCTTGGGTTCGGGAGTCTATAGAGGATGAGTGTGTCAGATAGTATAAGTGGTTTAATTGTGTGACTGTAAAATCTTGCCCCAGGTCATTTTCCCATCGCCGGATATAGGCAGGTTTTAGTTGGGAAGCAGCAGGTCCTAAAAGCTGGTACGGTTCTGACACCATATGAGGGACAGGTTCTTCATTGGTGAAGAGGCGTTCATATGGAGTAGGGGTGGAAGGATCCCTAATTGTGTGAACATGTTTTCCAAAGAAGTGGTTAACTGCCTGTATCTCCAAAAATTGAGTCGTGGACCTCTACGTCCCACTGGTAGGTTTTCTTAGTGCAGGAGCTTGCCGTCCGTCATGAATTTACCGCGACTAGCATTCCCACCGTCCACCCATGGCTCAAAAAATGCCATCTGTTCACCTGGGGGAAACCACTGGAACCCACCCAGTGGCGCTAGCGGGGACATGGGGGGGGGGCAGTTCCAGCAATAAGTTTATTTTATTCCAAACTGACAGCACCTGAGTCGTCAGTGGGGAAGTTGTTTCAGAGAGCCCCCTATATTCCCACGGCAACCACGGTGCATAAGCCAAGTTTCTGCCTGCTAGGCATTTCTCCAGGTTGACCCAGAGTTTGGAATGCGTGTGGAAATGCCAGTTAAGAATTCTCTGAAGGACTATAGCTCGATAGTAACGTTTTATATCTGGGATTCCCAATCCGCCCTCTCGTTTCGGGTGTTTTAGTATTTTTAGTGCTATCCTGGGTTTGCGTGCATTCCAAATAAAGTCGGAGAACATGCTGGACAGATGGTAAAAGAAGGCTCTTGGTAGGGGGATTGGTAACATCTGTAAATAAAAAAGTATGCTGGGCAAGACATTCATCTTTATAATGTTCACGCGACCTAACCACGTAAAGGCAGTCAGCGTCCATCGTGAAAGATCCTCCTTGACCGTGGTCAGCAGTTGGGGGTAGTTAGCTGTATACAAGGTGTTGAAACGATCCGTGAGTCGTAAGCCTAGGCATTTTAGGGATGACGTGGTCCAGGTGAAAGGAAAGGCAGCCTTGAGGTTTGTAGTTAGTTGGGAGGACAAGCAGATAGGGAGAATCTCTGACTTTGAGAGGTTAATTTTGAAATTGGAGATTGACCCAAAAAGCTTCAGTTGCTTCATTAGGTTGGGCAGAGAGAGCAGGGGGTCTGAAAGGTGGAACAGAACATCGTCGGCATATGCCGAGAGCTTGTGTTTCATATTTCTGACTTGTAGTCCCTTGATGTTCCGATTAGCTCTCACAGTGCGGAGTAATGGTTCCAACACTAGAGCGAACAAAAGGGGTGAAAGGGGACACCCCTGTCTCGTGCTATTTCCAATGGGGAAGCGAGATGAGAGTGTCCCGTTTACCTTAACCTGTGCGCAAGGCATAGAGTATGAGGCTAGAATTGATGACAACATTCGCGTGCCTAGGCCCAATGATGTAAGTACAGCTGTCAGATAAGATCAGGAAGCAACATATAAAATGTCCAGCGCTCAGGCTATTGTTGGAAAACAAAATACAACAAATATAAAAGGTATAAAAGTTTATGGTTTTTAATGAACCAATAATGAGCCAGTGGTTAGCAATAGTCCAAAGTAACAATATTTACTGCAAAAGAACCAGGTTCAGAGGCTCTGTTTAAAAACAAAAAAGCACACGATAAAAACTATTCAAAAATTACAGACTCTTGGTGATGTTGTAAGTGATCAAATAGACATCAAAAAGGTGACAGAGGCATCAAACAGCAGGAGGTTACCACCGGAGATCCATAGGCAGGTAAGAGGGCTCAGAGCTGCCTCATATGGTGAAGACCTTGGCGCCATGAGGAATAACCGGGCTGAAATAGAAGTGAAGTGGCCGCCGTGTGGAGATGTGTAGCTCCGCCGTGCGGAGAACAGCCTGGCCGGAGCTGTGTGTCGATGGAGGATGACGTCAGCACAGGGGAGCCGCTGTAGCGTCTGAGAAGTAAAACGGAACCGCTGCTAGGCTGGGACGTGTCTCCACAGAGGTGAAGTCTCATCAGTGAGACCTGGTGACACTGCGCTGAGGTCGGAACTGACACTGAGAGGCCCTCTGACGGGGGAATTGGTGGCGGCAGGCTGATGGAGCTCACATCAGCCTGACCTGCCTGGGGAGATGGCAAACAGTCATATGAAAAAATGGATATTGCAATGAGTAAAAAAAAGATGGGGTAGTGAAGATGGTGGATTTGCAGGAAATGCTTGCTGGTGAAAAAAGCGGCTTCACAAACAAAAAAAAAAAAAAAAAAAATGTGAATGGATGAAAAATCGCAGTGAAGAACTCAAGCTGGGGCCTCTGCCATGTGGGGGGGGGAGAGAGGTTGCCTTGACGACGCGTTTCGCGCATGAGCGCTTTGTCATAGTCAAGGAAAATAGGCAACTCGCAGGGTTTAAATAGGTGAGTGGGGATTAAGGGGAGGGGAAAGGGGAGGGGCTTAATGGAAAAAAAAAAAAAAAAAAAAAAATGAAATAGGCACAGGGAAGAAACAAAGATCTCCAATGTTAACCCCCTCAGCTCCAAGCAATTTACGAATGGGTATACGTGCCTTACTTCACATAAAAGTATGAAAATAAACACAATATATAACCAAGGAACACATAGTTTATACTTCAACATAAAAACTTAACATTTTTCTATAAAAAACATAATCAAACATATTAAAAACCTATTACAATCAATATTAACCCAGAGATGATCTAAAAGGTATATATATAGACTCTCATTAAAATTACACAAAACTACATGTTTCTAGTTCTTCGTTCAACCCCTTGGGGGCAAGCGAGTCAAACATGTAGATCCAAAAGACCTCACGCTTGCACAACAGGGAGAATCTTTCATTATTGGTTAGCGTGCCTTTGGGGATAGTTTCGATAACAAAGACCTCCAAGAACCTGATGTCCTTGTCATGGAAACGCAAGAAATGACGGGGTACACTATGTTCATCGCACCCCTTCGAAATTAGTCTGCGGTGGTCACCTACTCTAGCCCGTAAGGCACGAAAAGTCCGGCCAACGTAGACCAACCCACAAGAGCAACGCAAAACATATACAACAAAATCTGTAGAACAGGTAATGAATTGTCTAATCTCATATTTTTTGCCTGTATTGGTTGTGATGATATTAGTGCCATGAGTGATAAATTGGCAAGTAAGGCACCCCTTCTTTTTGCACTGGAATATGCCCTTTCTGTCATGAAAATAGGACCTGATATCAAGGAAAGATTTGGACGGTTTATTTGTTATTTTACTGGGTGCTAGCAAGTTTTTTATGGTGCGTGCTTTACGGAACGTCACTTGTGGGATCTCGGGTAGCACCGGGGCAAGGCGTTGGTCCAGATGAAGAATACCAAAGTGTTTTCTAACTATATTAGAGATGGATTTGTAATTCTCATTAAAAGTCGAAATAAATCTGACTGTCTGATTGGTTCTTAAATTGTCACTCGAATGCTTGTCTCTAATAGGGGGATTCAGATGAGACAGGAAAGCGTCATTAATAAGATCAGGTGGATAACCTTTCTCTTGGAATTTCTTAGTCATCACTGTTCCCTGTTCAACATAGTCTTCCAATTTCGAGCAATTTCGTCTAAGTCTATAAAATTGGCCACTAGGGATATTGCGTTTCCATACTGGGTGGTGGCAACTTCTAAAATGAAGATAGGAGTTGCCACTTGTTGGCTTAACATGATTTCTAGTGAGAATCCTCTGTTGGTCATGGAATAGGACCAAATCTAGGAATACAAGTTCCTGAGAATCTATAACATGGGTGAAAGCCAGACCAAGTGTATTGGAGTTACAATGGGCCACGAAGGAGGAAAACAACTCTGGGCTCCCACTCCAAATGACCACAATGTCATCAATGTAGTGCCCAAAAAAGACAATGTGTTCAGCAAAAGGATTGTTAGCCCAGATGTTATGTTCCTCCCAGTAGCCCATAGTGAGATTCGCGTAAACCGGAGCAAAATTCGCTCCCATGGCGGTACCTCTACGCTGCAGATAGAATTGTTCTCCAAACGTAAAGTAATTCCGTCTTAGGCAAAACTCGGTGGCTTGTACCAGGAATTGTGACTGTAACGAATTGAAATCACCACTCTTGGTCAAGAAATGTTGAACGGCTCTCAAACCTATATCATGGGGTATTGAGGTATATAGAGAGGACACATCGAGAGATGCCCACCAGTAGCCCTCTTCCCATGAATAGTTCTGAAGGGCAGTGATTACATCATTAGAGTCTTTAATATAGGACGGTAGCTGGCACACAAGGGGTTGGAGACAATAGTCGATGTACATTGACAAACCATTACTGAAGCTATTTGTACTAGCTACAATTGGTCTCCCCCCAGGGGGGTCCACCAAGGATTTTGTGTGCCAGCTACCGTCCTATATTAAAGACTCTAATGATGTAATCACTGCCCTTCAGAACTATTCATGGGAAGAGGGCTACTGGTGGGCATCTCTCGATGTGTCCTCTCTATATACCTCAATACCCCATGATATAGGTTTGAGAGCCGTTCAACATTTCTTGACCAAGAGTGGCGATTTCAATTCGTTACAGTCACAATTCCTGGTACAAGCCACCGAGTTTTGCCTAAGACGGAATTACTTTACGTTTGGAGAACAATTCTATCTGCAGCGTAGAGGTACCGCCATGGGAGCGAATTTTGCTCCAGTTTACGCGAATCTCACTATGGGCTACTGGGAGGAACATAACATCTGGGCTAACAATCCTTTTGCTGAACACATTGTCTTTTTTGGGTGCTACATTGATGACATTGTGGTCATTTGGAGTGGGAGCCCAGAGTTGTTTTCCTCCTTCGTGGCCCATTGTAACTCCAATACACTTGGTCTGGCTTTCACCCATGTTATAGATTCTCAGGAACTTGTATTCCTAGATTTGGTCCTATTCCATGACCAACAGAGGATTCTCACTAGAAATCATGTTAAGCCAACAAGTGGCAACTCCTATCTTCATTTTAGAAGTTGCCACCACCCAGTATGGAAGCGCAATATCCCTAGTGGCCAATTTTATAGACTTAGACGAAATTGCTCGAAATTGGAAGACTATGTTGAACAGGGAACAGTGATGACTAAGAAATTCCAAGAGAAAGGTTATCCACCTGATCTTATTAATGACGCTTTCCTGTCTCATCTGAATCCCCCTATTAGAGACAAGCATTCGAGTGACAATTTAAGAACCAATCAGACAGTCAGATTTATTTCGACTTTTAATGAGAATTACAAATCCATCTCTAATATAGTTAGAAAACACTTTGGTATTCTTCATCTGGACCAACGCCTTGCCCCGGTGCTACCCGAGATCCCACAAGTGACGTTCCGTAAAGCACGCACCATAAAAAACTTGCTAGCACCCAGTAAAATAACAAATAAACCGTCCAAATCTTTCCTTGATATCAGGTCCTATTTTCATGACAGAAAGGGCATATTCCAGTGCAAAAAGAAGGGGTGCCTTACTTGCCAATTTATCACTCATGGCACTAATATCATCACAACCAATACAGGCAAAAAATATGAGATTAGACAATTCATTACCTGTTCTACAGATTTTGTTGTATATGTTTTGCGTTGCCCTTGTGGGTTGGTCTACGTTGGCCGGACTATTCGTGCCTTATGGGCTAGAGTAGGTGACCACCGCAGACTAATTTCGAAGGGGTGCGATGAACATAGTGTACCCCGTCATTTCTTGCGTTTCCATGACAAGGACATCAGGTTCTTGGAGGTCTTTGTTATCGAAACTATCCCCAAAGGCACGCTAACCAATAATGAAAGATTCTCCCTGTTGTGCAAGCGTGAGGTCTTTTGGATCTACATGTTTGACTCGCTTGCCCCCAAGGGGTTGAACGAAGAACTAGAAACATGTAGTTTTGTGTAATTTTAATGAGAGTCTATATATATACCTTTTATATCATCTCTGGGTTAATATTGATTGTAACAGGTTTTTAATATGTTTGATTATGTTTTTTATAGAAAAATGTTAAGTTTTTATGTTGAAGTATAAATTATGTGTTCCTTGGTTATATATTGTGTTTATTTTCATACTTTTATGTGAAGTAAGGCACGTATACCCATTGGTAAATTGCTTGGAGCTGAGGGGGTTAACATTGGAGATCTTTGTTTCTTCCCTGTGCCTATTTCATTTTTTTTTTCCATTAAGCCCCTCCCCTTTCCCCTCCCCTTAATCCCCACTCACCTATTTAAACCCTGCGAGTTGCCTATTTTCCTTGACTATGACAAAGCGCTCATGCGCGAAACGCGTCATCAAGGCAACCTCTCTCCCCCCCCTACATGGCAGAGGCCCCAGCTTGAGTTCTTCACTGCGATTTTTCATCCATTCACATTTTTTTTTTTTTTTTTTTGTTTGTGAAGCCGCTTTTTTCACCAGCAAGCATTTCCTGCAAATCCACCATCTTCACTACCCCATCTTTTTTTTACCCATTGCAATATCCATTTTTTCATATGACTGTTGGCCATCTCCCCAGGCAGGTCAGGCTGATGTGAGCTCCATCAGCCTGCCGCCACCAATTCCCCCGTCAGAGGGCCTCTCAGTGTCAGTTCCGACCTCAGTGCAGTGTCACCAGGTCTCACTGATGAGACTTCACCTCTGTGGAGACACGTCCCAGCCTAGCAGCGGTTCCGTTTTACTTCTCAGACACTACAGCGGCTCCCCTGTGCTGACGTCATCCTCCATCGACACACAGCTCCGGCCAGGCTGTTCTCCGCACGGCGGAGCTACACATCTCCACACGGCGGCCACTTCACTTCTATTTCAGCCCGGTTATTCCTCATGGCGCCAAGGTCTTCACCATATGAGGCAGCTCTGAGCCCTCTTACCTGCCTATGGATCTCCGGTGGTAACCTCCTGCTGTTTGATGCCTCTGTCACCTTTTTGATGTCTATTTGATCACTTACAACATCACCAAGAGTCTGTAATTTTTGAATAGTTTTTATCGTGTGCTTTTTTGTTTTTAAACAGAGCCTCTGAACCTGGTTCTTTTGCAGTAAATATTGTTACTTTGGACTATTGCTAACCACTGGCTCATTATTGGTTCATTAAAAACCATAAACTTTTATACCTTTTATACTTGTTGTATTTTGTTTTCCAACAATAGCCTGAGCGCTGGACATTTTATATGTTGCTTCCTGGTATGATCTGTTTTCACCAATTACAGTTTGTCTAGCAGCACGGGATATTACTATTATGTTTATTGTAGTTTCTAGTTTCCTGTTTCATCCCTGTATATGCATTAATAATTTTTGAATGGATGGTACAGGCTATACATCTATTTTATATGTTTGTTACATTCTCTGGGTGACCTACCACTGGCGCTAGGTTACTCTTCTCTGTGTCAGATAAGATCAGTCAACACGGTCGAAAGCTTTTTCCACGTCTGTAGATAGAATCAAATAAGGCTGCGGGTCTGAACGGGTGCGTGCCCAGTGTATGAGTTGGACCGCTCTAAGGGAGTTATCTCTGGCCTCTCTACCTGTTATGAAGCCTGTCTGGTCGGGGTGGACAATACCTGGTATGAGTTGTTTGAGTCTGTTAGCTAAAATTTTCGCTAGGATTTTGATGTCCAAATTAAGGAGGGAGATAGGGCGATAGCTCTGGGGGATGGTGGGGTCCTTGCCCTCCTTTGGGATCACAGTGATGTGAACTAGAAGGGCCTCCGAAGAGATATCTTTACCCCCTGCAATAGAATTGAAGTATTTGCACACAGATCCTGCTAATAAGGGGAGGTTTTATAGTATTCTTTGGTGAACCCGTCCGGGCCAGGACTTTTCCCATTGGGCAAGGACTCCACCGTTGCCCCAAGCTCTGTAGTAGTAATTGGGAGTTCTAAAGCTGAAGATTGATCGTCAGTTAGTGGGGGAAGGCCAGCTGAGGATAGGTAATTTTGTATTGCGTTCTGTCTAGCATCTTTTTTGGTGGCAGGGAGCTCAGAGTCTAAATTATACAATTTAGCATAATAGTCTCGGAACCCCGAGACGACCTTGGAAGATTGCACCACCAGCTCCCCTGAGGCTGATTGCAATTTATGTATGCATAGCTGTCCCTGTCTCTTTCTAAGTGCTCGGGCCAGCATCCGTCCGCATTTGTTCCCTTGTTCGTAGTATTTGTGGGACATATAGCGGAACTGTTTCTTAGTTTGTCTATCCAGAAAGCGTAGGAACAGCTCCCTCAAGTCAGTGAGCTTCTTCAATGCTTCAGGACTCCCATTAGATTTATGTTGGAGTTCAGCCCTTTGAAGAGCCGAGTGCAATCTCAAGAAGTCAGCCTGTCGCTCTTTTTTAAGTCTGGTCCCTTGGGAGATCAGTTCTCCTCGTGCCATGGCCTTATGCGCCTCCCATATTACTCCTTCACCCACATCGTCAGTCGAATTTTCCTTGAAATAATGAGTCAGAGTGTCAGAAACCCTCTTCACCACCACCTCATCATCTAATAGATTGCTGTTCAATCTCCACGTACAGGCCTTATGTCCACTCGAAGGCAGAGTAAGGGCTACATTGACCGGGGCATGGTCTGAAATGGAGATATTCCCAATAGATGCGTCCTGAAGGAATTCTAGTGTGGTGCGATCCACATAGATGTGGTCAATACGAGTGTAACTGAAGTCACGGTCTGAGGGATGAAGTACCCGCCAGCAATCTATCAATAGGTGAGATTGAATGGTCTTGCGAAAACGTTTGAGAAACGCAAAGGAATGAGGGGATCTCATGTGGGACGTGTCTATTGAGGCATCCGGACTTACATTGAAGTCTCCGCCCAGAATCAGAAGGCCTTCTCTGAATTCTGCTAGAAGCGTTAAAGTAGAGTCAATGAAAGTGAGTTGGTCAGTATTAGGGGCGTAGATTGTTGCAAACGTGTACATCTGCCCGGCTATATTACCTTTTAGAAAGACATATCTACCTTGGGAGTCCATTTTGTTTTCTAAGGGTTGAAAAGGACAGGATTTGTGTATTGCGATAGCTGTACCTTTAGACTTCGGTGTCGGGGAGGTGCTGACAAACCACTGATTAAAAAGATGTGTAGGTAACCTAGGAAGTGATTGGGGCGTAAAGTGTGTCTCCTGAAGTAAGACCACCTGTGTCTTTAACTGTTTTAGTTCCCTCCATAATTTGCTGCGCTTATGTGGGGAGCAGAGACCTCTGATGTTAATTGTGCTTACCAGTAATGTATCCATGGGAAGAAGTTACGGTGAACGGAGAGCCCAAGTCGGCGGCACACCCGATGCAGACAACGACATGGCATGTCACTCCTATAACAGTGGGGGAGGGGAAAGGGAAGGGAAGGGAAATAGGGAGGAAAGAAGAAAAGAAAGCATTAGACAAATATGAAAAGCATCATAAATAAAACAATGCGGCCGGAGCCGTCTAAACAAAAAGAACAACTACAGGCCATGTTCGGGACCCCACCCCCTTTAGGGGATGGGGGCACGAACCTCGGCTCAAGATCCCAATAGGGATTGATACCATAAAATATAGAAGGGTGGCCTACGAGGGGAAACATGGACCAACAACGAATAAGGGCGAAAGTGGCCTCTGACTCCGCTCACCACATCTAACAGTGTGTGGCGTAAGGGGGGGGGTCAGGTATACCACCCCTAGCTGGAGAAAATGTAGAGGATGGGGGGGGTAGTTAAAATTATTGTAAGTAATTAGAGTGATAGCTTTACATACGGGCCAACGCCCTATTCTGTTGAACAGAGTTCCGTTTAGAAAGCAATTTTATTGTGGCAAGGCGAGTGAAAATAAACTTGGCTTTCAGCCAGCTATGTAAAAAAAAAGAAAAAAATCTCGGATTTGGCATTCAAGAGAGTCATCTCTTCACCAGAGGGGCTATGCCACTAGTCCCTAGCAGAGGCAGGGTCAGCTGAAGTATCAGATGGATGCCGTCTGCGATCTTGTCTGCGACTCTTGCATTTGGCGGGCTGTCATGGCTGGAGTGGTGGCAATTTGGCCCCAGAAAAATCAGGCAGTCCGCTCCAGTCCGGGAAGTCCACCGGGTCGAGATCCAGAGAAGACAGGAAGTTCGGTAGGTCATCTTTGGTGCGGAGAGTCACAGTCCTGTCTTCCTTAGTAACTTGGAGAAAGAATGGGAAACCCCAACGGTACTGTAATCCTGCGTCTTGGATGGCTATCAGGAGGGGGCGAAGAGATCTGCGCTGCATTAAGGTGCACCTTGAAATGTCCTGATTAAAGGCCAAATATGCGCCATCAAAATCAAAGTAGGGCTTGCCTCGCATTTTCTGCATTATACAATCCTTGAGTGTATATCTGTGCAACTTGCAGATCATGTCTCTGGGATTGTTAACATCTTGGGAGGGGGGCTTCAGGGCTCTGTGAGCATGATCAATTTCAATGGCGGTTGTGCTAGGCAATTCTAGTATTTCTCTAAAGATCCCCTTCAGGGTGGGAATAATGTCCTTAACCCCGGTTGCTTCAGGCAGGCCTCGGATTCTGATGTTGGCTCTGCAACTACAATTCTCCATATCAATTGACAAAGTAGGGCCTCAGTCTGAGGGCCCTGTGTAGCGCATTTGTCCTGCAGCATAGAGATGACTGGGAGGGTTTCCTCAAATCTCTGCTCCACAGATTCCATTCTGCCCCCTAAGTGAGTCGTGACAGCCTTAAGCTGGGCTATGTGCTCTTTGAGGGCTTTTTCTACCCTGTCAGCAAAGTGCTCCAGGTCTGCTTTAGTAGGTAAAGACCAAATATGGCGCCTGATGTCAGTCTCATCCAGGGGGTCTGGAGCTTCAGGATCACCATCTGGGGAGGAGGGGGCATCCGGAGAGGTCGGGGGAATCGACTCACTTACCGACCCAGGGGATGGTATAGGTGAGCAGGCCGTCCGGTTCGCTTGTGCAGCAGTGTTCTGTGAGGCCTTGGATGTTTTCTGGGCCTTCACTGCCGGCGCCATCTTTGGAGCCTCGCAGTTTCTCCTGCTGGTCCCAGGGAAGAAGGATTCCAGCTGTCCCTGTCTTGTCGTTCCGCAGTGGCTGCGAGGATGTCCGGTTCCTCTGCGACATCTGTAGTGGTGGATAGGGTAGGATTGTCCCCCGTAGTGGTGATTAGGTGCGGCGGTGAGACGGAGCTGTGTGGAGACTAGGGATGAGCTTTGAGTTCGAGTCGAACTCATGTTCAACTCGAACATTGGCTGTTCGCCCGTTCGCTGAACAGCGAACAATTTCGGGTGTTCGCGGCAAATTCAAAAGCCGCGGAACACCCTTTAAAAGTCTATGGCAGAAATCAAAAGTGCTAATTTTAAAGGCTTATATGCAAGTTATTGTCATAAAAAGTGTTTGGGGACCTGGGTCCTGCCCCAGGGGACAAGGATCAATGCAAAAAAAGTTTTAAAAACGGCCGTTTTTTCGGGAGCAGTGATTTTAATAATGCTTAAAGTGAAACAATAAAAGTGTAATATTCCTTTAAATTTCATACCTGGGGGGTGTCTATAGTATGCCTTTAAAGGGGCGCATGTTTCCCGTGTTTAGAACAGTCTGACAGCAAAATGACATTTCAAAGGAATAGCCTTTGAAATGGGTAGCCCCCAAAACACCTTGTCCCCATGTTGATGGGGACAAGGCCTCATCCCCACAACCCTTGCCCGGTGGTTGTGGGGGTCTGCAGGCGGGGGGCTTATCGGAATCTGGAAGCCCCCTTTAACAAGGGGACCCCCAGATACCAGCCCTCCCCCTGTGTGAAATGGTAAAGGGGTACAAAAGCACCCCTACCATTTCACATAAAAACTGTCAAAAATGTTAAAAATGACAAGAGACAGTTTTTGACAATTCCTTTATTTAAATGCTTCTTCTTTCTTCTAACTTGTATCTTACTTTTGTTTCTTCCTCCATCTTCTTCTTCTTCTGGTTCTTCTGGTTCTTCCTCTGGTGTTCTCATCTGGCATCTTCCTCCGCGGCGTCTTCTTCCCTTCTTCTCCTCGGGCCACTCCGCATCCATGATGGCATAGAGGGAGGCTCCCGCTGTGTGACGCTTCTCCTCGTCTGATGGTTCTTAAATAACAGGGGGCCACCCGGTGACCCCGCCCCCCTCTGACGCATGGGGACTTGACAGGGACTTCCCTGTGGCATTCCCGTGACATCAGGGGGGCGGGGTCACCAGTTACGTAACCCCGCCCCTTCTGACATCACAGGGAATGTCCTGTCAAGTCCCCGTGCGTCAGAGGGGGGCGGAGTCACCGGGTGGCTCCGCCCCCTCCATTATTTATCATTATTTATTTCATTATTTATTTAAGAACCGTCAGAAGTGGAGCGGCCCGAGGAGAAGGGAAGAAGATGCCGTGGAGGAAGATGCTGGACGAGAACACCGAAGGAAGAACCAGAAGAACCAGAAGAACCAGAAGAAGAAGATGGAGGAAGAAACCGAAGGAAGATAGAAGATAGAAGAAAGAAGATAGAAGAAGGAAGAAAGAAGAAGCATTTAAATAAAGGAATTGTCAAAAACTGTCTCTTGTCATTTTTAACATTTTTGACAGTTTTTTTGTGAAATGGTAGGGGGAATTTTTTACCCCCTTACCATTTCACACAGGGGGAGGGCCGGGATTTGGGGGTCCCCTTGTTAAAGGGGGCTTCCATATTCCAATAAGCCCCCCGCCCGCAGACCCCTACAACCACCGGGCAAGGGTTGTGGGGATGAGGCCCTTGTCCCCATCAACATGGGGACATGGTGTTTTGGGGGCTACCCCAAAGCACCCTCCTGGCCTGGTACAGTTCAGGGGGGGTGCTCTCTCATCCCCCCTCTTTTCCTGTGGCCTTCCAGGTTGCGTGCTCGGATAAGGGTCTGGTATGGATTTTTGGGGGGACCCCACGCCATTTTTTTAAAATTTTTGCGTGGGGTTCCCCTTAAAATCCATACCAGACCTGAAGGGTTTGGTATAGATTTTGAGGGGGACCCCACGCCGTTTTTTTTTAATCTTGGCCGGGGTTCCCCTTAATATCCATACCAGACCTGAAGGGCCTGGTATGGAATTTAGGAGGACCCCCACGTCATTTTTTTTCTTAAATTTTGGTTCGGGGTTCCCTTGTGGGGAATTCCCATGCTGTTTATATCAATGAACTTTTATGTGTATTGTCAGACCGGCAATTTATTAATAGCCGCGAGTACTTTTAAATGACTTTTTTTCCTTTGAAATGTAATTTTGCTGTCAGACTGTTCTAAACACAGGAAACATGCGCCCCTTTACAGGCATACTATAGACACCCCCCAGGTATGAAATTTAAAGGAATATTATTCTTTTATTGTTTCACTTTAAGCATTATTAAAATCACTGCTCCCGAAAAAATGGCCGTTTTTAAAACTTTTTTGCATTGATCCTTGTCCCCTGGGGCAGGACCCAGGTTCCCAAACACATTTTATGACAATAACTTGCATATAAGCCTTTAAAATTAGCACTTTTGATTATTCATGTTCGTGTCCCATAGACTTTAACCACTTCAGCCCCGGAAGGATTTACCCCCTTCCTGACCAGAGCACTTTTTGCGATTCGGCACTGTGTCGCTTTAACTGACAATTGCGCGGTTGTGCGACGTGGCTCCGAAACAAAATTGATGTCCTTTTTTCCCACAAATAGAGCTTTCTTTTGGTGGTATTTGATCACCTCTGCGATTTTTATTTTTGCGCTATAAACAAAATATTTTTTTCCTCAGTTTAGGCCGGTACGTATTCTTCTACATATTTTTGGTAAAAAAAATCGCAATAAGCGTTTATTGATTGGTTTGCGCAAAAGTTATAGCATTTACAAAATAGGGGATAATTTTATGGCATTTTTATTAATATTTTTTTTTTACTAGTAATGGCGGCAATCAGCGATTTTTATTGTGACTGCGACATTATGGCGGACATATCGGACATTTTTGGGACCATTGTCATTTATACAGCAATCAGTGCTATAAAAATGCACTGATTCCTGTGTAAATGACACTGGCAGTGAAGAGGTTAACCACTAGGGGGCGGGGAGGGGTTAAGTATGTCCTAGAGGAGTGATTCTAACTGTAGGGGGGATGGGCTGTGTATGTGATGTCACTGATCTCTGCTTCGATGACAGGGAGCAGAGATCCAGAGACACTGTCACTAGGCAGAATGGGGAGATTTTTTTTTAATTCTTTTATTTAAAATTTCACAAGTAAAATACATAGATAACATAAATCAAAAGAATATGTTTGAACAATAAAATAACATTGACGTACATTATCAGACAAGTATTTACAATATTTACATAACCCTCCCACCTCCCTACCAAAACCCACCCACTTCCCTCCCAAACCCACCCACAAAACCCAAAATGTACATAACAGTAAAGAAAATAAAGACATCTCACAACAATAAATATATCAAGAATGTTTCAAAACAACAATAAAGATAACAAGAACATTAACAAAACAACCCACTCCCATCCCTCATAGTGAAAAAATGACAAAACTATCCCTATTTTATACTATCCCTCCACCCTATCCCTACACAAACAAAAAACACTCCTATATTCTTTCTCCACACTGTCCCTTTATCACCATCTGTACTCACCCTGAAAAACAAAAATAAAAAGGTTAATCGTTCAAGAATAAACATCAATAACATAATTCACATATTTACATTATATACACCATTGTTTCCACTCCTCCAATTTCCATAATTCCCTTGCATCCTTCTCTCCTAACTTCTTATAATCATAATACTCATAATTGTAAATCTTTCCTCGGACCATGGCCACGCATTCTTTCACTTTAACCACTTCCTGCTTAAAAATCAAAATATTCCGAACATCCCACAAACACTCTTTAATACAATTCACAACAATCCATAACAACCTCTCCTCATTCCTCCCCAGATCACACAAACCTTATAACACCATCTCATACGTTACACTATTCACACCAGTCAACCCCTCAATCATCTTTTCCATCCTTTTCCATATTTTCTTTGCATAGCGACATTCCCAGAACACATGTACCACCCTCTCAATCCCCCCACACCCCAGCCTTGGACACACCTCACTGTCCACAAACCTTCTCCTTCTCTGAAACTCTCTTGAAGGCAAACACCCATGCACCCCCATCCATGCAATATCCTTCTGTCTATTATCCACTCCCTTACAGCACACATTCTTCCAGACTTTCTTACATTTGGCTACTCTTAAACCACCTATTCCTTCCACCTCCTTCCTTTCTTTCAGTATCTGCATAACCTTCTTACTCTCACACCATTTATCTCGTGTCACATCCTGCAACCCATACCTCCTCATACACCTTTCAATCCTCACATAAAACCAAGGCGCAACAAAACATACAGGTTTCCTCAAATCAACTTCACACAACTTATATTTCCGTAACACACTCCCACATGCATATTTTACCATACACCCTGCAACATTTTCTTTCTCACTTAATCTCACACACATACTTACATACTTCACCACCAGAAATTTCTCAATACTCACCATACCTTTCCCGCCATTCATTACTCCTTTCATTACTTTCTCTCTTTTCAACTTCTCCATCTTAGACGACCAAAAAAAGGAAAAACACACTCTCTCAATTTGTTTCATCACTCTATCTGGAGCTGGAAACACATAATATAAAAATAACAAAATCGGAATCACAATAGCCTTCACAATCAACACCTTCCCTTCCAACGATAAAGTCCTTAAAGACCAAAAATCAATTTTCTTTTTTACTTTCACCAACGCATCCTGCCAACTCTCTCTCCCATACAAATCAGAATCAAACTTGACACCTAAAATCCTCACTCCTCCCTCACAAAACTTCCAACCACACTGTTCAATCCCCCTCCATACACCAAACAATTTACACTCACTTTTCCCCATATTCACACAGAAACCACTTGCCATACAAAAAATCGCAATCAACAACTTCACTCTTTTCAGTCCTGCCATATCTCTACAAATCACTGTAACATCATCCATATATCCTATTACTTTCAAAACCCTGCCACCACTCCCTGGTACCTCCACCCCTCTCACACACTTATCTTTCATCAACATCCTCAACAAAGGTTCAATCACACAAATAAACAACACGGGTGATAACGGGCAACCCTGTCTCACACCCGGCCTAATGCTTATATCATTCGTCATCCACCCATTCACCAACACCTTACTTACCATACCTCTATACAAACACTTAATCCACCCAATCAACACCTCAGGTAACCCCATTCTCCTCAATACTTTAAACATAAAATCATGCGACACTCTGTCATACGCCTTTTCAAAATCCACGGCCAACACCGCCACTTCCTGCTTCCTCTCCTTACAAAACCATAACACATCCCTCAAGCTCACCAAATTTTCTGCAATAGACCTCCCAGGCACCGCACATGCTTGCTCCTCCCCCACCAATTTCTCCACCACTGCACGCAACCTGTTCGCCAATACCTTCGCCACCACCTTATAATCCACATTCAACAATGATATAGGCCTCCAATATTTCAACTCTCGCTTGTCACCTTTTTTATACAGCAAAACAATCACGCTTTTTAACATAGATTCAGGCATCCTCCCCTCTTCCAAAAGTTTCATCACCATCTCATACACGCAGTCACCAATCACCTCCCAAAAAGTACAATAAAACTCAACTGGCAAACCATCACTCCCAGGCGTCTTACCTTTCTTCATACTCCCCAGACATTCATCAACTTCACCTTTACTCACTTTCTCCCCTAACATACTCTTATCCTCCATATCCAGACACATCTCCACCTGCTCCAACACTTCCTTCTCAACCCTCTCATCCCTCTTCTTTTCCATATATAAATCGGAATAAAACTTCCAGATTTCATCTCCCAACCTCTTTTTTCCACTTACCACCTGTCCATTCTCATCCAACACACTTGACAAATCCACCTTCCCACCATATACCTTTTTAAAGAAAAACCTCGTACACTTCTCATCCTTCTCCTTCACCACCATCCTTGCTTGCGACATAATCTCTCTCCCCCTCCGCTCCATAAAAATTCTCAATTTTCCTCTTGCTTCCACCAACTCACACCCCACATTCTCTCCCCATTCCCTTAGTTCTTCCAAATATTCCAATCTCTTCAGCCACCATTCATACGCTTCACGTTCCTTTTTCGCAATCTCACAACCCTTTCTTACAAAAAACCTCTTAGTCTGACCTTTCACCCACTCCCACCACTCAATCACACTTAAAAAATCATTCCTCCTCCTTTTGAGTTTCCCAAAAAACTCAACATACTCTCTTTTCACACCCTCATCTTCCAATAATTCCACATTCAGCTTCCACACACCTTTACCATACCGTTACCTTCCATACTCACAACACACTCGATCCGACCATGGTCCGAGGAAGGCTCCCGCTGAATCATAAAGGATTCCGGCTGCAAATTTTTTGAAAGAAAACAAAAATCAATCCTAGATTTTACAGTACCCTTATCACTAAAATAAGAAAACCCACCACCTTCACCCACATCCCTTAACCCAAACAACCACAAAATCTCACCCAACTCCTTCCCAGATTTTTCAACATCCCCACCACCACCCCCACCCCCACACCTATCCCCACTACGTAAAATACAATTAAAATCCCCCAACACAATAATAGGATCCCTCCCCCCCAGAAAAAACTTCATTTTCTCAAACAGATCCAACTTCCCCTTCTTATCAACTGGTGCATACACACAAAATAACTTAAAACAAACACCCCCATACTCCAAAGTAACAAACAAACATCGTCCCACCTCCACCTTCACCTTCCTTAAAATCTTAATTTTATTATTTTTAATCAAAATCCCCACACCACTATTCCTGCTCCGACCCAACGACCATACCGCATCCCCCCGGGTCCATCTTGCAGTATATGGTTCCTCCCTCATATTGCAGTCCTGTAAGCAAAAAATATCGTCAGCATAACCAGATAAGATGTTAAAAATTGCTGCCCGTCTAGATGCCATCCCAATACTTCTGCAATTTAGGGAAGATACCCGTAAGCGCATAGAAAATTAAGAAGGGATCACATTCCTGTCATGATTTTTTCTTTTTCCCACTTTTATCCCTGGCCCTAGTCCTCGGTCCCACCCCTGACCCAAGGCTCATCCCGCCAGATTTTTTCTTTGCCTTCCCCTTTGGCACCCTTCAGTACCCTATCACCTCCTGCAGTTTGGACACCTGACCAGTGCTCACATAGGATGGTGCCTGCGAGGAATCCGAGTCAATCACCACATCCGATGCTTCAGGGTCTGGAGAGTCCGGGAAGGAGCCTATGACCTGGGAGGACTCAGCCATCTTTCTTTTTAGGGAGAGTTGCCCCACCTCCATCTCCTCCTCCTCCTCTGAGCCCTCCGATTCCTCATCGCTCCCCTCCGACTCCCCCTCGGCCAGGAGGTGCCCAGGGACACTCTCCTCAGGTACAGGAGAGGCCCCCTCCTCCCTTACGGTGTCAACAGGGGAGGGACCTGGCTCACCCTCTATAGGTGGGCAGACATCAGCCCGCACCACCACTTCCTCGGGCAGCACTATGGCCTGCTCAATGGAGTTCACCGCGGTGGTTGGAACGGAACCCAGTCTGGCCACATCCGCGTAGGACAACACCTGCTTGCCCCCAACCGCCTCATCCTCCACAGCTTTTCCCGCCACAGCTACTGGAGTGGGCTCAGCCGCCCTGTTTACCTTCGGGCACTGTCTTGCAAGGTGCATCCTACTACCACAGATGTGGCAGCTCTTCTTCTCCGGACACTGACCGGCTCCGTGACCCTGCTTGAAGCAATTCCGGCATGTCAACCCGGCCTCGCACTGGTCTTTGGTGTGCCCGAAAGCAAAACACTGCCTGCAAAAGAGGGGCTGGCCAGGGTACCACAGGTAGCCACGATTCCTCCCAATGGAGAAGGACTAAGGGGGGTGCCTGACGCCACCTATACCCTCCTGATCCGCCCTGAAGGTCACCCAAAATTTCCGCTGCCCGTTAAAGGTGCCTAGCACATTCGTCAGTTTCACGCCTGCTGAAACTGACTCGCAGTACCTGAATAAAAAGGCAGCGATTTCCCCATCCTGTACAAAAGGATTGTACATATGCACAGTGATGGGGACCCGCACTTTCGTCTCACTCGACAGGAATGTGATCCCTTCCAGCATCTCATTGCCTTCTTTTTCGCCCTTCCGCAGCATACATGTCTGCAGATCTTCCTTTTTCCAGAAAGTAACATCATACATTCCAGTAGTAGGAAAACACTGCATGCAAAAAATGGCTTCTCTCGGCATCCCAAAAAGGTCTTCAATCAATTGCTTCTGAATGAAGTGCAATCCAATCTCGCTCCATCTAGGCTCGGCCACGACCAGCCTCAAAGTGTTTGGTGCGCTCAGCGGCCCCACCATACCTACGCCCACCAATCCCACAGCCAACTCATGGATGGTAGGGAAAGGCGATCACTCTCGTGCACTCACGATGGCGTCCCCCCCAATAGCAGCATGGGATGCACCCAAAGGAAACAACCCAAAGCCGAGAGGGACTGGCACCGGTCGTGACCTAATGACAAGAACAAGGCAGAAACTGAACTTGATCTTATCCAAAAGGCCGAGAAGCGAACTAGGCAGAATGGGGAGATTTTTTTTTCTTTTCCCATCAGATCTCAAGCAAAATCCAACTCAACAAGACGTTACCTCGCCATCAAGATCCTTGCACGCAAGGTCTTTTCCAGGTACTTTGCTTAAATCATCATTTAGGCGTCTATGCTTTACTTTTCATCAAAGCAGTAAAAACAATCATATGTACACTTAAAATACAATATACAATCCCTACCCCCACCCTCCACCCATCCTCCACCTCCCCCAACCCCAATAATCATTCGCTTCATCCACCCCCATTCGTTTCCTATCAACCAACAACACCACATACAACTTGGCCAGAATCAAATTCACACAATCCACTTCCGATACCACAATCTTTCTTCTCACTTCCCAACACCTCACATCCCACAACACTTCCCTTAAGATAGCTATCAGGATCCAAATTTTTCTCTGTGTTGATCTCTGACCCTCCACCAACCCAAAAAACCAAACCACCTTCACCAAACTCTTCACACCCAACACCTCCTCCACAAAAGGGGCCAACATATCTCGCACTTTCTGTGCAAAGGAACAATAGAACAATGCGTGCTCTGCCGTCTCCATGTTGTTACACCCTTCCCTCGGACATTTGTCATCCCTTGACAAATCTCTATCTTTCATGAAGGCTTTCATTAACAATGCCCCATGAAAGGCCAACCAGGAGATCTCCTTCTGCTTGTTCGATACTCCTCCTATCTGGAATCTCTTCCAACATTCTTCAGTCTTTATCGAACTGAGGCCATTGATATTGGCCCTCACCTCCTCTCTGCCAAACCATTTCCTCAGGCTCTTCTTTCCAACAGCATCTTCTCCCAGCTCTCTTAGCCTATTGTCCTTGTAAAAAGCACTCAACTTAAGATAAAAAAAAGGAGTTACTAACGCAATAGGTCTTACTAGGTCTTTTTTACACCAATCCCATTTTATCAGGGCCCACCCGGCCAAATAATACATCATACAGGCGGTCTTACCCCCTGCCACAAAGGCTTTGTGGTGCGCTAACCAAAAATGCATGCCCAAAAAGGCTGCGACATCTGGGAATCCACAGCCTCCCTTTTCCGGACTCTTCATCACTCTTCTTCCGCTCCACCCTCTCCATCTTACTGCCCCAGAAAAAGATAAAGAGCACTCTTATGATCTTGTTCATCCACCTCTTGTTTGGAGGAAAGATCAAGCTGTAATATAACAGTAATGGCAGGATTACCGCTTTCACCACCAGTACCTTCCCTGATAATGTCAATCGTCTCAGCTTCCAAAAATCCACCTTCTTCTGGATCTTCACCATCGCCTTCTCCGCATTAGACTGGTCCAACAGATCCCTTCCAAATTGCGTCCCCAGGATTACTATTGAATCGACCACCTTCACCTTTACATCCTTCAACGTTCCAGATCCACTGAGTACACAAATTTGGCTCTTCTGCCAATTAACATTCAGACCCGACATACTGCTAAACAGCTTCAGTTGTAATTCAGCCCTTCGAGCATCGGCCTCTGAAGAACAGACGAAGGTCACATCGTCCATGTAACAGACATCTTTCACGTACTCCCCTCCACTACCTGGCAGAAACACACCTTTGATTCTCTTATCCCTCTGCACATGGCGAAGCAAAGGTTCAATTGCACATATGAACATGATGGGTGACAAGGGGCAGCCCTGTCTCACCCCAGCCTTAACAGGAAAGGAACCAGACAAATTGCCATTCACCACCACCTGACTCATTATCCCCGTATATAACCCTCTCAGGGTCTTCAGAAAGGGTGTTTGGATTCCCATCTCCTCTAAAACTTTAAATAAGAAGTAATGCGCCACTCTATCATATGCCTTCTCTAAATCCACAACCATAAAGGCCAAAGGCATGTTGTTCATCTGGGCGTAGGTAACCAGGTCTCGCAACAGGATTAAAATGTCTGAAATCCTACGTCCGGGGATAGCACACACCTGTCCCTCTCCTACCATCTTGTGCACCACCCTACTCAACCTACTGGCCAATAGTTTTGCCACTACCTTGTAGTCCACATTAAGTAATGTAATAGGGCGCCAGTTTTTAATCTCCCGCCGATCTCCCTTCTTGAAGATTAGAGTAATTGCCCCCTCTTTCATAGTAGAGGACAACTCTCCACTTAGCACACAATACTTAACAATCTCCATCAGATGCCCTTTCAAGATTGGCCAGAATTTAATATAAAATTCAATTGGAAGTCCATCTTTCCCGGGAGTTTTGTTTTTATGCATACTTCTCAGTACATTCTCTACTTCCACCTCGGATACCTCATCCAACAACCCTTCCGCCTCTTCCCTCTCCAAGCATCTCCCCAACACACTGCAATATTCCTGTTGCTCTTCCTCCAGCACACCCTCCTGCACATCATAAAGTTTTTTATAAAAAGAAAAAACCTCCTCCATTAACCTTTCCCCCTTCACCTCCTCTTCCCCTGCCAATACGGTAGACATCGTTTTTTTACCAGAAAAGGCTTTTTTAAAGAAATACCTAGTGCACTGCTCCCCCTCCTCCAAATCTTTAATTTTCGTATTAAAAATAATACTTTTCCCTTTGTCTCTCAACATCTTCTCTCTCATATCCCTCACTTCCCTCAAATCTTCAGACACGTCAATACCCATTTTCTGGCATTTATACAAAAACTGTAGCTTTTTTATTAAGATTAACTCTCTTTTTCTTCTTTCCACAGCCTTCATCCTGCACACCTTCTGGAAGAAACCTGCCAAGCATTCCTTAACCCAATCCCACCACACAAGGACGTTCAAAAAGTTCTTCTTCTGCTCCACCAACTCCTCCAGGTAAGTACCACATTTCACGCCTACATCCTCATCCTCCAATATAGTTATGTTTAACTTCCACCAACCACCTCCAAATTTCACACCTCCTCCCAAATCCACCTTACAGCATACTATTTTATGGTCTGAGAAAAGCACCGGAAAGGTCTCATACTCCATAATCTCAATAAACTCAGAAACAAAAATAAAATCAATTCGAGAAGATACAGTCCCTTTATCAGACAAGTACGTATGTGTTGTCTGCTCCCCCTCCACCACCTCCGCAACATCCTTCAGTCTGAAATCAGTTATCAACTCATTCAAAAGCCGGGAAGTCACATCCACCCCTCCACCTTCACTGACTCCATGTCTGTCACATCCTTTCCTCACACAGTTAAAATCACCCGTGACAATAGTTGGCACCCTCCCTGGTAACTGTAATTTTAATACCTCCAAAAACTCCTTTCGACCCTTTTTGTCAGCAGGCGCATAACAGTTAATAATCCTAATTTTCTTGTCATCATACTCAAACAAGACAGACAGACATCTCCCAGGCACCACCTCCTCATGAGACAATACTCTTAATTCATCATTTTTGAATAGCACCCCAACCCCTTCAGATCTGGACTCACAACAGGGTGCCCACACAGCCACTCCCTTCCCCCACTCAGTAATGTCACGCAAATCCTCCACCCCACATTCCTGCAGGCAAATAACATCCGCCTTAACAGATCCCAAATAGTCAAAAATAACTGCCCTCCTACCACCAGCCTTTAAACTCCTCACATTTAAAGTGGCAACAATCAGCGCCATCAAAAAAAGAATAAACTTAGCCATCATAAACTTTAACATAGTTCACTCTTAGAATCTTCCTGACCCTCTCTCTGGCGTCTTCTTAGTCCTGGCGATCTGGCAGCCCCCTCCTCGGAGACCCCAGGTGAAGCAATATGTAAGGAGCTTTCCTCCTCACTTCCAGTCTCTTCCCCCTCAATCCGAGTCCGTTTACCCAACAACTGGGTCTCGGATCCAGAGAAAGATTCCATTTGCTGCCCGCATTCTAGGCTCCCATCACTGTCTTCATCCTCCATGTCATCCTGATCTTCTTCCTCTTCACTAGACAAAATATCTCCCACTATTATAGGTGCCACAAAAGGGCTAAATATCGGACTGTCAACAGGGTTCCTTCCTTCAATAATGATTTCTACACCTCCCGGGAAGTCTTGGGATTGTCCAGCCGAATCACCTACATCCATCTCTTCTTCTCGGGGGGAGATACCATCCATGTTGGGATCACCCGCGTGACCTCTTCCAACACCCTCTGCCATCCCTGGGGGAACAGAGTTGGCACTAGTGGCATCAGCTGCAGCCGCGGCCTCACCACCTGCGCCACTCACCCCTGCAGCATCACCGGGTGGAACATCACTGGGTACAGACCCCGGGGTTTCGCTGGCATGACTCCCTTTCTCGGGGGTCATCTGCTCAGCCCCCCCTTCTTGTCCGTCCCTCTGTTCCTTCTTCTCCCCCATCCCATCCTAGTCGCGGCTTGTCTCTTCCTCTCCCTCTTAATCTGGGCACTGCTTGGCCAAATGTCCAGCACGCTTGCAGATGTCACACACCTTCCCAGCTTTACAGTCCTTGGCTTTGTGCCCCACCTGCTGGCAAATCCTGCATTTTTCGCTCATCTCACACTCATTATTGGTATGACCGTACATCAGGTACTTCCTGCAATACTTCGGTTGACCCTGATAAAACAAGAAGCCTCTTTCTCCTCCGATGGTAAACACAGGAGGCGGCCGCTTCACTCCCCCAATGCAGTCCCAGTCCATCTTAAACCTGCCATAGTATCTATATTTACCTGTCCAGATCTTATACCTATTCAGGATAGGTTCACCCCCCTTCAAAACTTCGCAATAGTTATCAAGAAAGGCTCTTACCAGGGCTGGGTCAGCGAACGGGTTGTACATATGCACCACTATCATCTTCTCCTCTTCCATGAACAACGGAATCACTTGCAGAAATTTCAACGCTCCTTCTCCTTTTTTCTTCTTTGCAGCTTCAAAAATATTCCAGCAAATTGCTGTGGACGGAAAGGTCACGTCATAAATACCCTGGTTGGGGAAATCTTGGAGGCACAACACATCTCTCACCCGTATATTAAAGGTATCCGTCAGCACATCAACGACCACCGTCTTCAACGACACCTGCTCCTTGAAGCCTGGCATAACCAGGAATCGCAGTGAGTCCTTCAACCCACGAGTCGCCATCCTGAAAGGAAGTCCAAAGATCTGCCCACTTCCCTATGGGGGCCCCCAAAAGGGGAAACCCCCACAGTTCCGCCAACCGAAGCACCTACGCCTCCAAAAAGGCGATCACTTCTCGTTGTCTGGGGACTAATCCTACAGCCAATAGCAGCAAGAGGGGGCCCTCCGAAAAGGGACGCTCCCCCCAAGGCCGACCTTCGGGTACCCCAGACACCTCTTGACTAAGTCACACCGTAGTATATACCACACTGAATCTTAGCCAAAAGGCCGAGAAGCGAACTAGGCATAATGGGGAGATGCTGTTTACAACGGCATCTCCCCGTTCGTCCTCTCCGTGAGGCGATCGCAGGTATGCCCGCGGCGATCGAGTCCACGGGACCCACGACCCAACTCACGGAGATCGCGGCAGGCGTGCACGCACATGGTGGCAAATTCAAAGTAACGTACAGGTACGTTACTTTGCGCAGCCGTGCCATTCTGCCAACATATATCTACTAGACGTGCACACTGAAATATTTTGTTTCGGAATTGCGTTTTCGTCCGAAAAATAAATTTATTTAGTTACTCCCGAAATTGGTTTTTATTTATTTCGTTTTTCGTTAAAAATTGCATTAGTCCGAAAATCCAAATTAAACTCGAATCTGTCATTGAAGGCTTATGGTGTCTGTCGAATGTTCAAAGAAGATTCGATGGAGCAGCTTAACTGTACGACGCCGTATAGTTTACCTGCTCTGTCGAATCTTCTTAGAACTTTCAGCAGACACCATAAGCCAAAGTACGTGTGTACTTAGTTCTAGCTATTTTAGCTCCTTCTCTTTGGTTACAATCAGCCAATAACATTCATCATCATCATCATTATATTTATTCATCTTTTTTCCCCTACGTCGAATCTTTTCTCCCCTACGTTGAATCTTTCTCCCCTACGTCGAATCTTTTCTCTCTATGTCGAATCTTTTCTCTCTATGTAGAATAATCTTGGACTAATAGAGTTAAGGTTAGGCACATTCGACCGCAGGTTTGATGGACACAGATTGTTATTGTCATCATGTTGAATCTCCTATCTATATCGAACTGTTGTAGCAACGAAAACGAAAATAAAGCATTTGTTTATGTCAGATCTTTTGTTTTTCGGATTCTGCACTTTCGTTATCGTTTGTTAAAATGATAACAAAAATACCTGAAATTCAGATGAAAATGCATTCAGACAAAAATGAATGCACATGTCTAATATCTACAGGAGCTGGTCAGGAACCGGTTAACGGTGTTCGCATATTCAAACAAATTTTTTTCCTGTTCGCAAGTTCTAGTGTGAACCGAACAGGGGGGTGTTCGGCTCATCCCTAGTGGAGACACGTCTTCACCCTACCATGGCTAGGACACGCCCCCGACTGTGATTATTTCAATAACCCTCTGTGTTTGATCTGACACCTGCCTGTGGGGAACAGAGCACCTGATATCAACATTGATTATGGAGATAGGTCTATAATTTGCACAAGATCCTTGCTAGGTTTCGGTAGCACCTGGATAAAGGCCATGTTATCACGCAGGGGCAAGCACTCGTCATTTCTTAAGCTATTGAAGAAAGAGAATAGATGAGGCACTAAAACCATATCACTATTCTAATCTTCCCTACTTTTCTCGTCCATGATTTTCTTTATCTGTCAAACTCTTCTTTTTTCTGACCTTAAGTCTCTTTTGGCCTTTCAAAAATTTAGCAATGATCCAGACTCAATTGCCCAGAAAAAAAAAATTGGTATGGGGAATTTGTTTTTACTATTCATGACTAACTTCATTGGTCAATGCTTTAGTGAAATTTATTGTAAACCTTTTCTGTTTTCATATTACTTTACCCTACTGGATGATTATTTTAATTGGTCAGACCAAAGGTCCTTTCTGATACTGACAAAATTATTGTATGTTTGTCTGAGTGTTTCTTTGTTTTCTGTAACAATTGTTTATTAAAAAATGGGATTATCAATTTGATCCTATCAGGTGCTATGACTCCTGATTTGCAGTTATTTACATTTCAACTTCAAAGTAGGGATGAGTTTTAGATTTGGGTTGACCTTACATTTTCAGGAGCTACATTTAATTTAAATGTTTGAATTTTGGTTGAATTGGTGGTCATTGAATTGTAAAATAAAAAGTTCTGCATAAGCAACAAGTTTGTTGCTAACTCTTGAACAATCACCATCTGAGTTGTCTTTTTTTCTATTATAATTGGAATCTTTTCTGTTATAATTGTGATTGTTTGTATAATAATTATTTAATTTGTTTAGGTTAATTTGTGCCAGCAGCCACCTTTTGCTTGTGAATGAATAATTTCTATAGTGGGATTTTCTTTTGGGGTGATAGTTTAATTCTTTTATATTTTGAGGGGTCTTTGGCATTTTTTACAATAAGAAATAGTATATTAATATTGTTTAACTCCTTGCCGACCAGCCACCATCATTATACGCCGGCAGGTTGGCTCCCCTGCACGAATCACTGTAGTTGTACGGCGGCCGCTTTAAGGGATATAGGTGGTATATATGCCAGGTGATGTAGGGGTCGATGCGCGTTCCCTGGCGACCCGCGATCACTCCTGACAGAGACAGAATGGAGATCTGTCAAAGTAAACAAACAGAGCTCAGTTCTGTCAGGGGAGTAGAGAGTGATTGCCTGTTCCTAGTAATTAGGAACAATGATCGGTCTCCTCCCCCAGTCAGTCCCATTCCCCCACAGTTAGAACACACACTGAGGGAACACATTTAACCTCTTGATCGCCCCCTAATGTTAACCCCTTCCTTGCCAGTGACATTTATACAGTAATCAGTGGCTATTTTTAGCTCTGATCGCTATATGAATGTCAATGGTCCCAAAAAAGTGTCAAAAGTGATCTGTTCACCGCAATGTCACAGTCCCTCTAAAAATCACAGATCGCCACCATTACTAGTAAAAAAAAATAATAATAATAAAAATGCCATAAATCTATCCCCTATTTTGTAAACACTATAACTTTTATGCAAACCAATCAATATACACTTATTGCGATTTTTTTACCAAAAATATTTAGAAGAATATATATTGGTCTAAACTGATGACATTTTTTTTGCATATTAATTATAGCAAAAAGTAAAAAGTATTGTGTTTTTTTTCAAAATTGTCGCTCTTTTTTTATTTATAGTGCAAAAAATAAAAACCACAGAGGTGATACCACCTAAAGAAAGCTATATTTGTGGGGAAAAAAAAGACATAAATTTTGTTTGGGTAAAGCGTCGCACGACCGCACAATTGTCAGTTAAAGCCACTCAGTGCTGTATCGCAAAAAATAGCCTGGTCAGGAAGGGGGAAATTCTTCTGGGGCTGAAGTGGTTAAGTTGGGATAATTGTATCACAGAAGTGACTTTTTTGCCTAAAGGCAGAGTTAGTAGTAGTAGTGCATATAGGAAGAAACAAGAAACTCCACTCTGCATCCAGAAAAATAGGTGAGTAAAGTGAATTGAAGGACTCCTCTCAAAGGTCCTAGCCATGGCTCGCCCACTGTACAAACTGCAAAAAGGAAGAAATGGCTGCACTCCAAGATAATGAATACGAGTCATTTATTGATCCATCCAAGTGACACCCCACAGGAAAAAACGATAATCAAGGCATCAAGGCAGACATGTTTCACACAATATCATGTTCTTAATCATTATCAGAGTCAGTAGTGCATAGTTTGGAAGTTGTAGGGGGCAACTGTCTCCTCAAGCGGGTCCCCTTTTGCCCTAGTGGTGTATGGCTGAATGCAGTAGAGGCTGGGAACTGCAATTACTTGGCAAGAATGGCCAACCAATCCAGTCACAGCATGAAGAGAATGTGATTGGCTCACAAAGGCCTGAATATTTTCCTCCTCCCGGGTACAGAATAGGCAGTATTTACAGAGTCTTGACCCTCCGATGACCCTCCAATGGAAAATATGTAGGGATAACCAGACTCAGGGGTAAACAATAGACTGAACTGTTAACCAGACCCTTGGAGGACTAGTTCTGCTGTCCTTGCATATTTTTTATAAGAGTGTCGAGGCCCGGTAAGACTGGGTGATTTTCAAGTTCATTAAAGATTAAAGATTCAAATCTGTATTGTAAATGGGGTTATCTATAATGAATTCTTTTGCCACCCTATTGCACTAAACCTGATCACAAGTGGGGATACTTAACAGCACACATAACTACTCATTAAAGAATATATGTGTCCATAGGACCCAGATAATATACTCATCTAAGACAAATTACCAGCCTTCTGTTAAAATGTTAACATTGGATTGGATTTATTTGAATGCAACTGCCATTCAGAGACACGTCTGTTGAACAGACCACAAAGGGGTCCGAAAGTTTCATTCTGTTTGATTGCCTGTAGTCCCATAGGGATTAATATATTCCCATTTAAAATGCTGTAGAAAATATATAGTTACATAGTTACATAGTTAGTCTGGTTGAAAAAAGACTCAAGTCCATCTAGATCAACCAATAAAAGGTAAATTATGGTAAACTATGGCTTCCATTTTTGTCTAAAAAAGAACTACTGTGAAATGAGTAACAGCTTTAGCCACCACCTGCCTAAAAGAAATGTGGGTGTAGTTCTTGATAAATAATCGGATAGTGTAGCAGAATTTCATATTAACCAATATATATTTGATGTTATTCATATTATTATTATTTAGTAGTGGCTTTATCAATATTATTATTCAATAAGTAAAGCAATAGTTATTAATCTTTAATAATGCATACTATGTTTTCCATAGATTTAGAAAGATTTCATTTTAAATGTTGAACTTTAGATGAGCTCTCTGCTTCTTTCTCATACTTTTTATAAGATAGTTTACTGGATGAAAGTTCATTAGGATAGTTCATATTTAGTTTTTAAGTAAGCGCTAATTAGAAAAGAAAACACCTGACAGCAGATAAATCAGAGAGATAAGATAAGAACATCTTAAACAGGTGGTTAAAATAATTATGTGGAATATGGGAAAGTATGTACAGTACATTAAATTAGGTTTGACAGGGTCAAATAAAGGTCTGCTTGTGCCCTCATTAAAACTGTTAAAATACACTGAATAAGGAAATACTGATATATGTATATATTAATAATTAGACAATATTTAATAAAGTAATTGGCTTTGTATGGAATGTATATATGTGTATGTGCATATACACATATACATATAAATATATATATATATGTTTTATGTAGATGATACAGTACTTTTTGTAAAAACCATGTATGTATACATGCACATAAAATTGTAAAAGTCATAAATCTGTAATCCCTGAAGTTAGTTAAATCTTATCAAGATGAGGAGGGTTTGATCTAATACAGCTGGGTGCCATACTGTCTCTACACAGGTGTTTTTAATTGGACAAAACCAGTTATAAATCACATTATTATTATTATTATTATTATTATTATTATTATTATTATTATACAGGTTTTATATAGCGTCAACAGTGCTTTACAACATGAGAGCAGACATTACAGTTACATTACAATTTGGTACAAGAGGAATCAGAGGGCCCTGCTCGTTAGAGCTTACAATCTGAAAACGAAGGGTCAATTGATACAAAAGGTAATAGCTGTGGGGGGGTGAGCTGATGGAGGAAGTAAAACAGTGTTAGTTAGAAGCAGGATAAGCTTCTTTGAAGAGAAGGGTTTTCAGGGATCGCCTAAAGATGGATAGATTAGGGGACAGTCAGACAGATTGGGGTAGGGAGTTCCAAAGGATGAGAGAAGCTCTGGAGAAATCCTGGAAGCAAGCATTGGAGGAGCAGGAGGTCTTGACCAAAAAGAGTGGCTTGGTATTTTGGGACTAGGTTAGTGATGTAGCTGGGGGCAGAGTTATGGATGGCTTTGTAAATTATTACTTTGAATTTTATTTGTTTGGTGAGTGGAAGCCAGTGGAGGGATTGGCAGAGAGGGGTGGAGGACACTGAATGGTTGGTAAGGTGGATGAGTCTTGCAGCAGCATTCATTATGGACTGAAGGGGGGAAAGTCTATGTAAAGATAATCCAATGAGGAGGAAGTTGCAGTAGTCAAGGCGAGAGATAACCAGAGAGTAAATTAGAAGCTTGGTAGTGTCATTAGTTAAAAAGGGGCACATTCTGGAAATGTTGTGGAGGCTAAGGCGGCATGAATTGAACAGGGATTGTATGTGGGCCTGAAAGGACAGTTCAGAGTCTAAGGTTACCCCTAGCACCCTGGCATGTGGGGACGGACTGATAGATGTGCCATTGATCTTGATAGAGAAGTCAGGGGAGGGGACACATGTTCCAACTTTAAAGAACATATAGGAATTCTGGGAGTGAATAAGTTTGTCTGGTTGTAGAACAGGTGTCAGATTTATGGATAGTTACATTGACATAGATTTTTAGCAACCAATCATATCTAGGAGAGATGGCTGAGATAGGCTTGTAAAAGGGTATATAAATGCAAGTTCTACAATTATTAGACAGACAAGTATGCTGCCCTATTGCACGGGTCATAGAGGTCAGAGCCAGTGGTCAATTATCTGTTCAGATAGGCGTCTATCAGGCTGACTGTTTGTCTATGCAGCCCTATTGCACGGGTGGCAGACGGTCAGAACCAATAGGCAAATATCTGTCTGTAACTTGTCTCCTCGTACGAGTCAAGTAGAGAAAAGTTCTTGACTTGTTCCAGAGTGTGGTCTCAGGTGAATTTCCCTCACAAACTTGGTAGAGCTGGAACCCAAACCAAACCATTACCGTACAAGGGAATCTCAGAGCACACAAAATTCCTTAGTCCAAAGTCCTCAGTCTGTTGACAGAGGCCGGTTGACCGACTGGTCCCCATCAGGTGACGGGTTCCCAAGAATTGGCAGAAAAGACCCATTCTGGTTCAAGGTAAGAGCAATTCACAATTGTTTCAATTTGGTTAGAGGATAAGAATACCAATATCTAATATGCTTGCATTGTAAGAAACTGTATAAATTAGACCTGTATCTTGTAATACTTTGAACATAAACCTGTATGTTACCAGCTGTTAATAAACCTTCATTGCTGAAGTTCTGCCTGGATCAATACGTTATTATTCTACTTCAATAGACAAAAAAGAATGTTTAGCACCAATAAACAGTTGGTATACATTATGTATATATATGAAAAGTTTTATAATATGCAATAACATATGGACATATATTCTTGATTGAATATCCCTTTTTTTAAATGATGGCAATTTTAACTCTTACCTCAAAAGTTCTCTGTATTCATTGTTATGGTTTAATGTTAAATTGTTAAAACTACCCTTTTTTTACTGCTGCTGCATGATAGCCAAGCTACCTGTCAAAGAAAAAATCAATATCACAGCCAAATATAATGTTGACAGTGTATACTGTCACTGAGAGTGTCCATGAAATCCATATTGTTCTGTAAACTGTTCGGAATTTTAAACATTTAATCAAAACAGTAATACCAATTATTTACTTACTCAATATATGACAGTATCTCCAGCATGCTAATTAGTAGACATGTGCACACTGAAATATTTTATTTCAGAATTTTGTTTTCGTCCGAAAAATCAATTTATTTAGTTACTGCCGAAATTCATTTTTATTTATTTCGTTTTTCGTTAAAAATTGCATTAGTCCGAAAATCCAAATTAAGGTTGAATCTGTCATTGAAGGCTTATGGTGACTGTCGAATGTTCAAAGAAGATTCGACGGAGCAGCTTAACTGTACAACGCCGTATAGTTTACCTGCTCCGTCGAATCTTCTTAGAACTTTCAACAGACACCATAAGCCAAAGTACGTGTGTACTTAGTTCTAGCTATTTTACTGCTCCTCCTCTTTGGTTACAATCAGCCAATAACATTCATCATCATCATTATTTTTATTTATTTTTTATCCCCTACATCGAATCTTTTCTCCCCTACATCGAATCTTTCTCCCCTACGTCGAATCTTTTCTCTCTATGTCGAATCTTTTCTCTCTATGTAGAATAATCTTGGACTAATAGAGTTAAGGTTAGGCACATTCGACCGCAGGTTTGATGGACACAGATTTTTATTGTCATCATCATGTCAAATCTCCGATCTATATCGAACTGTTGTAGCAACGAAAATAAAAATAAAGCATTTGTTTATGTCAGATCTTTCGTTTTTTGGATTCTGCACTTTCGTTATCGTTTGTTAAAACGATAACGAAAATACCTGAAATTCAGATGAAAATGCATTTGGACGAAAACAAATGCACATGTCTACTAATTAGCATAAAATACATTAGTAAAGATAACCCACACTGGCTTGATTAATTACCTGAGTCAATGTAACTCAACGTAGAGATTGTTTAACACAATAAAATTATCAAATGATAGTATGGAGTATGTAACGATACAATAAATAACAATTTTGTTTACCATCCAGTCACTACAATCATATATATATATATATATATATATATATATATATATATATATATATATACAGTGGGGACGGAAAGTATTCAGACCCCCTTAAATTTTTCACTCTTTGCTATTTGCTAAAATTCATTTAAGTTCATTTTTTTCCTCATTAATGTACACACAGCACCCCATATTGACAGAAAAACACAGAATTGTTGACATTTTTGCAGATTTATTAAAAAAGAAAAACTGAAATATCACACGGTCCTAAGTATTCAGACCCTTTGCTGTGACACTCATATATTTAACTCAGGTGCTGTCCATTTCTTCTGATCATACTTGAGATGGTTCTACACCTTCATTTGAGTCCAGCTGTGTTTGATTATACTGATTGGACTTGATTAGGAAAGCCACACACCTGTCCATATAAGACCTTACAGCCCACAGTGCATGTCAGAACAAATGAGAATCATGAGGTCAAAGGAACTGCCTGAAGAGCTCAGAGACAGAATTGTGGCAAGGCACAGATCTGGCCAAAGTTACAAAAAATTTCTGCTGCACTTAAGGTTCCTAAGAGCACAGTGGCCTCCATAATTCTTAAATGGAAGACGTTTGGGATGACCAGTAGCCTTCCTAGAGCTGGCCGTCCGGCCAAACTGAGCTATCGGGGGAGAAGAGCCTTGGTGAGGGAGATAAAGAAGAACCCAAAGATCACTGTGGCTGAGCTCCAGAGTTGCAGTCAGGAGATGAGAACAAGTTGTAGAAAGTCAACCATCACTGCAGCTCTCCACCAGTCAGAGTTTTATGGCAGAGTGGCCCAACGGAAGCCTCTCCTCAGTGCAAGACACATGAAAGCCGCATGGAGTTTGCTAAAAAACACCTGAAGGACTCCAAGATGGTGAGAAATAAGATTCTTTGGTCTTATGAGATCAAGATAGAACTTTGTGGCCTTAATTATAAGCGGTATGTGTGGAGAAAATCAGGCACTGCACATCACCTGTCCAATACAGTCCAAACAATGAAGCATGGTGGTGGCAGCATCATGCTGTGGGGGTGTTTTTCAGCTGCAGGGACAGGACGACTGGTTGCAATCGAGGGAAAGATGAATGCGGCCAAGTACAGGGATATCCTGGGCGAAAACCTTCTCCAGAGTGCTCAGGACCTCAGACCGGGCCGAAGGTTTACCTTCCAACAAGACAATGACCCTAAGCACACAGCTAAAATAACAAAGGAGTGGCTTCACAACAACTCCGTGACTGTTCTTGAATGGCCCAGCCAGAGCCCTGACTTAAACCCAATTGAGCATCTCTGGAGAGACCTAAAAATGGCTGTCCACCAAAGTTTATCATCCAACCTGACAGAACTGGAGAGGATCTGCAAGGAGGAATGGCAGAAGATCCCCAAATCCAGGTGTGAAAAACTTGTTGTATCTTACCCAAAAAGACTCATGACTGTATTAGATCAAAAGGGTGCTTCTACTAAATACTGAGCAAAGGGTCTGAATACTTAGGACCATGTGATATTTAAGTTTTTCTTTTTTAATAAATCTGCAAAAATGTCAACAATTCTGTGTTTTTCTGTCAAGATGGGGTGCTGTGTGTACATTAATGAGGAAAAAAATGAACTTAAATGATTTTAGCAAATGGCTGCAATATAGCAAAGAGTGAAAAATGTAAGGGGGTCTGAACACTTTCCGTCCCCACTGTGTTTATATATATATATATATATATATATATATATATATATATATATATATATATTGAAGTTTAGAGGAGAACCGCACACAGCTTTCAATCTAGTGCCAGCAAACAGGTCCTCCCACCGACCTTGTATATATATATGAATAAAGTTCCAAAGGTTGCTGCACTTAAAAATTTGTTGCTTTATTCCATCAAATCTTTAGAAAAGATTACAACGCAAGTAGAGTCATTCCAAACAAAATTGTTACAATCATCTGTTCAGACAAAGATTACGTTTCGGGCTGATTTGTTTGCGCCCTTCCTTAGATCAGTCAGAACACATCTGAAGGTTTTCACCACAATCATCTACTTTATATGTGTTTCACAAGCATCATCTCACATGGAATCAATATGGTTAATCATTCTCAATTTCTATCCAATCAATGTTACTGAATATTAATCTTATACCATAGAGACAACAAATAGCTAATCGCACGGTCGATAATCTCAATATCCCATTGTCATCCTGCGATTCATCCTATTTTCAGATCTGAAAGATATACATGTATATATGCATAGAAAGAAATATATCTTCAATAAATAGATGTAAAAAACTGTTCAGTCATAACACAGAACCAATGACCTATTAAATAAAAAAATAAAGATCTAGAGCCACGTTTAAACCGTGTGGGACAATTGTATTCAAAAAATTGATCCAGTGTACCTCTCTTTTTCTGAGGGTTAATTCACGATCCCCCCTCTTCTGTTTCTTTCAATCCCCTCCAGGACCATATATTTCAATTGTGACACACTATGTCCAAATTCAACAAAATGTCTAGCAAGTGGTAGCTGTGTTAATTTATCCCTCATGGAATATTTGTGTCTTGCGATCCTATCCTTCACTTTCTGTGTAGTTTCACCAATGTAGACTAATCTACATGGACATTTGATGGCATATACTACAAATGATGACTGATATGTATAGTGTCCCCTAATAGGAATATGGAAACCTTTATGGGGGTGTGTGAAAAATTTACCCTTAATCATGGAGTAGCATTGAATGCATGATAAACAGGGATATGAACCTAGATTTTTTTGGTCCCAAAAACATTGTTTTTGGTGTTATGGATGAGATTTGATCAGATCTAATTAATCGATCGCGTATTGTTCTACCCTTCCTAAAGGATGACATAGGAGGACGCCAGAACTCCTGAACCACAGGATAACTGGTTCTGAGTAGGTTCCAATGTTTATTAACTATTTTAGAAATTCTATGTGAGAAAGGATGATATTGCATAATAAAGGGAAATTGTTTGATCGATTTTTTGGGGGTCCTAATACTATCCATACTGGACTGTTCCTTTTTAACCAAGGCTTCAGGATATTTTCTATCAATCAATTTTGTCTCCATCTCATCAAGCCTCTGACTACAGCGCAGCGGATCGCTAACTATCCACTGAACCCTCATCAGCTGACTCCTTGGGATGGAGGCAAAGACATTGGGGGGATGAAAACTATTAAAATGCAATAGTTGATTACGATCAGTAGTTTTCACATAAAGATCACTTGTGATTGTAATATTTTCAAGTTTTAAGGTAGTATCGAGAAACGAGGTTTGAGTAGTACCTATTTCAATATTAAATTTGATACCATGAACAAGATAGTTAATATTAGGGTTGTCCCAATACCGATACTAGTATCGGTATCGGCACCGATACCGAGCATTTGCCCGAGTACTTGTACTCGGGCAAATGCTCCCGATGCTTCCCCTGATACCTTGACAGTCAGCAGTGATCGGCGCGTGGGGGAGTTACAAGCTTCTCCCCCCCACTTTCAGCTGCTTTAGTGAAATCTATACAGCGGAGATCGGTGCTTGTAACTCCCCCACACACGATCACCGCTGACTGTGACCGCATCCTCCATGCCCCCTCCATTCCACTGTCCCCCTCAGTTCTGCTGTCCCTCCCTGTTCAGCTGTCCCCCTCCGCTGTCCCCCTCTGTTCAGCTGTCCCCCTCCACTGTCCCTCTCTGTTCCGCTGTCCCTCTCTGTTCCGCTGTCCCTCTCCGCTGTCCCCCTCCGTTCCACTCTCCCTCTCCGTTCAGCTGTCCCCCTCCGTTCAGCTGTCCCCCTCCGCTGTCCCCCTCAGTTCCGCTGTCCCTCTCTGTTTAGCTGTCCCCCTCCGCTGTTCCCCTCCGCTGTCCCCCTCCATTCAGCTGTCCCCCTCCGCTGTCCCTCTCCGTTCGGCTGTCCCTCTCCATTCGGCTGTCCCTCTCCGTTCCACTGTCCCTCTCTGCTGTCCCCCTCCGTTGTGCTGTCTCTCTCCATGTCCTCCTCCTTCCTTTGTGTATGGACAGAGTCAGCTGACTCTGTCCATTCACATAACTGAAACATTGTAATCTCCTGTGATTACGATGTCTCAGTTTATGAATGGAGAGGAGCCGCTGTCTTCTTTCCATTCATTTTCAATGCAGCTGAGGCTGCAGAGAAAGGGACTGGGGAATCTCTATCCTTGGTCTCTTTCTCTGTCTCAAGGGGGAGATATCTGTTAAGACCCTTGATATCTCACCAAAGCCCCCCAACAGGGCTGATTAAAAAAAAGAAAAACACAATGTATTGCAATAAATAATAATTTTTTTTTTTTGTAAAAAATAATAAAAATTTAAATAAAAAAAAAAACACACCAACAACGTCCACCCCCCCCCCAAAAAAAAAAAATTAAAAAAAGAAAGCATTGTAAAAAAACAAAAAAAATTGTAAAAAAAAGAAAACAAAAAACATGTGACATTAAAAATAAAAGTATCGGTAATTGGTATCGGCGAGTACTTGAAAAAAGTATTGGTACTTGTGCTCAGTCTTAAAAAGGTGGTATCGGGACATCCCTAGTTAATAAATTTATCAAATAAGAAAAGGGTATCCATGTCCCCATCCCATACAGCAAAAATATCGTCCACAAATCTATACCATCCCTGGCAGTGTTTAAGGACCAGATATATCATTAACAAATATATAAGATGTTTCTATCATATTCGTGAACGAATTTGCGTATTTTTACTAGGCAATGGTAGAAATTCCTTAGATGTAGATATAGGTAAACCATTGTCTAGTAAAAATATGGGTTTAAAACATATTTAGCATCCCCCCTACAAAAAGTTTAGCATCCCCCCTACATCATGCTCTGCGGTTGAGGTGTACATTAAAAAGGTGGATAATGACATAACAAAAATTTTGAGTGATAAAACTAAAAAAGACCATACACCAAACAATAGAGGCTTGTCGGCGGCTGCTGATCCAGTCTGGTATGTACAAAACACAACATACTGAGTTTTTATTGGATTTACTCAAAATTGTACTTGAGGAGAACTATTTCCTTTTTAACCACTTGCTTACTGGGCACTTAAACCCCCCTCCTGTCCAGACCAATTTTCAGCTTTCAGTGCTCTCACACTTTGAATGACAATTACTCAGTCATGCAACACTACCCAAATGATTTTTTGTCCTTTTATCCATACAAATAGAGATTTCTTTTGGTGGTATTTGATCACCTCTGGGTTTTTTATTTTTTGCGCTATAAATGAAAAAAGACCGAACATTTTGAAAAAAAACTAATTTTTCTTAATTTCTGTGATAAAATTTTGCAAATTGTTAATTTTTCTTCATAAATTTTGGCCACAATTTATACTACTACATATCTTTGGTAAAAAATAACCCAAAATTAGTGGAAATTATTTGGTCTGTGTGAAAGTTTTAGAGTCTACAAGCTATGGTGCAAATCTTAAAAAATGTATCACGTCTGGTGTACTGATGGCCTATCTCATTTCTTGAGACCCTAACAAGCCAGGAAAGTACAAATGCCCCCCAAATGACCCCTTTTTGGAAAGAAGACATTTCAAGGTATTTAGTAAGAGGCATGGTGAGTTATTTGAAGTTGTAATTTTTTCCCACAATTCTTTGCAATATTAAGATTTTTATTTTTTTCACAAAATTGTCATTGTAATAGCTTATTTCTCTCACATGGCATGTGCATACCACAAATGACACCCCAAAATATATTATGCTACTCCTCCTGAGTATAACGATACTACATGTGTGGGATTTTTTCACTGCCTGGCCACATACAGAGGCCCAACATGCAGGGAGCACCATCAGGTGTTCTAGGAGCATAAATTACACATCTCATTTCTCAACCACCTATTACACTTTCGAAGGCCCTGGAGCACCAGGACAATGGAAACACCCACAAAATTACACCATTTTGGAAAGCTAACACCCAAACATATAATCTATGAGGCATAATAAGTCTTTTGAACGGTTCATTTTTTTTCCAGAAGTTTTTGGAAAATGTGGAAAAAAATGAAAACGCATTTTATTTTTCACAAAGTTGTCGTTTATAAGATATCTCCAACACATAGCATTTAGATAGCAAAAATGACACCCCAAAATACATTCTGCTACTCCTCCTGAGTATTATGATAGCACATATGTGGGACTTTTTCACTGCCTGGCCACATACAGAGGCCCAACATGCAGGGAGCACCATCAGGTGTTCTAGGAGCAAAAATTACACCTATTACACTTTTGAAGGCCCTGGAGCACCAGGACAATGGAAAACACCCACAAAATGACACCATTTTGGAAAGCTAACACCCCAACTTATAATCTATGAGCTATAATGAGTCTTTTGAACGGCTCATTTTTTCCAGAAGTTTTTGGAAAATGTGGAAAAAAATGAAAACGCTTTTTTTACACAAAGTTGTCAGTTTATAAGATATCTCCAACACATAGCATTTAGATAGCAAAAATGACACGCCAAAATACATTCTGCTACTCCTCCTGAGTATGACGATACCACATGTGTTAGACTTCTACAAAGCCTGACCACATTCAGAGATCCAACATACAAGGAACACCGTCAGGTGTTCCAGGGACACATAGCATGCACATACCAAGAATTACACCCCAAAATACATTATGCTGAGCAAAACATAAACAAAAGATTACCTGTGGTTGTAGTAGTGCAGTTGTACACAGGAGAATAGAACTGGTCCAGGCAGCAGGCAGGGACTTGGTCAGCAATGGCAAACACAATTGTCCAGGCAGCAGGCAGGGATACTGTCTATATACAGTCCAGGGTTAGTGCAGGCAGAGATATTGTCAGAAGTGCCATAAATATTGGTCCTGGTAGTAGGCAGGAACATGTGGTGTGGTCAGTTCAACAGGCAGGGACATAATGGCAGTAAGTCCTACAGGCAGCAGGCAGAAGTAGGGCCTCGTTCAGGACAGAATGGGGACAGGGGTAGAGGCTTCTCCCACCCAAATCTCTTTGAAGCCTCCGAGTCTCCAGACCCTAATCTAGGAATGAGAAAACAAAAAAAATTGTTTTCTTTATCCAGAAAAACAATTCTGGAGCCCCTCACATATGTGAGACCCCTGTGTTGAATCCCACTAGTCCAGTTGCAGGGTACAAGATCAGTCCAAGAGGCAGGCAAATATCATGGTCAAACAGTCCAGGGTCAGTTCCAGATCAGGCAGCATTATGTTCAGAATCATTAGGCAGAAGCATGGTTGAATAACAGTCCAGGGTCAGTTCCAGATCAGGCAGTGGCATAAGGGGTGTGAAGGTGTGTGCAGGCAGGAACTGAGGATTACGTTTACCATACTTCACTAATAATTTATTGAAGTATGGTAACGGCAAAAACATTCACCTATTGTAACTTACCTGGGATGTGAGCCTGACGTGCAGAGGGAGACCTCCCGTACCACCCTGGCTCAGAGACCACTGGAATGGGAACAGTGGCGGTAAAAGAGCACAGTGAGGTAAAGGTGCTTGCTGAGTCCTTAATGCTTGAAGTGGTCGCCTCGTGTGGAAGCTGGAGTAGCGGATGCAGGTCAGCGGATGTAGGCTAGTAGAATAGCGGATGCAGGTCAGTAGATGCAGGTTACAGAGCAGTGGATGCAGGTCAGCAGATGCAAGTTTGCAGAGTAGCAGATGCAGGTTTGCAGAGTAGCAGATGCAGATCAGCAGGTGCAGGTTTGCAGGGCAGCGGATGCAGGTCAGCAGGCAGAAGCGGAGTCAGACTAGCCGGGTCATACACATCAGGGAATACAGCAAAAATGGCAGGCAGAGAATAGTCAGAGTCCAGGCTGGGTCTTGGCAACATGCAATCAGGCAGGTAACAGAGCAGGGTCAAACGAGCCGAGATCAGGATTGGAGACATAAGCAGGGTCAGGAAGCCGGGTCAACACAGGAACAGAGTACTGGTACGGAATCAGGAACACAGGGAACAGAAGCAGATCAAACCGCAAGGGGCAGCATCATTGAGCGCCTTTTATGGACTATTGGGCGCCAAAGCGCGTCTAACGTGCGCGCATGCGCACATTCATGCGCAAAGTCTGTGACTCGCGCATGCGCATAGGCGCACACTTTCTGGAATGAGCAGTACGTCCCTGACACCTATGCAGAGGCCTGGTTCGGAAGGACTTTGGGCACAGTAATAAGATGTGTCTCTTCTGACTCCTGCTCTGGTACACACCTTAAATTTTTTTTTACGTCGTTGGCCTGTTGGTCTGGGAGTGAGTCTATCTGGAAAGTGGCGTTCGGAGAGTCAACTAAGAACATCTGATCGGATGTTTTCTGGGGGGCCGTTCAGGAATATAAGGGCAGTGTAAATTTCCTCCTGGTAGCCAAGGAAGTGTTTGGGGTTTTGGGTGGAGTTGCGGTAAATTACATATGAGTTGTTTATGGCCAATTGAAAAAAATAAATTGCGACTTTCTTATACCAATGGTATGTCCGTCTTGTGGCAAGGTATGGTTCCAACATTTGGTCATTGAAGTCGACTCCCCCCATGAACAAATTATATTCATAAACGCATTTTGTTTTTTGGATGGGGCCATTTCTTCTAGGGATTTCTATGAAGGTATCATTGTGGATCGAAGACAACATGTAGACATCCCTTCTGTCCCTCCACTTCACTGCCAAAATCTCCTTGTTCCGCAGACTTGCCGTTTCTTCTTTCCTCAACCTCTTATTGACAAGACTTTGAGGAAAGCCCTTCTGGTTCCTTTTTACGGTGCCACATGCTGGCGTCTTCTTCTGGTGAAGGTTGTGGAACAGGGGCAGAGATGTGTAGAAGTTGTTTACATACAGGTGGTAGCCTTTCTCCAGTAGGGGGTATATCAGGTCCAAAACAATTTTCCTGCTTGATCCCAAGTAGTCTGGGTAATTAGGGGGTTGCAGCTGGGTATCCTTCCCTTTGTACACTTTGAAGGCACACATGTACCCTGTGACTCGGTCACATAATTTGTATACCTTCACCCCATAGCGGGCCCTTTTGCTGGGAATAAATTGTTTGATTTTATGCCTGCCACTAAATTTAACAAGGGACTCATCCACACATATGTGTTGGTCCGGGGTAAACAGCTGGGGGAATACTTCAGAAAAATAATTTAGAAGTGGACGAATTTTGAAAAGCCTGTCATAATTTGGGTCATTTCGGGGAGGGCACTGGGTGTTATCATTGAAATGAAGGAACCTCTTTATCATTTGGTATCTGGTTCTGGGCCTTGGAGAAGATTGGCATGTGGTGGATGGGGTGGGTTGACCAATAGGAATTCAAAGTGTTTTTTTGGTGAGTCCCAAACAAAATGTGAGGCCTAAAAAAACCCTCAACTCCTCCACCGTTAGGTCTCTCCACTCATAGGGACGGGCATAATAGGACGTTGGATTATTTAAAATAAATTGCTGTGCATAAAGGTTGCACTGGGCCACAATTGTTGATAGCATGTCCTCTGTAAAAATTAAATAAAAAAAATAGTTTGGGGAAAAATTTTCCGTGTCCACCTGGGCTCCTGGCTGGGCAGTGAAAGGGGGAATGTTGGCTTCTCCTGAATTAGGAGAAAGCCACAAGGGGTTTTGAAGGGCATAGGGAAGGCTGGCATGGGTCCTTGGCCTTTCTTGCCGAGGTACTGAGGTGCTGGTGGATGGCACTGCGGTGCTGGTGGAAGGCACTGCGGTGCTGGTGGATGGCACTGCGGTGCTGGTGGATGCCACTGCCTCCTCACTAGCATGCCTTCGTTTGGTGGGCCGAATATCTACCTCCTCTGAGTCACTCAGTGTTCCACTACTGAGGACTGGCTCATAATTTACGTCCGACTCAGAATCGGAGTTTGAAATTTGAAATGGAATCTGAACAAGAGAGCTCCCCATTGCTCTCGTCGGCCTGGGAAAGTATCTGATGAGGCGGTACTGATGAGCGCAGATGGGCACTGAGGTGGCACAGAGGGGCACTGATGAGGTGGCACATAGGGGCACTGATGAGGTGGAACAGATGTGCACTGATGATGCGGCACAGATGTGCACTGATGAGGCGGCACTGATGAGGCTGCACAGATGTGCACTGATGAGGCAGCACAGATGTGCACTGATTACACAGATGTGCACTGATGAGATGGCACAGATGGGCACTGATGAGGCAGCACAGATGAGCACTAATGAAGCTGCACAGATGGGCACTGATTAATTGCACAGATGTGCACTGAGGCGGCACATATGGGGACTGATTTATGGCACAGATATGCACTGATGAGGTGGCACTGATGAGATGGCACAGATGGGCACTGAGGTGGCACAGATGGGCACTGATGAGGTGGAACAGATGGGGACTGATGAGGCGGAACAGATGTGCACTGATTGATTGCACAGATCTGCACTGATGAGGTGGCACAGATGTGTACTGATGTGGGAGCACAGATGTGCACTGATGAGGTGGCACAGATGGGCACTGATGAAGCTGCACAGATGGGCACTGATTGATTGCACAGATGTGCACTGAGGTGGCACAGATGGGCACTGATTTATGGCACAGATATGCACTGATAAGGTGGCACTGATGAGATGGCACAGATGGGCACTGAGGTGGCACAGATGGGCACTGATGAGGTGGCACAGATGGGCACTGATGAGGTGGCACAGATGGGCACTGATGAGGTAGAACAGATGGGCACTGATTGATTGCACAGATGTGCACTGATGAGGTGGCCACAGATGTGCACTGATGAGGCGGTACAGATGGGCACTGATGAGGCGGCACAGATGGGCACTGATGAGTTGGCACAGATAGCCACTGATGAGGCGGCACAGATGTGCACTGATTGCACAGATGTGCACTGATGAGGCGGCACAGATGGGCACTGATTGGCACAGGTGGAGACCGATTAGGTGGCACAAGTGGGCACCGATGAGGTGGCACAGGTGGGCACTGATGAGGTGGCACAGGTGGGCACTGATTGCAGATGTGTGCAGATGTCCGTTCACTTATCAGCAATGGCACAGATGGGCACAGGTGAGCACAGATTGGCACAGGTGGGCGCAGGTGGGCACCGATTGGCACAGGTGGTCACCGATTGGCACAGGTGGGCACTGATTGACACAGGTTAGCACTGATTGGCACAGATCCCACTGTACTGATGGGGCACCGTTTGGGCACTGTTTGGGCACTTTTATCACAGTACAAAATGTTTCACTCACTCACTGAAAGCACAGATTGCTGCAGCTATCCTCTCTCTCCTCACATGCAGTCTCTGTGTGAGGAGAGAGAGACGGCAATGGGAGATGATCTCATATCTTTACATTTGAGATCATCTCTCATTAGCACCGCAGATCGTGCTGTAAACGGCCTCTGTGATTGGCCGTTTACTGCGATCTGTGACTGGCTGTGTCCAAGGGACAGGGCCAGCACAGAATTTCCCTGATGTGCGCTCATGAGTGCGCACGGGGAATGAGGAAAAGGGAGGGCATCCCATGACGGCCTCCTGGAGATTGAGGTCTGCGCTGTAGCCCTCATTCGGCTATGGCCCGGACCTCAAGTGGTTAAAGATACTCATTACTTACAACTGAAAGGTGCATCGATGGGTTCTAATGTCGCACCCCCATATGCAAATTCATTCATGAATATGATAGAAACATCTTATATATTTGTTAATGATATTTTCCTTAAACACTGCCAGGGATGGCATATATTTGTGGATGATATTTTTGCTGTATGGGATGGGGAATGCATTTTAATAGTTTTCATCCCCCCAATGTCTTTGCCTCCATCCCAAGGAGTCAGCTGATGAGGGTTCAGCGGAACGTTAGCGATCTGCTGCGCTGTAATCAGAGGCTTGATGAGATGGAGAAAAAATTGATTGATCGATTTTATTGGGGTCCTAATACTATCCATACTGGACCATTCCTTTTTAACCAAGGCTTCAGGATATTTTTTATCAAACAAATTCCCTTTATTGTGCAATATCATCCTTTTTCACACAGAATTTCTAAAATAATTAATAAACATTGGAACCTACTCAGAACCAGTTATCCTGTGGTTCAGGAGTTCTGGTGTCCTCCTATGTCATCTTATAGGAAGGGTAGAACAATACGCGATCGATTCATTAGATCTGATCAAATTTCATCCATAACACCAAAAACAACGTTTTTGGGACCAAAAAAATCTAGGTTCATATCCCTGTTTATCATGCATTTAATGCAACTCCATGATTAAGGGTAAATTTTTCACACACCCCCATAAAGGTTTCAATATTCCTATTAGGGGACACTATACATGTCAGTCATCATTTGTAGTATATGCCATCAAATGTCCATGTGGATTAGTCTACATTGGTGAAACTACACAGAAAGTGAAGGATAGGATCGCAAGACACAAATATTCCATGAGGGATAAATTAACACAGCTACCACTTGCTAGACATTTTGTTGAATTTGGATATAGTGGGGGTCATTTACTATAGCGCTAATAGCGCTAATTCGCGCTAAAACGGTATTCACTATAGTGCTGGTGAGAAAATACTCCCAAAATCGAATTTACTATAGCTCCCTGAAACTAAATAGCGCCCAAATCCTTACTCTGCTAAAACCTAGAGAATTGCACATGGAAATAATGTTTAGAGCATGATATAATTGTCTAAATGGTACTGAAATATGCGGTATATTATTTAAAGATTATCTGCTTTTAAATTGTGTGAAAAAGTGATTTCTACACTGAAATATCTTTAAAAGTCTGAAAAGTGAAAAATTCCCCGTTTTGGACAACTAGGTGCCAACACAACTGAGCATGCTCAGACCTGAAAATAACTCTCATTTTAACTCAAGTGTCTTTTTTACCTGGAGCTATAGTAAATACCAAAATGAGAGCTAATTAGAGAGCATTTTTTGGGAGTTAAAATCTGCTCTAATTTAGTCCAAATGAAGTTTCAGTCACTGATTCTAATGGAACAATTCTAACTTTCACAAAAAAACCTTTTAATGTTGAGATGAAATGTATCTTTCTGTGAAATAAATTTTCCTTTGCAACATTGTTGCTTCTACTTAAAATATTTTGATTATAAGAATACTAGAATGTGGAATGTTTTGATGTTTTGATAAAATATATTTTTCTCTGTCACTTTCACTTGTTACTCTCCATCTCACAACCATCTTTACCCCAAACTCACACGGGTGTCTTTATAATCCACAAACAATACCATTGCTGATGAAAATTTAAAATGAATCCCAATTTTTTGTGCTTTTTATTATTTCCAAATATTCATAATTTGAGCCCAAAAAATGTGATATGTGTACCAACATCAGAAATCAAAATGTAATTCCCAAAAATTTGAGGGTAATATTCTACTCTCACCTACAAAAAAGCACCAAATATCACAGAATAAATCAAGAAGAATAACTCTTGAGTAATGTAATTCCATCACCTGTATGTCCATAGAAATGCAGTATTTATGTGTTTTTATGTGTATTTATGTGTAGTTATGTGTAGGAGGGTCTCACACGTGGCAGCTCCGTGGCTTAGAGGGTAGAACTTCTGCTTAATATCACTGAGGGTCTGGGTTCAAATCCTCAACCATGTTACTTTATGTGGAGAATAGGGATGAGCCGAACACCCCCCTGTTCGGTTCGCACCAGAACATGCGAACAGGAAAAAAGTTCGTTCGAACATGCGAACACCGTTAAAGTCTATGGGACACGAACATGAATAATCAAAAGTGCTAATTTTAAAGGCTTATATGCAAGTTATTGTCATAAAAAGTGTTTGGGGACCTGGGTCCTGCCCCAGGGGACATGGATCAATGCAAAAAAAAGTTTTAAAAACGGCCGTTTTTTCAGGAGCAGTGATTTTAATAATGCTTAAAGTCAAACAATAAAAGTGTAATATCCCTTTAAATTTCGTACCTGGGGGGTGTCTATAGTATGCCTGTAAAGGGGCGCCGGTGAACCCCGCCCCCCTCTGACGCACGGTGACTTGACGGGACTTCCCTGTGACGTCACGGGGAATGCCACAGGGAAATCCCGTCAAGTCACCGTGCGTCAGAGGGGGGTGGGGTCACCGGGTGGCCCCGCCCCCTGTTATTTAAGAACTGTCAGACGAGGAGCGCCGTCACACAGCGGGAGCCTCCCTCCATGCCAGCATGGATTGCGGAGCGGCCCGGAGAAGAAAATGAAGAAGAACAGAAGAGAAGAAAAGAAGAAGAGAAGAGCGGGAGCCTCCCCCCTATGCCATGGGTGCGGAGCGGCCCGAGGAGAAGAAGATAGAAGACGCCGCGGAGGAGATGCTGGACGAGAACGCCAGAGGAAGAACCAGAAGAGCCAGAAGAACCAGAAGAACCAGAAGATGAAGGAAGATAGAAGAAAGAAGAAGCATTTAAATAAAGGAATTGTCAAAAACTGTCTCTTGTCATTTTTAACATTTTTGACACTTTTTTCGTGAAATGGTAGGGGTACTTATGTACCCCCTTACCATTTCACACAGGGGGGGGCCGGGATCTGGGGGTCACCTTGTTAAAGGGGGCTTCCAGATTCCGATAAGCCCCCCGCCCGCAGACCCCCACAACCACCAGCCAGGGTTGTGGGGATGAGGCCCTTGTCCTCATCAACATGGGGACAAGGTGTTTTGGGGGGCTACCCCAAAGCACCCTCCCAATGTTGAGGGCATGTGGCCTGGTACGGTTCAGGAGGGAGGGGGGGCCGCACTCTCGTCCCCCCCTCTTTTCCTGCGGCCTGCCAGGTTGTGCTCGGATAAGGGTCTGGTATGGATTTTTGGGGGGACCCCACGCAATTTTTTTTTTTTTTTGGCGCGGGGTTCCCCTTAAAATCCATACCAGACCTGAAGGGTCTGGTATGGAATTTAGGGGGAACCCCACGTCATTTTTTTTTTTTAATTTTGGCCGGGGTTCCCCTTAATATCCATACCAGACCTGAAGGGCCTGGTATGGAATTTAGGGGGACTCCCACGTCATTTTTTTTTTTTTAATTTTGGTTCGGGGTTCCCCTTTGGGGAATTCCCATGCCGTTTTTATCAATGAACTTCTATGTGTATTGTCGGCAATGCAATAGCCGCGGGTAGTTTTAAATGAGTTTTTTCCTTCAAAATGTCATTTTGCTGTCAGACTGTTCTAAACACAGGAAACATGCGCCCCTTTACAGACACACTATAGACACCCCCCAGGTACGAAATTTAAAGGGATATTACACTTTTATTGATTGACTTTAAGCATTATTAAAATCACTGCTCCTGAAAAAACGGCCGTTTTTAAAACTTTTTTTTGCATTGATCCATGTCCCCTGGGGCAGGACCCAGGTCCCCAAACACTTTTTATGACAATAACTTGCATATTAGCCTTTAAAATTAGCACTTTTGATTTCTCCCATAGACTTTTAAAGGGTGTTCCGCGGCATTCGAATTTGCCGCGAACACCCCAATTTGTTCGCTGTTCGGTGAACTTGCGAACAGCCAATGTTCGAGTCGAACATGAGTTCGACTCGAACTCGAAGCTCATCCCTAGTGGAGAAGTAGTCTCATCTCCCAGGTCCTATAACTATGTCTAATTGTAGTAGTTATGTGTAGGAGGGTTCCACCACCATTGTAAGTCTTTTCCAGATACATTATATAGCCAAAAGTATTGGGACGCCTGCCTTTACACACACATGAACTTTAATGGCAGCCCAGTCTTAGTCCGTAGGGTTAAAATTTTATTTGTCCCACCCTTTGCAGCTAGAACAGCTTCTGGGAAGGCTGTCCACAAGGTTTAGTCTGCCTATGGGAATGTTTGATCATTCTTCCAGAAGTGCATTTGTGAGGCCAAGCACTGATGTTGGATGAGAAGGCCTGGCTTGCAGTCTCTACTCTAATTCAGCCAAAGGGTGTTCTATCGGGTTGAGGCCAGGACTCTGTGCAGGCCAGTCAAGTTTCTCCATCCCAAACTTGCTCATCCATGTCTTTATGGACCTTGCTTTTTGTACTGGTGTGCAGTCATGTTGGAACAGGAAGGGGCTTTCCCCAAGCTGTCCCCACAAAGTTGGGAGCATGAAATTGTCCAAAATGTCTTGGTATGCTGAAGCCTTAAGAGTTCCCTTATCTGAAACTAAGAGGCCAAGCCCAACCCCTGAAAAACAACCCCGCACCATAATCCCCCTCCACCAAATCATTTGGACCAGTGCACAAAGCAAGGTCCATAAAGACATGGATGAGTGATTTTGGGGTGGAGGGACTTGACTGGCCTGCACAGAGTCCAGACCTCAACACAACAGAACACCTTGGGGATAAATTAGAGAGGAGACTGTAGGTCAGGCCTTCTCGTCCAACATCAGTGCCTGACCTCACAAATGCACTTGGAAGAATGGTCAAACATTCCCATAGACACACTCCTAAACCTTGTGGACAAGAAGAGTTGAAGCTGTTATAGCTGCAAAGGGTGGGCCAAATGAATTTTGAACCCAATACTGGGATGCCATTACAGTTCATGTGTGTTTAAAGGCAGGCTTCCCAATACTTAGGCCAATATACTGTATATTGCTTGTGACACTGAGCATGGCTATGGACTTAGGGCTGGTTCACACCACAGAGATGCAGAGACCATGCTTGGGGCTGCCTGGTGGCTAAGTGGGTAGCAGTTCTGTCTAGTAGTACCTGGGATGTTGGTTCAATTCCCCAACATGCTAATCCTTGTGTCAAAGTTTATATGTCCTCCCTGTGTGGGTTTCTCACCACAATCTAAAGACACACTGGTATTATATTTGTCTCCTGTCGAAATAGGTTCTAATGTAAGAAAGTTAATTTTGGACTTTATATTGGAAGCTCATTGCAGCCAGGGACTGATGTTAATGTTTATTAGCACTAATCATGCTCAGGGACTTGGACATTTCAAATTGTAGGGTTTACACTGCACGGGTACATATGTTTAGAAAACTGTTGCTTTGTTTATGTGGATGCAAATGGACTTTGATCTTTGTCCTGTAGTTGGAGATTTGATGCACATAGCCAAGGGCTAACACAGTTGCAAATACTATTATGTGTTCATCAGGTGCAATCACTTTAGACATACATGAAGAGACAGATTGAAAGATACTGGTGGGCGTGCACTTCTATTGGGTGTGTCAGTGTGCTAACAATACAACCTCTCTTATATAAAGGCCTGCAGTAGGGGGTTCGTTTGGCCTGAGAAGGTCAGGTTTTTTGTTGTGATGGAGAAGGAATGATATTGGGAGATTTGATGAAATTCTTGTGCATTTTTTCAATCAAAAGTGGGTTTATGTGGCCATGCTGTCAATGTTGTGTGTGTATTGTTCCTGTCTGATCATGCAAACATCGTTTGGAAGCATCTGCTGACCTACTATTTTTGATCTTGTTTAATCGTGTACACCGAAATGCAGCTTCCAGCAGAGCATGGTCATCTATGTATGTGTGGATTGTGGGCTGGTGGTGGGTGTTTTGAATAAGTCTTTTGCAATATTATGTTGGAATGCTTTGTAAGAATGACTGTTAAGTATGTTTCTATAATCTTGCAGATAATGTGATGTGTTGCCCGTTATACACTGAAATTAAAGCTGTGTCCACTAAGGTTTTGTTTAATTTTAGATTGTAAGCTCCTATGAGCAGGGCCCTTAAAATTCCATTGCTAAATGTAGCACCATATATCCTGTCCAAATGTTTTTGAAGCTAGTAAATGTAAATTTATTTTTTTTCTGCTGGTAAAATAAAAGTACATTGAGCTTTTGGTGTGTGTGTGTGTGTGTGTGTGTGTGTGTGGCGTTTTTTTTTTTTTTTCTTCTACTTTTCTTTCTCTTTAGTTTTTGTGGGTGGTGGTTTTGGGAAAGTGCAATATCTCTTTTATTTTTTCCTTGTCAAAAGAAGTTTATTGAGTATACAATGTTATAAAGATACATAAAGTAAGTTTACAAGGATCTATAAAGTATCTCTTTTATATTTTATTTCAATATGTATTTGTGCACCAAAAAACTAATCTCTTTGCCCTGGTTCACATGCTACTTTGAAATTGCGCTACTTCACTTGAAGTAGCACGATTTCAAAGTAGCAAGGTCAGCGTGATTTCAGGTGGCTTCATACACAAATGTCTACTGAAGTCGCACATGAAATTGGCAAAAGTAGTGCAGGAACTACTTTAGCAAATTGATGCGGTGCCACAAAAAAAGTTGCATCGATTGGAACAGTGCCATTGCCAATAGTCATGCAATTTGATCTCTCAAATCGCATGACCAATCGCTCCAATGTAAACCTAGGCTTCTGCACAACTGCAAGTTATATATAAAGATTCCACCTTTATCATTAACAGCTGTGGAGAATTGCAGGTAATGAATTCAGCTGGTGGATAGGCAGTGTTTGAATGTGTCAGCTCTGGTTCACATTGGTGTGATTTGACATGTCAAATCTGTGGCAATTGCACTGTTCTAATTGGTGTGATTTGTATTGATATTGGTGCAGAAACCTGCACTGATGTCTTTGATGTTGCCCCCACAGTCGGGACTGACATGCAGGAATGAAATTGTGGGAGTTCAGCTGAACGCTTTCCTCCTGCTGTCAGTGTGAACCAGGGCTCAAACTGGGCCTTTTGCCTTTGTAATTCACCTGCTGCTAAACCAGGGACACCATTTCTTATCAAACTCCCTTAAGTTTACCTTCAAATATATGTAGAAATGCAGATTTGCATATCTGAAAATAAAAAATACTAATCATGGTTGAGATCAAATATTCGCAGCGGCAATCAAAAGCGTGGTTTCACTTTCTAAACCTGGAAATTAGTCATTGTATGCACCCGGAAGTTCCTGTGCTGGTCAGGATCTCCATCTAGGTGGACATGGCGAGGTCTCTTTAGGAGAGAGGAGGTGCTGCTCATTGGCCGGGTAAGTGTAGGATATGTACTTGTACTTAATCAATGTGGGGTTCATTGATTTGTTTGGCATCACCACACATTTGCTTCCGTCCCATGTGCACACATCACTTCCTGTATTTGTTCTGCTGATGTAAATCAGTAAGGACTATGCAAGTATAACTGAGAGCTCCTTTTATTAAAATATATATGACTTGTTTCACAGCTGGGCGAATTTTCCAGCAAATTTGGACCTCTGAGTTGCATGACAAGTTGTACCCCATGATTCTCAATGACAACCATTCATATCTGTGCTACTTTAAGTCACACCAACTTCAAAGTAGTCCCTGTACTACTTTGGTGTGACTTGAGGTATATCGGGTACAATATTACACCGGCATTCCCAGAAGTTGGGGCCAAGTTGCAGCGGCAAAGTGGCAGCAAAATAGTTTGACTTTCAGGTCGCAGCAGTGTGAATGAGATTCAAGGATAACACCTTTGAATTTGGCCCTATTGTCACTTGTGCATCCTGAAGGTGTAACAAATTCATCCCTGCACTACCTTGGTTTGACTTTGATGCAATTTGAGGTCCATACACCACAAGATTACACAGACATTGCTTCAAGTCATGACAAAGCTGTGCAATTTTAAGGTCGCACAAGTGCAAATGGGGCCTTATTCAAAGGTGTTATCAATTAATCGCATTAGGTTACTTTCACACTTGGGTGACTTTTCATGGAGCTTTGGACCTCAGAGTCACATGAAAAGTTGTCCCCCTTGATTTCCATGCATATTTATTAGAGCTGCACGATTAATCGTCATCGTGATTTTTTTCCCCTTTACGATCTTGAAAAAAGAGTTTCACGATTCTTGCTATGCAAAGAACTCTCTCTGCTCTTCTGAAGCCACAGCCGAAAAACCAGGAAGTCTGCCAAGAATTAGAACATTCTTTATCAGTGAACTTAACTAGAAACCTTGTAACAATTTGTCAATTAAATAGAATTCTGTTTAAGTGAGGAAAGTTTAACTATTTAAACACTAAACATTTTTCTGACATTTGTTGGTTTCAGGTTAAAATCTTTTTTTTTTTTTTTGCTAGAAAATTACTTAAAACCCCCCAACATTATATATTTTTTTTTTAGTAGAGACCCTAGAGAATAAAATGGTGGTTGTTACAATATTTTATGTCACACTGTATTTGCGCCTTTCAAATGCAATTTTTTTTGGAAAAAGTACTTTAATGAATTAAAAAAAAAAAAAAAAAGAAAAGTTAGCCCAATTTGTTGTGGGATAATGTGAAAGATTTTACGTCGCGAGAATCGTGATCTTTTTATTCTAAGCAAAAAAATTGTGATTCTCATTTTGGCCAGAACCGTGCAGCTCTAATATCTATGCAACTTCACCCATGTTCACATAGGTCTGAATTGACATGTCAAATTGTAGGCCAAATCGGCGCCTATTGATGGCAATGGAACTGTCCGAATTGGTGCGACGCCACAACGATTCCCAAAAGTAGTTCCTTCACTACTTTGGGCGACTTCAGGGGGCGATTTCTTACCTCCCAACTTTTTGAGATGGGTATAAGGGACACCTATTAGCAAAAGTAGGTAGGCATAGGACACCTTCTTAAAGGAGAACAGTTGGGACCTATGTGATTTCACTAGACATCTGTGCAGGAAAGTGCACTGATGTCTCTGAAATCGCTGACAAAGTCGGGCTGAGTCACACTTGTGCAACTTTGGACATCAGAGTCGTATGACAAGTCATACCCCATGATTTTTAATGTGTACCATTCATATCTGTGTGACTTCAAGTAACACTGACTTCAACGTAGTCCCTGTACTACTTTGGTCTGACTTTGATGCGAGTTGAGGTCCATAGACCTCAAGTTTACACAGGCATTCCCTGGAATTGTGGCAAAATTGCTGATGCAAAATCATGGGAAAGTTGCGTGTCTTTCCCTGCGACTCCTGCGTCCATAGACCTCAAGATTACACAGGCATTGCTTAAAGTCGCATTCAAATCTCACAACTTTCAGGTCGCACAAGTGTGAAAGGTGCCTAAGTCACTGTGCTGAGTACTATTTTATACCTAGAATATAAAGTAGTCCCACCATCAAACACTAGTAAACATATGTTCTCAATATAATTGTGCTCAAATGGCTGAAAATCACACAGATGGTATCACCTACTGAAATCTTGCATTGTACTCAGCAGCATATGCTGAAAAAAGGCAAATGCCTATTAGCCAATGCCACATCGGCACGAGCATGGTTGTTACTATAATATTAAAATGCAAAAAATATTGAAATGCAAAACATTATTGTATTGAATCAAACATTAGTAAATGTATTTTCTCTGTAGGTAAGTGCTCAGCTCTGTAGCATAGCGGTATACCCTGCTGCCCCCAAAAGTTCAAACCATGAATTCAAATCCCACTGACAGCATCACCTCCTAGAAGTGTGCATTGTACTCAGAAGCATAATTAGCCAAAGCACATCAGCTTGCTTTATTCCATATTTTAACTCTTCAAATGCATGCATTGGTATGTACTTATTCAATAATATGGTATGGAATTCCAAAATTCAAGGAAAAAAATGTCGTAGGGTCCCCCCAGTACATACCAGGCCCTTCGGTATGGACTTTAAGGGGAACCCCACACCAAAATGTAAAATAAATTTGATGTGCGGCCCCCAAAATCCATACCAGACCCTTATCCGAGCATGCAGCCTGGAGGTCAGGATAGGGGGGGACGAGTGAGCACCCTCCCCTTCTGAACCTTACCAGGCCACATGCCCCAAAGCACCTTTTCCCCATGTTGATGGGGACAAGGGCCTCTTCCCGACAACACTGGTCGGTGGTTGTCGGTCTGCAGGCAGGGGGTTTATCAGAATCTGGAAGCCCCCTTTAACAAGGGGGCTCCCAGATCCTGCCCCCTATGTGAATAGGTATGGGGTACATTTTACCCCTACCCATTCACCAAAAAAAGCAGTGAAATGTAAAAAAATTAATAGCCGATTTTTGACAAGTCCTTTATTGGAGAATAGCTCCGAGCTGTCTTCTTCCCTGAGCCATCTTCTCCAGATGCTGTCTCTCCCTCCTCCATCTTCTCCCCGAGCTGTATTCTCCCAGAGCTGTCTCTCCTGCCGCCGCCATCTGCTGTGTTCTTCCGCACCGCTGGTTACCCGCTAATAAAAAAAGCTGCTCTTCTTCCATGGTGGTCTTCCTCCGCTGTGTTGTCACCCGCTGTGTGGCATCTCTTACATAGCCATGGAGCGGACTCTCCGGGTGACATTATCGGATGGCCACAGAAGACTGCCACAAGAAGAGCGGCTTTTTTTTATTAGTGGGTAACCGGCTGTGCTGAAGAACACATCAGCGGGAGAAGATGGTGGCAGTAGGAGAGACAGCTCGGGGAGAAGAAACATCAAACACTAGTGAATGTATTTTCTATGTATTTTCTATGTATGACTGTGCTACACCCAATAGGCTAGCGGTCAGCACTTCTACCTTGAAGAACTCATGGGTTCAAATCCCACAGAGAAATACTAAAAGACTGAATTGGTGAAAAAAAAGCAAATGACTATTAGCCAATTAGCCAAAGCAGCATATGCTGAAAATAGGTGAATGCCAATTAGCCAATGCACTTTACATTTGGCTGATTCTATTATATTAACTCTTCAAATGCATGCAATGATATGTAAGTATTCAATACTATTATAGTGTGAAATTCCAAACACCACACACTAACTAATGGGCAGATTACATTTTTTTGTTTGTTCATTTTAATTCGCTTGTGCACTTAAAAAATAAACACAGCTGGGGGATGGTAGGTATTTGAACTTGTACCATGAGTGCTGTGGAGACATCTGAGCAGACTACTAAGCCATTGTGCTAAGTATGAGACCTGCATAATAGTGTAGTATGATTAAAGAATGAATATAAATAATTACCGCTTTATAGTCACCTAAATTAAAAAATAAAAAACAACATACAACAAATAGGTAACCTAAATGTTTAATACATGTAACTTTACAGAATAGCAGACATTACTGTGTAATAATCATTCATAACTGCATTAGTTAGCAAAAGAAGGAAAAAACTAGGAATACTAATTGCAACATACATCAATAGATGCACACGAGGTAGAGCACATCTCACATAAAAATGTTTCTTTCACATACATGGATCATGATTACAGTGCAGTACTATATAACAACGTGGTAGGAATTGGCATTTGCATATACGCGGAAGCGCTAATTAGCGCCAGCTTAGAATTTACTAACATGTGTTTCTCACTGATAGGGCTAGTTTTTCATTCGCACATTCGCCTGTTGAAATTTTATTTGGCTAAAATGGGAGCTATTATTTGCCATAGTGCCCAGTACTTCCTGGCGCTATAGTAAATGACCCCCATAGACTTTAACGGTGTTCGCGTGCTCGAACAAACTTTTTTCTTGTTCACATGTTCTGGTGCGAACCGAACAGGGGGGGGGGTCTGCTCATCCCTACCTAGCAGTAAAAAGGGTCGCTGGTTCGTATTCCCAACCACACCACAAGACTACCTGCTTGGAGTTTGCATGTTCTCCCTGTGCCTGCGTGGGTTTCCTCCGGGTACTCTGGTTTCCTCCCACACTCCAAAGACATGCTGGTAGGTTAATTGGCTTCTGTCTAAATTGGCCCTAGTATATGAATGTGATTTAGGGACCTTAGATTGTAAGCTCCTTGAGGGTAGGGGCCCATATTAGTGTATAATGTATATGTAAAGCACTGTGTAAATTGACGGCATTATAGAAGTACCTTAAATAAAAATAAATAAGTCTTCACTAATATTATGGTGTGAAATTCCAAAACACCATACACTAGCTAACAAGCAGTTTACATTTGATAAACTTTATTGTATGGTATATAAACCATCAAACACTAGTAAAAGTATTTTGTATATATAATTGTGCTCAGCGCAATAGGCTAGCAGTTAGCACCTCTACCTTCAAAAATTCAGGTATTGAAAGACTCATGGGTTCAAATCCCACAGAAGAATCCTAAAAGATTACTATTGGTGGAGAAAAGGAGAATTACTGTTAGCCAGTTAGCCAATTAGCCAAAGCAGCATACAGTGAATGCCAAGTAGCCAATACACTTTAATTTGGTAGATATTATTCTATTAACTCTTCAAATGCTTGCAATGGTATGTAAGTATTCACTAATATTATGGTGTGAATCTCCAAACACCACACACTAGCTAACAAGCAGTTTACATTTGATAAACTTTATTGTATAGTATTTAACACATCAAACACTAGTAAAAGTATTTTGTATGTATAATTGTGCTCAGCCCAATAGGCTAGCAGTTAGCACCTCTACCTTCAAACATTCAGGTATTGAAAGGCTCATCGGTGCAGGAGGCGGAGCCTAGCGGAGCAGACATGCATTGTTAGAGCTCCACACCGCTGAGGAGAGAAGAGAAGGACAAAGCGGAGCCTGCAGGCTCAAAAGGTATCCATTTGAACCTTTTTGCCCCTGGGAACAAACTGTGAAAGTTTGGGCAGGAAATATGGTACTGGGAGGAAGCCGTGGCAGAAATAAAAATCACCTCACAAAGAGCTCACAGGCACTCACTGCAGCTGAAGCAGCTCCAGTCACCTCACAAGATACAGCATCAGGGCGCTCTCACAGACAGAAAATGTCACAGCAAGACTCTCCATTTGAGTCAGATACACAACAAATCCTCTCACAAACTTCTCCACAAGCCTCCTCAGCATCCCCAGTAATATTATTACAATTTGAAAAGATGCTTCATAAGGCTTTAAAACAAACCTCAGACCAAATAACAAAAAGCCTAACCAAAGAAATAAGAGAGCTGGGAAACCGCACCGCAGCCCTAGAAATAAAAATGGATGAAATTGAAATTACAACCCAAGAAAATATAACAGAATTGGAACAATTAAAAAAAGAGAATTTAATACTTCAAACTAAGCTCGAAGATTACGAAAATAGAGCCAGACGTTCAAACTTGCGCATAAGGGGAATACCTGAAACTGTGACAGACCTGCAATCTACTATTACTGCTCTATTACAAGAACTAAAGCCAGATATCCCTATTGAACGTTTAGAACTGGACAGAGTACACAGAGCCCTCACAGCCAAAAAGAAAGATGGACCCCCACGTGATATAATCACAAAATTTCATTATTACAGAACGAAAGAACAAATACTAATTGCTGCAAGAGAAAAAAAGGAACTTAATTTTCAAGGACACAATTATCACATTTTTGCTGACCTATCCCAACTTACTATTACTAAAAGACGATCCATGAAACCCCAACTAATGGAACTGCAACGCCACAACATTATGTATCAATGGGGCTTCCCCTTTTCAGTCAGATTTAACTACCAAGGTACAATTTACAGAAGCAGATCAGCAGATGAACTACAACAAACCCTTTTAAAATTAAATCTGACAGAACCCACAAGCAGCAACACTCCCACACGCAGAAGAATGGCATCATCTTCACCTTCAGGCAGCACCCAGAAAATTTCAGAACAAAATGGGAATCATCATTCTCACAAAAGAGGCCGTTATGCCACATCATCCATGGACCAAGAAGATTCAATGGACTGACATCCTAATTCCTGATATCTCTTCATTTATTATACTAAGAGATGGTTCTCTATAAAAAACCTATATTTATAACTGAATGTAACTGCATTCTGATAGTCACACACTGTGTGGGATCATGTTACATTCCAGTTATATTTCTTATTACTTCTGATTCATATAGCCTTAGAATATATAAGTGAAATAAGGAAATTCTTGTTCAGTTATATATTATCAGGTAATAACAATAGATTTATTACTTTTTAGGACAAATATGTTCAATAATCCAGAAGTAATGGAAGCTTTTTCTTTCTTTTCTTAAAACAAATATATTATTACCTAACTAGTTCCTAGAATTATGTTTTTGTTTATTCTAATCTGAAGCAATACAACCTCAATTTTATGAGTTAACATATCTAAAGTTACATATGAATAAAATATGTAATTGTTTACTCTAAAAGGGTTAAAATCCCAAAATAATTCAAACTATCTTCATCAATACCAAAGTTATTAACAGTACCTTTCTAACTGAATTATTTAGCCTAGGGCAAGACTAACCATATACAACCACCCTGGAATAAATAATTTCAACAAAAACTATATTCTGCACTCCAATTAATGAAACATCATTTTGATGTCTTTTGACATAGCACTTCTCTCCTGTAAGCGGAAGATCCGTGTACCCCCATTAGCCCTCCTCATTCTCCCAACCATATTATGTGGGAGTGTGACGAAGGCACTTATTCCCCTGAGAGAGATATTTATTCTCTTTCACGGGTAAATTGTGATTACTTGCAAAAAATAATTTATACAATGTATCATCTAATCTCATATGTTTTTTGTTTACTCTTTACTCCAGAATTCACTGGTTTCTTTTCTATCTATTCATCTCTTCAGTCCACACAGGTTGATCTGCGCAGTCAGCTCTGCATAACAAAAAGTAAGTCAAAACTATTTGATCTATTGCCATGGCACCACTGAATATACTTTCCCTGAATGTTCAGGGAATAAATGTCCCTCAAAAAAGGACCAAAGCCTTCCGTACTTTCCATAACAAGAAGGCTCACATAGTATGCCTCCAGAGAGAGATATTTATTCTCTTTCACGGGTAAATTGTGATTACTTGCAAAAAATAATTTATACAATGTATCATCTAATCTCATATGTTTTTTGTTTACTCTTTACTCCAGAATTCACTGGTTTCTTTTCTATCTATTCATCTCTTCAGTCCACACAGGTTGATCTGCGCAGTCAGCTCTGCATAACAAAAAGTAAGTCAAAACTATTTGATCTATTGCCATGGCACCACTGAATATACTTTCCCTGAATGTTCAGGGAATAAATGTCCCTCAAAAAAGGACCAAAGCCTTCCGTACTTTCCATAACAAGAAGGCTCACATAGTATGCCTCCAAGAAACACACTTCACCAAAGATTCTACTCCAAAATATATTTCTCCTTTTTATCAACAAATTTACACGGCTTCTGCCTGTACCAAGCAAAGGGGAACTCTAATTGCATTTCACCGATCCACACCATTCACCTTATCATCAGAAATTAAAGACCCAGAAGGTAGATACCTGATACTCATGGGTTATATAATGGATACAGCAATCACAGTGATTTCCTACTACGCTCCTAACAAACAACCTACACCATTCCTCTCACATATATTACAAGTGATTAATACACACAAAATAGGAACAGTGATAATGTGTGGGGATTTGAACCAGGTCCTCCTCCCATTTCTAATTAAATCACCTTTTACACCATCCAAAATAACCTCTAGATTACCTTTTTCTCAACTTCTTTCCAAATACAATCTGGTAGATTCGTGGAGAGAAAGTAACCCAATGAAAAAGAAATTCACTTATTTCTCGCACCCTCATCAAACCTTCACCAGAATAGATCATATTTTTCTAACAATAGGAATGATACCAGAAATTATTGCATCAGATATAATTCCGATTCCGTGGTCTGACCATAATGCAGTATACACTACTATAGCCTCAGCCATACCAAAAGCGCATGACCCAACGTGGTACTTACCGGACATAATGCTCAAACACCCACTACATCAGATGGCCATTGAACAAGCTTTAAAGGAATACATATCAATTAATAATACAACAGACATCTCCCCAATAACACTGTGGGAAGCTCATAAGCCTGTCTTGCGTGGTACAATACAAAGACAAATGGCACTATTTAAACGGGAACGCAAAAATCTAGCAAAAAAACTAGAACTCAATTTTAATGCAGCCTACATATCATTTCAAGATAATCCATCTCAGAGTACAAAATCTCATCTGGAAAAATCTAGATTGGAATACAATCTATTTCTCACTGAGTCAGTTGATAAATCCCTCAAACGCTCCAAACACAATTTCTACATGAATACAAACAAACCAGGTACATATTTGGCTCGGGCATTAAATTCAACTAACAAATCTTTCAAACCAAATTATCAAAAAATGTTTACACTTGTAATCCAGTTAAAATAGTCCATAAATTTCACTCACATCTCACAACTTTATACAAGACAAACAATGAATTTAATCCTACAGAGGCTGAATCCTTCTTCTCAAAAATAACCTTACCTGAGTTATCTCAGAATCAAAAAAGCAGTTTGGATGAGCCTATAACTATAGATGAAGTTGCTAACGCCATAAAAGACCTAAAACTTAACAAAAGACCAGTCCCAGACGGCTACTCTGCTTTATACTATAAAACATTCTCAGAAATACTCTCTCCCATTCTCACTGAAACTTTTAACAAACTTCTAGATGGACATTCTTTTCGGCAAGAAACACTAATGGCAATTGTTTGTATGATCCCAAAACTCATTTCTGATGATACTTCCTGTGTGAATTATCGGCCTATCTCTCTGTTAAACCTCGATATTAAATTATTAGCAAAAATAATAGAAAAACGCCTTAATAGCATTATAGGAAAATTAATACATAGAGATCAAGTAGGCTTCATGCCAAATAGACAGGCAGGCGATAATATACGCAGGGCAGTATTATTGGCACATATTGCTAAAAAACGGAAAATCCCTTTATGTTTTCTATCTCTCGATATTAAGAGGGCATTTGACACAGTATCCTGGCAATATATGCAATATTCATTACAAAAATGGGGTTTTGGACCCCACTTTTTAACATGGATCAAAGCATTATATAATAAACCCAAAGCCTATATAAAATATGCTGGATACAAATCTGAAGCCTTTAATATCGAAAGAGGTACCCGACAGGGTTGCCCATTATCTACTTATTATTTGCCCTTATACTCGAACCCATGGCCCAATACATCAGAACAAACCAAACTATAACTGGCATTGAAGTAGGAGGTATTACACACAAATTATGTATATTTGCAGACAATATATTACTTTTTCTATCATCACCACAGGTCTCTGTTCCTAACTTAATACCAGCTCTTGATGGATTTGCAGCCCTATCCGGCCTTATGATTAATCCTAAGAAATGCCTAATGCTTAATATTTCACTCACAAACATGGAATTGATCCCGGCTAGGGCTGCACTCCCATTCACATGGGCAGAAAAATCAATCCCATATCTTGGAATTCATTTAACAGCATCTCATTCTGACTTATTCTCAACCAATTATCCTCCTGTATTAAGACAGATCACAAATCTAATAAAACAATGGTCGCAACTTCCTTTATCCTGGATAGGGAAGATTAATGCAATCAAAATGACTATTCTACCCAAATTGCTTTATCTATTCAGAGTCCTCCCTATTCCAATTTCTTCCTATTTTTTGAGAATAGTACAAAAAAGAGCAACTTCGTTTATATGGGGCTCTTCTAAACCACGTATACCTATACACACATTACATCTTCCCAAAAATAAAGGAGGCCTGGGATACCCTAATTTTACTAACTACTACAGAGCAGCACATTTGGCCAGTCTGTCCAAATACCATGCAAAACAGGAAATCCTATTATGGGTATTTATAGAGGCTTTAGAAAATGACCCTCTATTAATATCAAATTTATTATGGCTTGATCCTAAAGACCGCTTTAAAATTCATAATCCCATAACTAAACACTTCTTATCTCTCTGGGATAAACTAAAAACCAAATATCAGTTACAATCTCCACACAATCCTCTCCTTTCTTTTATCAGAAATCCGGCCTTTTATCCGGCATGGATCTACCCAAATTCTTTTAAAGCTTGGACAACATCAGGCATTCAGACACTAAATGACTTCATAGCATCTAAATCATTCCTTTCATTCCCATCGCTTAGAGAAAAATATGATCTACCAAACTCTGAGATATTTAGATATCTCCAAATCAAAAATTTCTATACACCATTCCTAAAGGGGGATACACCATTATCCCAATTATCCATTTTTGAATCAATCTGTACAAAAGATCCATTTGCTAAAGGTACAATTTCATCACTTTATAATCAATTATATGGAGTAGCAAATCTTAATAGACCCTCTTACGTTCAGAGGTGGGAGGAGGACCTGGGACGAACTTTAGAAGACACGGACTGGTCTAACATATGGCTCACATCTAAGTCATCTTCACCCAACATCTTAGCACTGGAGACAAATTATAAAGTCCTAACTCGCTGGTACCTTGTACCCGCTAGAGTGGCAAAATATTCACCTAATACCTCAGCTCTTTGTTTTCAAGGATGCCCAGAAATAGGCACATATTTACACATATGGTGGACGTGCCCAGTAATCCAAACCTTCTGGAAGGAAGTCTTCGTGATTGCATCTAAAATATTTAAAAAAATAATACAACCAGATCCATATTTAACTTTACTTAATCTAAAACCGGAATGGTTAACACTCTCTCAATTCAAACTTATGATCCAACTAATAACGGCTGCAAAACAAACAATGGCCAAGGCATGGAAATCTCCTACATAGGTACTAGCAGAAACAATTCACAGAATGAATAATACAATGTCCCATGCTAAGATGGTAGCCATCGATCAAAATCAAATTCCAAAATTTGAAAAACTTTGGCATCCTTGGATAAAACAACAGTTCCTGTCAAACTTCAATGACTCTGTCCTGTTGCCATGGTAACAGATTAAATGACTTACAGAGACACCCATTCTAAGGAAGAGAACTAAAAAGAATAATAAACTGACGAGCGGGACAACCTTGTGGACCATACCTCTACCTTTCAACCCTTTTTCTTCTTTTTCTTTCCTTTTCTCCACCTTACAATTAAAGCTCATTATCAGAATTTATTTGACCTATATACACTCTACTTGTAAACAATATGTATAGTAGGTATAAATCATTTAAATACCTACAAAAGTAACTAAGGAAATGATATATATCTTTAATTTAGGTTTACGTAAACCCAATGTTTAATATTTGAAATTTCATGATATTTACCTATATAAACCGTACTGTAAAACAATTAGCTTACTTTATAGATCCTTGTAAACTTACTTTATGTATCTTTATAACATTGTATACTCAATAAACTTCTTTTGACAAGGAAAGACTCATCGGTTCAAATCCCACAGAAAAATCCTAAAAGATTGCATTGGTGGGAAAAGGAGAATGCCAATTAGCCAAAGCAACAGAAATATATGTGTATATATATTTACTGAAAATAGGTGATTGCCAAGTAGCCAATCCAGTTTAATGTGAAAGTTTTTATTGTATTAACTCTCTAAATGCATGCAATGGTATGTAAGTATTCAATTATAATATGATGTGACATTCCAAACACCACACACTAGCTAAAGGGCAGTTTACATTTCTTTGTTTGTTTATTTTAATTCACTTGTGCACTGAAAAAATAAACACAGCTGGGGGATGGTAGGTTGGCTGTTGTTTGAACTCATACCAGGAGTGGTGTGGAGATATCCAAGCAGACCACTAAGCCATTGTGCTAAGTATGAGACCTGCATAATAGTGTAGTATTATTAAAGAATGAACATAAATAATTACTGCTTTATAGTCAACTAAATTAATAAATAATAAATCAAAAACATGAAAAAACAACATACAATAAATAGGTAACCTAAATGATTAATACATGTAACTTTACAGAATAGCAGACATTACTATGTAATAATCATTCAGAACTGCATTTCTTAGCAAAAGAAGGAAAAAAAAACTAGGAATACTAATTGCAATATAAATCAATAGATGCACGGGAACTAGAGCACATCTCTGATAAAAAATGTTTCTTTCACATACATGGATCATGGCTACAGTACAGTGCTATATAACAACTTGATAAGAATTGGCATTTGTATATACGCAGAAGCGCTAATTAGCGGCAATTTAGAATTTACAAACATTTGTTCTCCGCTTATATCGCTGATTTTCATGCGCAAATTCGCCGTTTTGTTTCCATTTGGCTAAAATGGGCTCTATTATTTGCCATAGTGCCCAGTACTTCCTGGAGTTATAGTAAATGACCCCCAGTGTGTCACAATTGAAATATATGGTCCTGGAGGGGATTGAAAGAAACAGAAGAGGGGGGATCGTGAATTAACCCTCAGAAAAAGAGAAGTACACTGGATCAATTTTTTGAATACAATTGCCCCACACGGTTTAAACGTGGATCTAGATCTTTATTTGTTTATTTAATAGGTCATTGGTTCTGTGTTATGACTGAACAGATTTTTACATCTAATTAGTGAAGATATATTTCTTTCTATTGCATATATATATCTTTCAGATCTGAAAATAGGATGAATCGCAGGATGACAATGGGATATTGAGATTATCGGTTGTGCGATTAGCTATTTGCTGTGTCTATGGTATAAGATTAGTATTCAGTAACATTGATTGGATAGAAATTGAGAATGATTAACCATATTGATTCTATGTGAGATGATGCTTGTGAAACACATATAAAGTAGATGATTGTGGTGAAAACCTTCAGATGTGTTCTGACTGATCTAAGGAAGGGCGCGAACAAATCAGCCTGAAACGTAATCTTTGTCTGAACAGATGATTGTAATGCTTTTGTTTGGAATGACAAAGCAACAAATTTTTAAGTGCAGCAACCTTTGGAACTATATATATATATATATATATATATATATATATATATACATATATGATTTATCATGCCACATAAAATCACTTTTATGTCAATAACACATTGCTTGATTAACAGATTGTAATTGTCTAAAATGTCCACCCCACTCAAACCCTCCCCTCAAATTCTTCTGTAGCAGAATGTGAGGACTGAGTTTATACTACTAGTTACGCTGACACAACTTAACTTAAAGTGGATGTAAACCCGATTCATGAAATCTGAGCTGGGCACATATGTCTGTCGTGTTTTGTTATCTCTCTGCAAAGCACTATGTCCCGTAGCTGTCTCCTGCTCCATTCTTCTGTTATCAGCCTGACAACTCCTGACAAGTTCTCTGTCATATATGATAAAAAGCCTGAGTTTTGTGTTGGGGGAGATGCTATAAATAAATTAGCAGAGCCCTGAACTATTCAATGATCAGCTCTGAAAGTCTCTACCTATGAGGAGGGTGTGTGCCTTTCTTCCAATCAGCTGTCTTGGCTGTATGCCCAGTCTTCACTGCAGTGTTGAACAGGAAGAGAAAATCTTCTAACATGATTTGAACTTTCTAAACAGTATATAAAGCTGAAGACAGTGGATATAAATGTAAAACATATGTAGGGAGATTTGTTTCATCTCTGTTTATCATCTGAGGCTGTTTACTCCACTGGGTATATGTAAGGGTTTACATCCACATCAATTACTTGATTCCTAAGTGGAGGTGATTCCTTTGAATAGGATATAATAGTAAAATCTATCACATAAAATTATGACATACACATTCAGTTAAATTCAGAAGAAAGAGAAACATTTTTCAGTGTAGATATTAAATTATATTTTACCAAGCCAAACCAAGTTTGTTAGCAGTTTAATCAGCTGAACAGGCAAAGAGTGTTGTTTCTTGCTAGCTTAGATAAATATCCAGACATACGCTTGTCTTTCTCAGTTATAAAACTGGTCAATGTCGGGTGCGCATGCGCGGGGCTCGCAAGATGGCCGCTATAGCCTAGAGCTCCGCTCCCTCACGATCCAACGGCGCCCACAGCATTGACCACAGCGCACCACCAATCACAAAAAGCGACTGGAGACATTCCCCACGGTCCCAGCTACACCCCTATATGACCGGGGTCCCGGTAAAACGTAACCTGTGGCCACAGTTGGAGAGAGCAGGAACGTCTGGGACTTCCAAGATGGCCGCCGCTACACAAGCACAGCCACAGGATCTCTGCTCCACAGGCCAGGCGGACTACAGGTTAGAGCAACCCCACATCCTCCCTCACTTCACTCCAGGAAGACAAGCGGGATACCCACCTATTCTTACCCCTTCTCCAGCCTCTACAGGATCCCTACAGGATCGCTCTCTCTGTGACTGCCCCCTGTCCCCCCTGGGATCTATCTCAGGTCACACAGGCCTCCCTCCTCCTGCCTTCCCAGCCAGTGACCCTGCATTTCACATGGATTCCCTCTTCCACAGATTCTCTGAACTACTGGACAGAGGCTTGGCACAAACGGTAGCTAAAATCACAGGGGACCTAAAGGCAGATTTTATGAATTTAGGAGCTCGGATCGATACGATCGAACACAAAATGGAGGACACTATAGCTATCACCAACCAAAACTCACAGCACATCAGCACCGTGCAGGATCAATTGGACCTAGCAATGGCCCGCATTGATGAACTTGAGAATAGGTCAAGACAATACAATATCAGAATCCGCGGCCTACCAGAAACGATTCACAATGTTCCAGAAGCAGTCCAGGACCTGATTAAACAACTAATCCCCAATATCTCCTCTCACCGCCTTGAATTGGACAGGGCCCACAGAGCCTTGGGGCCCCCCAGAAAAGACGGCACCCCAAGAGATATTATCGCCAAGCCCCACCACTACACAGTAAAAGAGGAAGTGATGAGACAGGCCAGGTCCTCTCACTCAGTGATGTGCATGGGACACCAAGTACAGATCTTTGCAGATCTCTCACCCTCCACGATCCAGAGGAGGAGATCATTGAAACCCCTGCTTCTCGCTCTCACCTAAAGAGACGTCAAATACAAGTGGGCCTTCCCATTCGCGGTTAAATTCTCCGTCAAGGGGAAACAATACGCTTTCTCCTCCCTCCCAGAAGGAGAAAAAATTCTCTTGCACCTGAAATTCATATCCCAGGATGGACACAACCAATGCCAGGATCAACTCCAACAAACGACAGACCCCCACCAGCCCTCAATCTCCCCTGTGGTCAACAGGAAAAGCAAAGAAGGCCAAAGACAACAACCTAACTTGAAGCCAGTGATGATGTGGACTGCATCTCATCTATCCCGGTTATGAAGTAGGGATCGGTTTGATCATTCCCACGAATGTGGGGGGTCCCTCATGCCTATTTCCTTAGGCATGTTAGCCAACCGGGCACCAATTTCTGAATTTTCAGAACTTTTTTTTTTGTGTTCCAGGTTTTATGGTTTTGTTCAATTTTTTCCTCTTTCTTTTTTCCTAGTTTTAACTGGCCCACTGAAATGTATAATAAGCTCCAGGTAGCTGTACCTCTCCGGACTGAGAGTGACTGCATTCTCACACCTATCCATGGGGGAAATTTAACCCCCATGATTGGGGATTTTCATTTGGTCTCTTCAATAGAGGCTTCGCTGTGATATAGAATGATTAGGGACCTAGGGGGATATTGCACTTGGAGGAGGTTTAGGGCCACTAGCCAGTCACACTGTTTAGATAACCTGGTATACACCGGTCTCAAAAATTTTTTTTTTTTTTCCCTCAAGGGAATTAGTTTTTTTTTTTGTAGGGCGTTCGGTTTCGTGAGGGAACACTTGCGCACCCACCTAACCCTTAGACACCCGTTGGTCTCTAGGGGCTAGGCTGCCTGAGCCCAGATGGGCCAGACATTCTCTGATTTTTTTCTGAAGGACATGGGGGGTTTCTCCTTCCCTATGTCCTTTCTTTCTTTTCTAGGAGACCTTTTCTTTTCTATCCTGCACTCCCACCCCACCTCCCCGATCACTACAATGTGCCTAACCACATCTTGTGTTTCAGATACCACCCCCCCCCCAAGGAAGTACCTGATATCTTCCCAACAAGAAGGAGGAATGATCATCATGCTGTCGTCCAGGTTCCCACACATCAACGGGTAAGTGAGGGCTGTAACCGATGCACTTCACTCCAACTGCTCCATGGCTAACGATCCAGTAGCTGAACTCCACATAGCTTCTCATAATGTCCAGGGAATCAATTCCCAGATTAAGAGAAGAAAGGTTCTCAACTATTACAAACATCTCAAGCTAGACATAGTCATGCTGCAAGAAACGCATTTCCCCTCCCGGTATAGCCCTACGTTTCTCCACCCTCACTTCCCACAGTTTTTCTTAGCGAGCGCTGACAACAAAACCAAGGGAGTAGCAATCATAATATCCAAACACATTAAATTTGTAAAAATCTCTGAATTTGCTGACCCAGAGGGCAGGTTCCTCCTGGTCAAGGGCACAATGGGAGACCACCTGTATTCCCTGATCTCCTACTATGCTCCAAATAGAGGACAAGCAAAATTTTTTGACTCCCTAATGCGTATCCTCGCTCAGAAACTGGAGGGAACGATCATCTTTGGTGGAGATTCGAACGCAGCGTTCGATCAGGGATTAGACAAATCTAAACCCCCGCGGATTCAACTTACGCGCCCCACCAAAGAAAGCCTCAGAATCGCAAAGATAATCTATGCCCACGGCTTAGCTGACACTTGGAGGGAACTTAACCCCAACAAAAGGGACTATACCCATTACTCTTCCCCTCATAACACATATGAGAGGATTGACCACATACTGACCCCATCCTCCCTACTCCCGTTAATCCACAGAGCACAAATCAGGGAGTCGGCCCTTTCGGACCACTCCATCGTCACCATAACACTCAAAACAGGCACACTGGGTGGAACCAGGGGACATTGGAGACTGAATGAGTCGCTGTTATCTGATCCCATCAGGGTTACAGAACTTGAAAAAGCCCTACAAGAGTATTTTGAATTCAATAAATCAGAGAACACTTCTCCCGAAACGCTATGGGCTGCACATAAAGCTTTTATAAGGGGTAAACTCATCCAGATTGCCACTCAAATCAAACGAGCACAGAAAGCAGACCTAATTCGGTTAGACAGGGAATATACCACTCTGAAGGCTTCCCATAAAAAAGACCCTTCCAAGACCCCTGTCTCCCTCATTGATAAAGCCAGACTTGATCTCAATCTAGCACTCACATCCAAGGCCGAAAAGGCCGTTCGCTGGAACGGACAGAAATTTTACACACAGGCAGACAAAATAGGCCCCCTCCTAGCGAAAAAGCTGTCTCCCCCCATTAAGATCCACGCTTTACCCAAACTCAGGATAAATGGTCAACCCCCCACGACTAACCCTTCCAAGATACTAGAAGCTTTCCAGGGTTTTTACTCTAAATTATATAGCCAAACAGCTTTGCCAACCGCGGACTTAATCCCTAAGTTCCTGGAGGCTATTCCCCTACCCTCCCTAAAAGATGTCCACAAACAAAGGATGGAAACACCCATCACAGAGGAGGAGGTATTGGGGGTCATAAAAGATCTTAGAAGGGGGTCAGCTCCGGGTCCTGATGGTCTCTCTGTAGCATACTATAAATATTTCACGACCATTCTAGCACCTCACCTGACCTCCTTCTTTAACTCCAAAACCAATGGAACCCCCCTAGACATTCACCTCAATACTGCTTTAATCACAGTCATACCCAAACCTGACAAAAACCACGAAGACGTTAGCAACTACAGACCGATCTCACTCATAAACAATGACCTAAAAGTACTCACCAAAATAATGGCTAACAGGTTATCATCCTTTATAACTCAATATATACATAAGGACCAGGTAGGATTTATACCCGGGAGACAGGGTCCTGACCAAATTAGGAGGGCAATAGATATCACCTTGATTCTACAAACTAACTGGGAAGGGGGGCCGAACCAATCGGGATTTCTTCTATAATTAGACCTGCAGAAGGCCTTTGACATGGTCTCCTGGCACTACATCTTCACTGTGCTGGAGAAGTGGGGATTCGGCGATCGCTTCCTGGGAGTTATGCATGCTCTCTATTCACAACCAAAGGCCCAAATACGCCTCCAAGGACATTACTCCAAACCAATAGACATTTTGCATGGCACCAGGCAAGGGTGCCCTTTATCTCCCCTTATATTCGCTATAGCCATAGAAACCTTAGTGATCGCAGTTCGACATAACCCTGAAATCAAAGGGGTGACCTGTGGAGACCAGACGCACAAATGTGGGCTATTCGCCGATGACATCCTCCTTTTCCTGACATCCCCCCTCACTACACTCCCTAATCTCTGCCTAGTGTTAAGTAACTTCGCCAAAATCTCTGGACTCGAAGTTAATTTCTCTAAATCCCAAGCTCTTAATGTCTCCTTACCGCTTCAAACAGTTGCCTCTCTAAAACAGTCCTTCCAATTCAAATGGAGCGACACCTCCATTAGCTACCTAAGTATCACACTGACAGCCAACTCTTTATGCACAAAATTATCCTTCACTCTTCAGGAAACTGGAGGCAGACCTTAATCTGTGGTCAAAACACGAGCTATCCTGGTTGGGTCGGATCAATTCCATTAAGATGACCTTACTCCCCAGGCTCCTCTACTTCTTTTGCTCCCTCCCTATACCAATCAGGAAAGATCACCTACGAGCATTACAGAGTAAAATACTCCAATTTATATGGGGTAAGAAAGGATATCGTATTCCTCAGACCACCCTATTCATTCACAGACGCAAGGGAGGGCTAGGTCTCCCAAATATTACTTGGCAGCTAGATTAACCCATTTGTCCACAATTTACTCACGCTAAAAAACCAGATTGGGTGACTATTGAACGACAGGCTATCCCCAACCATACGCTAGATTACATACTTTGGTGCCCGACTAAATCTAGACCGCCCATCCTTTCACCCACTTTATCCCACTCCTGCACGCTTTTAGAACTCCCTCCGGCAATCCACAGCTCTGGTCTCCATGGGACGACCTCTAGCTCATCTATTCCACAACCCTGACTTTCCACCTGGACTTGACATCTCAGCATTCAAATGGTGGCTGGACAAAGGGCTATACCGGATAGGGCACTTCTTCACCCCCAATGGACCAGTCACCCTCAAATTCTGTATCAAACACCTGGACCTCCCTGAATCGGAACGATTCCGCTTTTACCAAATCGCTCATTTTCTCCACACTATTTGGAAGGAGAAACCGCTTCCCCCTAAATTTACTGTATATGAACAGTGGTGCGGACAAGTCATGGAGCAGAGGGGGGGTATATCGGTGATATATGCAGCCCTCACTTGCCCCACGGACAAAACCACATATATGAAGGCTTGGGAGGCTGACTTCCAATGCTGCAGGGACATGGAGACTTGGCAAGCAGCACTAACCAAATCCTTTAAGGGGATCCAGAACATCTCCTTAATGGAGGCAAGCATCAAACTGATAACCAGATGGTACCTGACCCCTACCAGGTTAGCAGCAATTTATCCCTCAGCAAACTCCTTATGCTTCAAAGGATGCCAACACCTGGGCACAATGGCCCACATTTGGTGGGAATGCCCCAAAATTTGCACTTTTTGGAGAAAAGTCTTCTCTATGATTTACAAAGTGACAGCTTGCCAGGTCACTAGGTCCCCAGAGGTGGCAATTCTCAATGCAAGCCTATCTGGAATTTCTAAGGCTACCCAAACACTGATCAACTTTATATTACTGGGTACTAAAATCTCCATTGCCAAAGCCTGGAAACAGCCGAGGCCCTCGTTTAACGCAGTAAAAAGGAAGGTTTCGTGGATTATGGCCCAAGAAAAACTTTCCAGCATTCTGACAAACACCTCCACGAAATTCCAAACAATATGGGAACCTTGGGCCCAATATATGGGAACTTCCCTCATACCGGGTGTTCAGGGGCGCAACAACCCCTAACCCTCTCCTAGACAAACTCATCCTACAGTTCTACTAGAGGCACACAGATGAACTCCTCCTCCCTCCTCATCCACCCTGAGGACCCCGTTTACCTTCCTTCCCTCCTCACTCTTTTTTCCCTCTCTTTCATATCTTCTTTCTGTCTACTACCTCTCATTAGATAGCTAATTGGTGATAAATCAATATGAAGCTACCATACGGTAGCCTCCCTCGCTTACAGGGATTCACAACCTCCTCAATACTCCTGTTGACTCAGCCCAAGTGGGCAGAGGAGAAGTAGGGAAATTTCCCCGCCCGGCACAGTTAGATCCCGTCAGGGTGTCGGGGATTAGGGAAAGGACCCATGATGTTTTAGGGGCAAGACATGGAGACTGAGTATTTAGTGTTTGGGTATTGATATTTATCAGGTTGACCCCCCCAATAGCCATTAAGGTTGAGACATCGTATGTTATATGCTTTAAAATGTACCCTTTATGTCTCGTGTTCAAGGAGGCATTCCCTCCTGTGCATTTTTAAAATGTCAATGCATAATCTGTATGACTTAATTGAAAATAAAAACATATTGAAAGTAAAACTGGTCTATTAGTGTCTGCTAATGCCTTGCAAACAGAAGAGGGTATGCGATTATCTTTTTCGTAAACAACATTCATATGTCTTTATCAATTTCACTTTAAAGAGGATTTCTCTTTATCCAGGTGTTTTTTGGGTATTCCATCTAGACATTGTTCCTCAGCTTTGAGCATCCTTGTATTTTAAATTGCACTCAAGTTTTCTATATATCTCAAAATGTCAGTAATAGCAAAGTAAGCATAGTTTTTTTATTGGTACAGAGTTTATATGAAGCCAAGCTGCCTATTTCATTAATATTATATTAATTTCATACCAGAAACCCCCCTCAAGCATGGTATTTACACTCAAGATTCAATAGTCAAGAGTAGTTTGCCCCTCAAATTGACTTCAATAGGATTTGAGTAGGGTAGGACTTAGTGGGCAAAATGTAAACAATATTTGCCAACTGAGCTTTAATAATTATAGAACTGATTATATTTTACACAGCAGCTGTTACTTTTAAGATTAGTAGCTTATGTATTTTTGGTATAAACATTTGCCAAACTCTTGGTAATTCTAACCAGGAAATTCTCACTCACTTCACACCATTTCAGTTTTGTTATCCCATGATTGGAGTTTTTTACCTTAGTAAATGATTTTATTATTTTTTATTCTGAGATATTGTGGATAATGTACTTAAAGTTGAATCCATGCCCCGATTATGAACAATAAAGTATTAACAAATTTACATGTTCTGAATAGGCAGAAAAAAATCCTCGTTTATCTCTTCATCTGTAAGCATTGTGGAGAATTACATTTTCAAAGTTCACATTTGGGTCCCCCAGGCTTCTGTGCTGGGACCAATCCTATTTATTTTGTTCATAAACGACCTGAAGGATGGGGTAAACAGTGCAATCTCTGTATTTGTGGACGATACCAAGCTAGGCAGGGCAATAACATATCCGCAGGATATGGAAACCTTGCAAAAAGATCTGAACAAATTAATGGAGTTGGCAACTACATGGCAAATGAGGTTCAATGTAGAAAAATGTAAAATAATGCATTTGAGTGGCAAAAATATGAATGCAATCTATACATTGGGGGGAGAACCTCTGGGGGAATCTAGGATGGAAAAGGACCTGGAGGTCCTAGTAGATGATAGGCTCAGCAATGGCATGCAATGCCAAGCTGCTGCTAACAAAGCAAACAGAATATTGGCATGCACTAAAAAGGGGATCAACTCCAGAGATAAAACAATAATTCTCCCGCTCTACAAGACTCTGGTCCGGCAGCACCTAGAGTATGCTGTCCAGTTCTGGAGCGAGTACAAAGAAGGGCAACTAAGCTAATAGGTCTGGAGGATATTAGTTACGAGGAAAGGTTGCGAGCACTGAACTTATTCTCTCTGGAGAAGAGACGCTTGAGAGAGGATATGATTTCAATAAATATCGTACTGGTGATCCCACAATTGGGATAAAAACGTTTTTGCGGAAGGGAGTTTAACAAGACACGTGGCCACTCATTAAAATTAGAAGAAAAGAGGTTTAACCTTAAACTACATAGAGGATTCTTTACTGTAAGAGCAGCGAGGATATGGAATTCCCTTCCACAGGTGGTGATCTCAGCGAGGAGCATCAATAGTTTCAAAAAACTATTAGGTAAGCACCTGAATGACCGCAAAATACAGGGATATACAAAGTAATACTAACATATAATCACACACATAGGTTTGACTTGATGGGCTTGTGTCTTTTTTCAACCTCACCTACTATGTAACTATATAACATTATAAGCAATGAAATCACAGCTTTACTTCTGTGAGAACAGATCTAAAACCCTTTGAATATGAATAACTTCACATTAAAAGTGTCTAGAGAAGTGAGTAAAGGCTTGCATCAAAGCTCATTTACAGCTTATTTAGCATATCTATATTTTTTAATGATATAGTCTTGGCACAGGTGCACTTTAAGGTAAAGTTACCAGATTTTCAAAATGAATTCTGAAGACGCCCTACTGACCATGTCCAATTTTAGCCACAGCCAAAAGGCCAAGCTCCAATCGTAGGCACAGCCACAAAGTCACACTCCTATTTTTAACATGCCTTAAAACAATCAGCCACAGATTTTTGGAAAAAGAGACAAACATTGGTGATATTAAGACACAATGCATGGAAAGTTTACAAACTGACTGGTGAATTATAAGTTAAATATACAAGTTTTCCATGAACAGGAGAAAAAGTTGGATTTTTCTTTATTTTGTTTTTAACAAACACAAATCACTCATTAAATTAGCAGGTGAATCAGCACTCCACTGGCAGACAAATACTTATTTAAAATCCATAGAAGTCATATGCAGGAGGGTGGTAAGCTTGATAAGAGAAAATACATGTGCAGTCACCTGCAGTGCCTTGATGAGTATGGGGTCCCATCAAGACATTTAAAAATAAAGGAGAGTGCCAGATCAGTATATGTCAAACATAAACTGCAATTTATTCTGAAAATACTTACATCTAAAAACGCTGTATACTGCACACAGGGCTGGTAGCCCCCCACCTGTTTTACCAGCCTGTGGACACACTGACGGTGGCGTGTGTTCGAGCTCCAGACGCTCCGGTCTGTGCTATTGTGGCTACTCTCCAGTCCATTAAGACTGCTGCTCCTCCTTTATTGTTTACGTTTATTTTATTTTTAAACATTTTAATTTATTTTCCAAGGTCAAGACACAGCAGAAAGTAAGCTACATGTATATGTAACTTTTTCAGAAAATTAACTGATACACAAGAAGTAAATATTTGTCCATTTTTACAATTCACACACAACAGGTTTGCACAGTTTTGCCACCATATTTTATGTAATTGGGAGACATCTCTGTGATGTTTTATACCATAAAGTTGGTCTATGAAAGGAAAATACATTGTTCACTTGGCAAGGGAAGTCCCCAGAGCTTAGTGAATGTTTTTGTATTTTCCTTGCACATGACTGACTGGGTATTCTTTGCAAAATTAAATTTCACCTCGTTCACTAAGCTTTGGCAAAAATGACTTGCAAAATGCAACTTCCCATGCAAAGTGAGCAGCGTATTTGCCTTTAGTAAATCAACCCCTATAGCTTAGAAGCTGAAACTCTTACTGCCATTCAGACAGCATGGGCACATCCCCATGTGGAAGCTAAGTGAAGATAGCTGCAGTGTTTGCAGGCTGCAAAGGAAAAAATACATGTCTTTACATAGTTTCTATTTGTGACACCTGTTTGGTTTCCTAGTAAATCCTTTGTATGTCATCCAGAGTATAAAACTGATATATGCGTAGCAAAAGATAAATACAAAATAGAAATAGGAGTCTTCTAATTCAAAATCCAAACAGAAAATATATGCAGTTATTTTATTTTCTATTATTGTAACCTCATCCCGTTCTGCATATTTTTTTTAAGAAAAATGACACGATTCCAAGCATACTGCTTTTCAATTTCAAAAACAGACTTTGAAAAAAAATCTCAACAAATAACATGGCATATGCAGCCATCTAGTGACTCCTCTCAAAGCAGATTTTACAGCTGATGATTCACAAAGAAAATAAATCACATTTCAGTAGACACAGTATTTATAACCAAGCGATTTTTGCCAAAAAAATATATCTTTCATACAGAGCAGTTATGTTTTGTAAACTATTTTATTTCTACCATCTAGTAATCTGTAAAGTTGGTATAAATGGAAAAAAGTGTTGAGGGGGCAAAGTTCCAGCAATACAATAAAAAAATCTGTTGAAGTCAAATCTTGTCTTTTTTTATGACCTATTTTAAGGACATTTTTTAAACTTTTGTTTAAAAAGATCATGGGTAGCTTGGCACTGGGCACTGCCATTGGGTACCAATGCAAACTTTATTTTTTAATTGATGTTTCAACAGGAAGAGGATTTTTTTTTTGCGGCTTAAATGGCAGCATTAAAATGCATACATCTTTTAAATAATATGCTTGAGTGATGCCTTACACGTGCATGTGAAGTTGCACAACAATGCTACATACTCCTTCAAAGGTGACATTTCAAAAACCAAAACAAAAAAAACTATCACTGGTAATTGATTGCCTGATTCCTGACCTGTTTCTCTTTGTAAACAAAGAGGCTGGGAGATCCAAGGTGATGTAATTGACTAAATATCATCAATTTAATTACCCATCTTGGTACAACTTAAAGTCTATCATTTGGTGTTGATATGACTGCTGCCTCAAAATGACACATTCCTACTGGCTTCTGTTTCAAATTGTAAACAAGCTGGTAAGGATCCCAGAAGACATCATTGACAAAATATGGTATTATCTGGTCAATGAGGTCACCCAGGTTCCCTGGAGGGTGGACTATAAAAAGGTATTTAGAGAAATGTGTATGCCAGTACCCTTGCAACCGATTTTGGCTTTTTGCCATACCAGTATGCCTACATCTAAAAGTTAATTTTTGTTGCAGTTATATAAAGGGAAGTCTGAATATTTGATTTTTCTTTGTTTACAACTGAGAGAATGTGCCAGTCATTAAACATAAGTCAGCTGAGCCACCCAAAAGTAGTGCTGAAAGTTAGGTACTGGTAAACCACTCATGTCCTTATGGGTGTGTAAGTTGAATCTGTTAATACATGACACTTTAATATTCTGGATAAAAAAGTAAGTATAAGGTATATGGATAAAAAGTGCTGTTCGGAATGTACATTGGGGCCGAAACATAGGATTTACAAAAACTTTGGTACAGTAGGTATTTCATTTTTATTACATTTATGAATCCTATCAGATTTAATGGAAGAGATTGCCACAAAACTTTTTTTTTTCATTTTGGATAGAATAAGAGTGGATTATAACCCCTGTCCGTTTTTTTGCCATTTGTGTCCTATTGCAGAGATTTCCCTTCACTTACTGTCTCCTAGACAAAACAGGAAATGGGAGGAAATCTCCTCAAAGTGATTGAATCCTGGGTGTAACCAGAATCACCAGAACTAGTGTCTCCATTGGAAGATATCCCTTCTATTCCTGTTCTGATGTCAACTCAAAATTTGGGACTTTCTTTTACGTTCACATTTAATGATAATGGTAAGCTGGACAAACAGAAAGGGTGACTAAAGGCATAGACAGCAATAAAACCTGACAGGTGTTCTAATCCCCCTCCACTCTATCCAAAACTAAAAAAAAAAAAAATTGCCTTGAGAACCCTGCATGCTGTAATTAGGGATTGGCAGTTTATTTTGGTGGGATTCTTGGTATATTCCTGTTCAGCTCTAGTGTATGTGGATTGCAGGTCCACAAGAGTTTGGCATTTCTGTTTTAAGGGAATCTCTTAAAGGAATCTCACTGAAAAGCTATATTAACAGACTCCCGATTTATCTCACATTACTGTTGTTGGTCTGAACCTGCAGCTATTTGGACCTTCAATACAGTTAACCACAAGGGTCTCAATAGTGGGTACATTTTGAAGTGAGCCACTTTAAGAGAAACATTAATTACTGAATTATCAGATGTAGTTTATCAAATGTTTGCAATATCTTCCACAGGGGATGAGGTTCCCATTTGCAAGAACAAAATCAAACGGTGACAGGGCTCTATATTAATAATACAGATACTTCTATAGTGTAATTTACACATGCTTTGACCACTTCCTGCTCGGCCTATAGTAGAATGACGGCCGGGCGGTGGTTCAGTTATCCTGACTGGGCATCATATGATGTCCAGCAGGATAACATTCCGGTGAGTGCAATCAGTACCCATCACAGTGCCACTCATTTCCCATCACAGTGCCAATCAGTAACACCTGTCAGTACCCCCTCATCAGTGCTGACCATCAGTGCCATCTATTATTGTCTATCAGTGCCACCTGTCAGTGCCAATCAGTGCCGCCTATCAGTGCCCATCAGTGCTGCCTGTCAGTGCCCATCAGTGCTGCCTGTCAGTGCCCATCAGTGCCACATATTAGTGCCCATCAGTGCCACCTTTTTCAAAAATGTCAGTCTTTTTTAGTTTGTTTAGCAAAAAAATAAAAACCCCAGAGGTGATCCTATACCACCAAAAGAAAGCTCTATTTGTGGGAAGAAAATGATAAGAATTTAGTTTGGGTACAGTGATGCATGACCGCGCAATTGTCATTCAAAATGTCCTGTGCAGAAAGGGGCGTAAGTGCTTGTTGTTGAAGTGGTTAAACGTATACAGTATATTGTACATTCACTTCAGTCTAAGGTCCCTAAGGCACATTCATACTTACACATACTAGGGCCAATTTAGACAGGATTCAATTAATGTAGCATCATGTCTTTGGAGTGTGGGAACGAAACTCATGTAAACCACCCCTTGAGTGTCGCACGTGATAAGTTCCTTGATCTTGTAATTTTTGTTACCAACTGAGGTTGAGAATTCTTTAAGCTTTTTAATGTTGTTCCAGGAGTGTCTACAAGCTGAACACCGCCCACAGACATATAAACCAGACAAAAAATAAAATAACTTATTTTCTTTAGTGACAAGAGGATCCACCACCCCGGGAGCCACCAGATCTCTAAGAGTGGGGGCCCGCCGGTAAATGAACTGAGGACATGTAGGTAGAACCTAACCTAAAGTAGGATCCCTCAGCAGAATCCAACAATGCTTAGTGATGATTTTCTCCAGTATCTTATATTGTAAATTGTAGTCCATCACTAATTTGAAATCATGTTTATTCTCCCTGTTTTTTTTGGGGCCTGAAATTAAAAGATTCCTGTCCACATCACAGACCCTATACTTTTCCCCCTTTAGAAGGTTCCTATGATAACCTTTCTGGACAAATCTATCAACTAGGACTTGGGACTGAAAATTATAATCATTTAATGAGGAACAATTACTTCTTATACGAACGAACTGTCCCCTTGGAATGTTACACAACCAGGTATTGCGGTGGCAGCTATCCAATGGGATATATCTGTTTCTATCTGTGGGCTTAGGTAGGTAAGAGTCCTAAAATGGTCTACTTACTTCCAAAGGCTTGTGCATGTTGGCAAGATCTTTTTCTCTCGCTCTCAGATGAGAATTGGGAACATATCTTCCTGAACATACATAAAGGTTTAATGAATGTTACTATGCAAGAAAACAGATATGAAATCCAATCCAGGTGGTACCACACACCAGCCCTTCTAAACAAAATTTAACCCGTCTACTCCGGATACATGTTGGAGATGCCACAAAGATAAGGGTACCCTATTACACATTTGGTGGGCATGTACCCCACTGCAAACATTCTGGAAAGCAGTGTGCCGCATCACCTCCCAAGTAACTTCATTCGAACTGAACCTGTCCCCCGACTAATTCCTCCTTCACAACTCTCCCTAATCACATAACTCCTACCACAAATCCCTGGTAATGCATATGATAAACATGGCAAAACAATATATCCCCCTACTCTGGGATTCTTCCCAGATACCCACAATCGAAGATTGGTTTCATAGAATACGAAAAAATGCTGAAATGGAGGAGCTCATACACTTTCAGTCAACACCAGCATACTCAAATGCACTCAACTCACTGGTATAAGGTAATGACAATCAGCATGACAAATCTTATTTCCTTCTATCAAGACATAAATCTCTGGAGACAAGACAAGAGCGATTTATAGCTCACCCTATCTGCTACCCCTATTCACTCCACTCCTAGTTTCCTCCTTTTAGGCATTTTGAATTAAAAACAGAAACTCCTTCCCTCCTAGAAAGCCGGAGGGTGCAGTCACTGATGTGCTTCCCCTTTCACTCTCTCGCTCTACCTTTCTGCTTATCTCTTTCCCCCTTTTTTTTCCTCCCCTCCTTCTCTCCCCTCTACTCTCCCCTCCTCCTCCCTTACCACTCCCACTCCCCTTAGATACCCCTTGTTAATCTCCCTTATCCCTACATTTCAACATGATCCCCAACTCGAGCGTCTACAAAATCCCACCATAACCTTAACTCACTTCACAAATTTCCCAGCTGCGCCTGCTCATGACCACACATGGACTTACCGTACAACATACCCCTCACCACTAATTTCTCAGACTCCCTCCAGACAGGGTTACAGTGGGCCGATATTATGTACCCTAGACATCCTTTCTTCCCCTCTCTTACAGTCTGGGAACGCTACCAGCAGTCGCACGCCATAAGAACCTCGGTCATGGTCAAAGCTTGACAAAGCAAAGTGAACAACACCGTAGGGAATAAACGGCCCAGACACATCTTGTACAGACTTTTGCTGAAGTGATAACAATTTACTCTTGTAACAAGATCTTGTTGTTCCAATAATCGTTTATGTAAAACAGTCATGTGAGAATTTTGCAAACGCTTTCTTTTCTTCAAATTTTTTTTTTTTCAAAAAAAAAAACAACTTCCAAATCGAGGAAAACCATGCACTCCTTATCTTTATTCCAAGAAAGGGCAATATTTTTATTGGGCTGTTTGTTGGGAGATAGGGAGACAGGGAGACATAGCAACCCTAACAATGCAATTTTCAAATATGAAAATGAGTTGCATTATCTAATTGAGAGAGGGAAGTAAAAGAGTATTCTCACTAAAAAGGAGGTTTTATACTTAGATCCCATAGCATGTTGGACACTGATTATCTATTTCCTACTGAAGACTCATAAGAATGCCCAAGGCCCACCGTGCAGACCAATAGTGAATGGTATAGAGTCGGTGTCGGCACGCTTGGAACAGTATATAGACTTTTTCCTAAAACCCCTTGTGTCTGAGACAAAAGGATACCTGCAGGAAATCAAGCATATGATTCAGATTTTAGAGTCTTTACCTTGTAGTCCTGATAGTATATTGATTATAGCAGATGCGAGCTCTCTTTATACTATCATAAGACATCAGGATGCCGTATCTTCAGTGAAGTGGGCTTTGGAGAAATCTTGTCTCTCACGCACACACAAACGATTCCTTATTCAGTGTCTTGATTTTTGTTTGAACAAAAATTATTTTTGGTATAATAGCCAATTTTACTTTCAAGTTTATAGAGTTGCAATGGATGCCCAATTTGCTCCCAGTGTTGCCAATTTGTTTATGGCACACTGGGAAGAGGAGATGGTATTCCGAAAATGTCCCAACCAATTGACATGTTATAAGAGGTATATAGATGAACTTTTTATGGTCTGGGAAGGAGACCTAGCCAGTTTTCAACAGTTTCAGGATAGCCTTAATCTTAATAATAGAAATATTGTCCTTTCATGGACTATAGATAAGGAGTGTATGTTTTTCCTTCGATTTGGAAGTTTTTAAGGAAGGAGACCATTTTAGGACTCGTACCTACTTTAAGCCCACAGATAGAAAGGGGTATATCCCCTTGGATAGCTGCCACCACAATACCTGGTTGTGTAACATTCCAAGAGGACAGTTCATTCGTAAAGGATGGAATTGTTCCTCATTAACTGATTATAATTCTCAGTCCCAAATCCTAGTTGATAGATTTGTCCAGAAAGGCTATCATGGGAACCTTCTAGAGGAGGAAAAGTATAGGGTCTGCGATGTGGACAGGAATCTTTTAATTTCAGGCCCCAAAAAACTAGGGAGAATTAACATGATTTCAAATTAGTGACAGACTACAATTTACAACATAAGAAATTGGAGAAAATCATCACTAAGCATTGGGGGATTGTACTTCAAGACAGGTTTTTCCTACACGTCCTCAGTTCATTTACCAACGGGCCCCCACTCTTAGAGATCTGGTGGCTCCCGGGGTGGTGGATCCTCCTGTCACTAAAGAAAATAAGTTATTTTCTTTTTTGTCTGGTTTTTATGCCTGTGGGCGGTGTTCAGCTTGTAGACACTCCCGAAAAAACATTAAAAGCGTAAATAATTCTCATCCTCAGTTACTAATAAAAATTACAAGATCAAGGACCTTATCATGGGCAGCACTCAAGGGGTAGTTTACATGCTTGAGTGTGATTCTGGCTTCCAATACATTGGTAGGACCTCTAGGGCACTGAGTGTACGCATAGGGGAGCGCCTTAATAACCTTAAAAATGCAGGGCCACCCGGTGATGTTAAGGGGAATGCCACAGGGAAGTCCCCGTCAAGTCCCCATGCGTCAGAGGGGAGCGGGGTCACCGGGTGGCCCCGCCCTCCGTTATTTAAGAACCATCAGAAGAGGAGAAGCGTCACACAGCGGGAGCCTCCCTCCATGCCATCATGGATGCGGAGTGGCCAGGAGAAGAAGATGAAGAGAAGAAGACGCTGCGGAGGAGATGCCGGATGAGAACACTGGAGGAAGAACCAGAAGAACCAGAAGAACCTGAAGAAGAAGAAGATTGAGGAAGAAACCGAAGGAAGATAGAAAATAGAAGAAAGAAGATAGAAGATAGAAGAAAGAAGAAGCATTTAAATAAAGGAATTGTCAAAAGCTGTCTCTTGTCATTTTTAACATTTTTGACAGTTTTTTGTGAAATGGTAGGGGTACTCTTGTACCTCCTTACCATTTCACACAGGGGGGAGGGCCGGGATCTGGGGATCCCCTTGTTAAAGGGGGCTTCCAGATTCTGATAAGCCCCCCACCCGCAGACCCCCACAACCACCGGGCAAGGGTTGTGGGGATGAGGCCCTTGTCCCCATCAACATGGGGACAAGGTGTTTTGGAGGGCTACCCCAAAGCACCCTCCCAATGTTGAGGGCATGTGGCCTGGTACGGTTCAGGAGGGGGGCGCTCTCTCATCCCCCCCTCTTTTCCTGCATCCTGCCTGGTTGCGTGCTCAGATAAGGGTCTGGTATGGATTTTGGGGGGACCCCACTCCAATTTTTTTTTAAATTTTGGAGCGGGGTTCCCTTAAAATCCATACCAGACCGTAAGGGTCTGGTATAGATTTTGAATTTTGAGGGGGACCCCACTCCATTTTTTTTTTAAATTTTGGCCGGGGTTCCCCTTAATATTCATACCAGACCTGAAGGGCCCGGTATGGAATTTAGGGGCACCCCCATGTCATTTTTTTTTTTAATTTTGGTTCAGGGTTCCCCTGTGGGGAAATCCCATGCCGTTTTTATCAATGAACTTTTATGTGTATTGTCGGACCGGCAATTCCTTAATAGCCGCAAGTAGTTTTAAATGACTTTTTTTCCTTTGAAATGTCATTTTGCTGTCAGACTGTTCTAAACACAGGAAACATGCGCCCCTTTACAGGCATACTATAGACACCCCCCAGGTATGAAATTTAAAGGAATATTATACTTTTATTGTTTCACTTTAAGCATTATTAAAATCACTGCTCCCAAAAAAACAGCGGTTTTTAAAACTTTTTTTGCATTGATCTATGTCCCCTGGGGCAGGACCCAGGTCCCCAAACACTTTTTATGACAATAACTTGCATATAAGCCTTTAAAATTAGCACTTTTGATTATTCATGTTCGTGTCCCATAGACTTTAACGGTGTTCGCGTGTTCAAGCAAATTTTTTGCCTGTTCGCAAGTTCTGGTGCCAACCGAACAGGGGGGTGTTCGGCTCATCCCTAGTGTTGAGTTATGCACTTTAAGGTCATCACAGATGACAAGGGGGCACTCTTTATGTCTGGAGGAAAAGAGATTTTATCTCCAAATGCGGAATGGCTTCTTCGCAGTAAGAGCTGTGAAAATGTGGAATAGACTCCCTCAAGAGCTGGTTCTGGCCATCTCAGTAGATTAAAAAAAAAAAGGCCTGGATTTTTTTCAAAATTTACATAATATAACTGGATACTAACATTTATAGGTAAAGCTGATCCAGGGAATAACCGATTACCTCTTGGGAGATCAGGAAGGATTTTTTTCCCTGCTGGAGCAAATTGGATCATGCTTTGCTGTTTTTTTACCTTCCTCTGAGTCAACTGTGAGTTTAGAATTGTGTAAATACTGTAGGATTGCATATTTTTTGTCTCTTTTGTTGACTGAACTAGATGGACTTGTGTCTTTTTTCAAACAGACTAGGTAACTATGAAGAAGCACAAAGAAACGGTAGGGACCGTAGATGCAGTGGTCATCCAAGGAAACTTAATGCAGCAGATAAAAGATACATCATGCTTACTTCCTTTAGACATCAGAAGATGTCCAGCAGTGCCATCAGCAAAGAACTAGCAGAAACCAGTGGGACCCAGGTACACCAATCTAGTATCTGAAGAAGCCTGACTAGAAGTGGTCTTCATCGAGGAATTGTAGTCAAAAACTCATACCTCCAACATGGAAACAAGGTTAATGCTAAGAAACAAGGCTAAGCGACTCAACTATGCATGAAAACATAGGAACTTGGGTGCAGAAACATGTGGCAGCAAGTGCTGTGGACTGATGAGTCAAAATTGAAATATTTATCTGTAGCAGGAGACAGATTGTTTGCTGATTTGCTGGGGAGCGATACAATAATGAGTGTCTGCAGGCAACAGTAAAGCATGGTGGAGATTTCTTGCAAATTTGGGGCTGCAAGGGTGACCCTTGAAAAAGTCAGGTGACATGTGACGCAACACGTCAGGAGGAGCCAGTGATGAAATCTAATGTGTTTGGTTGTCAGCACAACAGATGCAGTGTGAGGAGAAACATGTCAGAAACATCTGACCATTTTGCAAAAAGCACTGGTTAACTACACAAATGTGAGTGGATTTGGCTTACAATTCAGACCCTTTGGTTAAAGTTTGTATCATTGCACAATGATGCGTTTCTTTTATTATATGTGGAAAATCATGTATACGGTGAAGCTGAGAAGAACAGCAAGCAAAATCGTCTGGTTACTATAAACAAATGGATAGTCTGACTGTACTAACTGGCGGGGAACTAGTGTTGTTTATTTTGTTTTGTTTTTTATCATGTAATCCTATTTTTGTGGCTAACCTTGTGCATTTAAGGGGTTGTCTGATCCCCATATTCAGTGTCTGTTCTTTAGACAAGACATATTTATAATAATTATCTCTTGTAGCACATTCATATTTATTTTGGATATTTAATATTGCACTGAGCACTTAGAGGGTTTATAGTCACGATTAAGAATATAAAATCTATATTATACTGAATATTGAGCCAGGTTGCAGGTGTCTAGCAAAACCCGGACACGGGATTGACCATTCCAATCCAGGGCTGCAGAATCCAGAGAAAGAAGATGAAAAGAAAAAAAGAAAAAGTGCCAACTAGGTGCAGCATATAAAATGCAGTTTAATAAAACAATGGTTAAAAGCACTCACAAGATGCAAGATAAATACACGCTCATATCACATATACACCGTGTCAATCATCTGATTCTTCTATAGGCCTGTAGAAGGAGCAGTTGGCTCTGAGCGCATAGCCCGCCCGAGACTCCAAGTCATCTTTTCCTTTCCTCTGACGTCACATCTGCCTTGTGAGTTGTCCTCAGTTCCCCTTGCAAGACCAGACTATCCATCTTCCATGGAGAATCAGATGATCTATACGTTATATGTGATATTAGCCTGTATTTTTTTTACATATTGTGAGTGCTTTTAACCATTGTTTTTTTTTAAAAAGTATTTTGTATGCTGCACTTAAATGGCCCTTTTTTCTTTTCATCTTGATTCATAAGTTTTCATTAGGGATGAGCCCGATGTTCGAGTCAAACATAATGAATTGTCGGATCCCGGCAATATACATAAAAACCTCCCCCCCCGGTCCATTCCCAGGCCCTTTATGTCTGGTATTGATTTTAAGGGGAACCCTGCACCAAATTTAAAAAAAATGGTGTGTGGCCCCCCTAAAATCCATACCTGGCCCTTTAGGTCTAGTATGGATTTTAAGGGGAACCCCGCTGCAAAAATAAAAAAAATGGTGTGGGGTTCCCCCACAAAATCCATGCCAGACCCTTATACAAGCACGCAACCTGGCAGGCTGCAGGAAAATGGGGGGGAGGAGAGAGCCCCCCCTCCTGAACCGTACCAGGCCACATGCCCTCAATATAGGGAGAGTGTTTTTGGGTCCCCCCCAAAACATCTTGTCCCCATGTTCATGGGGATAAGGGCCTCTTCCCTACAACTCTTGCCCGGTGGTTGTGGGGGTCTGTGGGCAGGGAGCTTATTGGAATCTGGAAGCCCCCTTTAACAAGGGGACCCCCAGATCCCGCCCCCCTATGTGAATGGGTACATTGTACCCCTGCACATTCACCCAAAAATTTTAAAAACGGTAAAAATGACAGGAGACAGTTTGGGACAAGTCCTTTATTAACCACTTGCTTACTGGGCACTTAAACCCCCCCTCCTGCCCAGACCAATTTTCAGCTTTCAGCGCTGACGCACTTTGAATGACAATTGCACGGTCATACAACACCGTACCCAAATGAAGTTTTTATCATTTTTTTCCCACAAATAGAGTTTTCTTTTGGTGGTATTTAATCACAGCTGGGATTTTTATTTTTTGCTAAACAAACAAAAAAAGATGGAAAATTTTGAAAAAAAAAATCATGTTTCATAGTTTGTTATAAAATTTTGCAAACAGGTAATTTTTCTCCTTCATTGATATGCTCTGATGAGGCAGCACTGGTGGGCACTGATAGGCTGCACTGATGGGCATGGATAGGCACAGTTAAGGCGGCACTGATAGGCACAGATAAGGCGGCACTGATGGACACAGATAAGGTGGCACTGATGGCCACTGATGGGTGGCACTGATGGGCACTGATAGGTACCACTGATAGGTGGCACTGATGGGCGGCACTGATGGGCACTGATGGGTGGCACTGATGGGCGGAACTGATGGGCGGCACTGATGGGCACTGGTAGGTAACACTGATGGGCACTGATATGTGGCACTGAGGTGCAGCACTGTTGTTGAGGCACTGATTGTGGGCACTGATAGGTGGGCTGTGGGCACTGATGGGTGGCACTGTGGGCACTGATAGGTGGCACTGGTGGGCACTGGTAGGCGGCACTGCTGCCTATTGCTAGGTGGCACTGGCAGGGGACACAGGTGGGCACTGAGGATATGCAGCAGATCGGCGTGATCGGGACTGATGTCCCTCTCACGGCCGCCAGTGAGCGGCTTTTTTTTGGCTGACAGCTGATGACATGTTAAGGGGTCGGGATCAACCCCTTACTCCGATCTGTGATTAGGCGAGTCTCATAGACTCGCTGATCACAGAGACTGCCGCGCGTGCCCTGCAGGGGACACGCAGGCTGCTCGAGCATGGGAGGACATCAATGGACGTGGTCCCGGCAAAGCAGGTCCGCACTATAGCCATCATTCGGGTATAGCGCGGATCTCAACTGGTTAAAAAAAAGTGATGTAACTCCATCAACTGTCTACTGACATTTTTACAATTTTATACTTTTTTTGGTGAATGTGTAGGGGTACAATGTACCCGATCCCCATTTACATAGGGGGTCCGGGATCTGGGGGTCCCCTTTTTAAAGGGGGGTTCCAGATTCTGATAAGCCCCCCACCCGCAGACCCCCACAACCCCCGGCAAGGGTTGTGGGGAAGAGGCCCTTTTCCCCATCAACATGGGGACAAGGTGCTTTGTGGGACCCCAAAACACCCTCCCTATGTTGAGGGCATGTGGCCTGGTACGTCCAGGGGTCTGGTACGGCCTGGTACGGTCTCTCGCCCCCCCTTTTCTTGTGGCCTTCCAGGTTGCATGCTCAAAAAAGGATCTAGTATGGATTTTGGGGGGGCCCCCACACCGTTTTTTTTTTATTTTGACACGGGGTTCCCCTTAATATTCATACCAGACCCAAAGGGCCTGGTAATGGACTGAGGGGGGGCATGCTGTTTTTTCAATGATTTTTATCTATATTGTCAGGATCCGACAATTCATTACAACACAAGCAGTTTTAAATGACGTTTTTTCCTTTACAAATGTCACTTTGCAGTGGTACTGTTCTAAACACAGGAAAGATGCGTTACTTTACAGGCATACTAAGGACACCCCCCAGGCATGATATTTAAAGGAATATTTCATTTTTATTGTTTCACTTTAATCATTATTAAAATCACTGCCCCTGAAAAAATGGACATTTTTAAAACTTTTTTTGCATTGATACATGTGCCCTGGGGCAGGATCCGGGTCCCCAAACACTTTTTATGGCAATAAAATGCATTTAAGGCTTTAAAATGAGCATTTTTGATTGTTCGTGTCCCATAGACTTTAACGGTGTTCGCACAAATTTTTTGCCTGTTCGCAAGTTCTGGTGCAAACCGAACTGGGGGGGGTGCTCCGCCACCTACTGCACTAAAACGTACCGATCACATGTGAAAAGGTAAAAGTAAAATGCACTTCATAATCTCCTCCTCCTCCTGTGTGCGATCAGATTCACTTCCCTTTATGGTCTTGAAATAAATGGTGATCCTTCTGACAAATCAGCATGTATTTATGCCAGCATATACAGTGCCTTGAAAAAGTATTCACACCCCTTGAAATTTTCCACATTTTGTCATGTTACAACCAAAAACGTGCATGTATTTTATTGGGAATTTATGGGATAGACCAACACAAAGTAGCACATAATTGTGAAGTGCAAGGAAAATGATAAATGTTTTTTACATTTTTTTACAAATAATTATCTAAGTGTGGCCTGCATTTGTCAGCCCCCCTGAGTCAATACTTTGTAGAATCACCTTTCGCTGTAATTACAGCTGCAAAATTTTTTGAGTATGTTTCTACCAGCTTTACACATCTAGAGAGTGATATTTTTGCCCATTCTTTGCAAAATAGCTCAAGCTTTGTCAGATTTGAAGGAGAGCGTCTGTGAACAACAATTTTCAAGTCTTGCCACAGATTCTCAATTGGATTTAGGTCTGGACTTTGACTGGGCCATTCTAACACATAAATATGCTTTGATCTAAATCATTTCATGGTAGCTCTGGCTGTATGTTTAGAGTCGATGTCTTGCTGGAAGGTGAACCTCCGCCCCAGTCTCAAGTTTTTTGCAGACTCTAATGTCGCGTAAACACGGTCGGATTTTCCAACAACAAATGTTCGATGTGAGCTTTTTGTCAGAAATTCCGACTGTGTAGTCTCCATCGGACATTTTCCATCTGAATTTCTGACAAACAATATTTGAGATCTGGTTCTCAAATTTTCTGACAACAAAATTCGTTGTTGGAAATTCTGATTGTGTGTACAGAATTCCGACGCACAAAGTTCCACGCATGCTCAGAATCAAGCAGTAGAGCCGCACTGGGTGAACTTCATTTTTCTCGTCGTACATGTTGTACTTCACCGCGTTCTTGGCAATCGGAATTTCCGACAAGATTTGTATGACCATGTGTATGCAAAACAAGTTTGAGCCAACATCCGTCGGAAAAAAAACATGGATTTTGTTGGCGGAATGTGCGATTGTGTTTAAACGGCATAACAGGTTTTCTTGTAAGATTGCCCTGTATTTGGCTCCATCCATCTTCCCATCAACTCTGACCAGCTTCCCTGTCCCTGCTGAATGAGAGAATCCTCACAACATGATGCTGTCACCACCATGTTTCACGGTGGGGATGGTGTGTTCAGGGTGATGTGCAGTGTTAGTTTTTCATCACACATAGCGTTTTGCTTTTAGGCCAAAAAGTTCAATTTTTATCTAATCTGACCAGAGCACCTTCCTCTACATGTTTGCTGTGTCCCACACATGGCTTCTGGCATACTGCAAACTGGACTTCTTTTGGCTTTCATTCAACAATGGCTTTCTTCTTGCCACTCTTCCTCAAAGGCCAGATTTGTGGAGTGCATTACTAATAGCTGTCCTGTCGACAGATTCTCCCACCTAAATCTGCAGTAGTTCTAGAGTTACCATAGGCCTCATGCTGATACTCTGATTAATGCTTCCCTTGCCCGGCCTGTCAGTTTAGGTGGACAACCATTTCTTGGTAGGTTTGCAGTTGTACCATACTCTTTTCATTTTTCGATGATGGATTGAACAGTGCTCCGTGAGATGTTCAAAGTTTGGGATTTTTTTTTAACTTAACCCTGCTTTAAAACTTATCCACAACTTTATCCCTGACCTGTCTGGTGTGTTCTTTGGCCATCATACTGTTTGTTCACTAAGATTTTCTAACAAACCTCTGAGGGCTTCACAGAACAGCATACTGAGATTAAACTACGCACAGGTGGGTTCCACTAGATTTTAATTAGGGGTATCAGAGTAAAGGGGGCTGAATACAAATGCATGCCACACTTTTCAGATATTTATTTGTAAAAAATTTGGAAAACCATTTATCATTTAAAATATTTACATTTTTGGTTGTAACATGCCAAAATGTGGAAAATTTCAAGGTGTATAAATACGTTTTCAAGGCACTGTAGATGTGCATGCTCAGTAAAGATCATTGCACAACTAAATGTAATATAGGAATATTCTCACTAGCCACTTGGATGGGGGTGCATGAACAACTCTAATAAAAGAATTTAAAAAAATGAAATATTTCTTAGCAACAAAACTTGAGCAGATATATTAAACATCAATAAAAATGTCACTTTACTAACACCGTAAAATGATAAATAACAGAAACGATATAGTTAGAAGCATTTTTTTACAGTTTCTTTAAAAGTAATTTTTTTACCATAAGAAAATGGATCACTTGTTATGGAAAGGTTTTTTAACTGTGTAAACCACATGGGAACCATTCACTGAAGGTGTCCCCCATTTTGAGAGCACTGGTTACTATTAAACAAAAATGGCCACATTACCCTATAAGCTAACTACCAGAATTGTACTTTGCAGGGCCATATATTTCCAAAATTGGAGGGAGAAAATGTACAGCAGTCGTACTTCTTTTTTTTGTAATTGTAATTTTTATTAGTTCAAAAAACATTAAAGGTATAATAGGTATATCACAGGGTGTACATCAAAGCAAAAAAAAAACAAAAAACAGAAGATAAGTACAAAAAAGGATCAGGATAAAAAGACAACAAATTCCATGGAGCAGTATTTAGGACGTTTTCAGCATACCATGAATAGAGAACATTAATAGTAAACACAGGGCAAAGGCATACTTTACAGGGCGTATGTACATGGATGTCTTCTCACAATGAAAGGGTCTGCGAAAGAGCAATACCAAGGGAAAAAGAAAAAGAAAAACACATGTAGAGGAAAACATAGCCTTTCTACCATAATTATTCAAAAATCATTCAGTTCGTATGGTCCCCATATTTCAATTGGTCAGGGCTCCCAAATTTTGGTAAACTGAGAAAACGAGTCATGTACCATGGCCGTGAGAAATTCCATCCTCCTAATCTCTGCTATAGTTTGTAGAAATTGTAGGTGGGGGGGGGGGGGTAGTGGACAGCCAACACAGTGGTATAGCCCTCTTGGCAGCTAGAAGAATATAGGAGGTCAAACGTTTAGTTGGTTTAGGAATACCTGGAAAGGGGAGCCCCAGTAGGTAATGGATAGGATCTAAGGGGAGTGGCAGACCTGTCACAATCAGAAGTGTTTGCATAACTTCTAACCAAAATGCCTGTATAAGTGAACAGGTCCAAAAAATATGAAAGTCTGAACCTGTCTCCGTACCACACCTCCAACACCTAGGTGAGAGGGTGGGATCCATATGATGAAAATGCTCGGGGGGTCCTGTACCAAAACATTAAAATCTTCACAGCCGTCTCTCTCTGAACAACACATCTGGAAGACTTAAGAGTTGCTACCCATATTTTAGCCTATATTTACGTAGGGATAGTATGTCCTAGTAACATATTCCATTTACGCATATATAGTTGGGTATCAGGTAGTACCTTTGTGGATTTATGCAGGATATGGTATATGGAGGATATTAAATGTAATTGGTGGGGGCCCTCAGCATGTAGATCTTCAAAGGGAGTGGATGCGTCCAGGGCTAGAGTCGGGGATAACGAGTGGAAAAAATGTCTAATCTAAAGGTAAAGATAGAATAGGCTTTGAGGGATAGAGAATTTTTCTTGCAGTGTTGCAAAGGTATGGAATTTGTGAGTAACCGGATGTACCAGGTTGCGTAATTGAAAGAGGGGTGTCTGCATCCAAGGCAGTAAGCGTCCAAAGGCCAAACTGTCTGGTAGAGCCGGGTTCAACAGTATATTACATAGAGGAGGGCAAGCTGAGGAGAGTGGGTATTTCGACACACATTGACCCCATAAGGACAAGGTAAATAACATTGGTGCTAAGCACATATGTTTCAATATGGGATCAGTTAGCAGGGATCGGGACCATACCATGGAGCAAGGGTGTACCAGATATATAGCACCCCTCTCAATTTCTGACCATCGGTTTGGAGCCACCTAACAGGACCAGGAGATCACTGCCCCGAGGTGGGAGGCATAATAGTACCTGATAATGTCAGGGGCCCAAAAAACCTCCCTGGGATTTTAGGGACAAAACCACTGAGCTAGCTATCCGGTATGTCTTATTATTCCATATACATTTAGAAAAATCCCTGTGAAGGGCTTTAAGTTGACTAATAGGTACTGCCACCAGTAGAGTTTCAAAGAGGTATAATAACCGTGGTAACACAGACATTTTCAGAACGTTAATTCTATCATGCATAGTGATAGGATATGTAGCCCATTGGTGAAGGCATTGGTATATGTTCTGGAACAAAGGGGGAAAGTTAGTGGAGTATATGCTAGAATAGGAGGTACGCTTAATACCCAGGTATGTGAGAACTTGAGAACACCATTTATAGAGATATGTGTTTTTAAGTTGTGTTAGAATATCTGGTGGAATAAGCAAGGGGAGCACTTCAGTCTGGGTAGTATTAATTTTATAGCCTGATATGGACCCAAAGGTATGCAGAAGGGCGTGTAGGGAAGGAAGTGAAATAATAGGTTTTGTCAGTGTCAATGAGGGATAACTTGTACTCCCACTGTCTCATCAGTACCCTCTTAATGTCAGGATGACACCTTATTGCTTCTGCCAGAGACTCCAGGCAGAGGATGAAAAGGAGGGGGGACAGAGGACATCCCTGCCTGGTGCCATTTGACATGGGAAAACAGGGGGACAAAAATGAGGCCATCTGCACCTGTGCAGATGTGTGGGTGTACAAGGCCCATATAGCTTTAAGAAAAGGACCCTTAAACCCAAAATGCAAAAGCGTAGAGAACATATAGGGCCAGCTTAGGTGATCGAACGCCTTTTGGGCGTCTAAAATTAAAATAAGAGCTGGACGAGGAAACTTGTTCAATAAATCAATCAGATCTACAGTATGCCTCGTGTTGTCCCCTGTGTGTCTGGAGGGCACAAAATCCACCTGGTCCCTGTTGATCAATTTGGGTATAAATTGGGATAACCTAGATGACAAGATTTTAGTAAATATCTTATAGTCCAAATTCAACCTTTCCTGGTTTTGGAATCACTAATCAATAATACAGTATACACAATCCTTTAAAACTGGTTTAATGTAAAAAAATAATAATAATAATAATATATATATATATATATATATATATATATATATATATATATATATATATATATATATAATTATATACATGGATGTATCTAGTTTTTTGTTTCTGTCTTAGGCAGTTTTGAAAGAACTGATGCAAAACATAACATAGAGGATATCATTTTTGTGTCTAAATTTAAGCACCCCTCATATGAAAGGCCTGAATATAATTGCATCTTATTTCTTTAAGAGGATACCATTTTTATGTTAGCATTCTATTCCTGAGTGTAATAGAATCCTGTTTTATGTGACTGGGTATTGAATTACACAAATATAATGTATTTATCTTCCAAATGCTTGAGTTCATATTAAGCGTTGAGTAAGTATAAGCTAAAGTGAGTATAGCCAACTGAAATAGATTATGAAACACATTGTGGAGAAGAATAAACAAAATCCATGCATTTTTTTCAAATATAATAATAGCAAAAAATGTCAAATATATTTGACCTATCAACAATGTCAGGGAGATGACTACTGTAATAAATACATTATTTTTCTCAGTCTATATGATTAAAAAAGAGAAGTATACTAAATAAGACAGTAATACTAATAACATTATGTTGAATGTACCCTTGTAGCTGACAGAAACCAGTGTTTAGAAAAATGTAAAATGTATAAATAACCAGGACCAGATGGCTTACACCTGAGAGTTCTCTAAGAACTTAGACAGGTTAAAACCAGACTATTGTTCCTAATTCCTAGATTTGAAAAAGACAGCTTACTGATTGGAATGGCACCAAGTGATTGGCAAACATGGTACCAATATTAGAAAAAGGTCCAAGATTTATACCTGGAAGCTACATATCAGTCAGCCTAACATCAATAATCTATAAACTATTGAAAGGAGTGATAAAGGAGCCATATATTGCTAATAGAAATAGTATTATTGGGGGGCTTGGCTACCACGCTACAGGATGGCTGCCTGAGACTCAAGCACCGCTGCAGCACCAGGATTCCACAGCGACCGAGGTGAGACCACCAATCACTGCCAGCATCCACACCTTCCTGAAGGGCTCTCACACCTCTTCAAAATTAAAGAGGCACCCTAAGCCTAAAAAGCTCCCATAATTCTTCTCGCTGGCCGAGCGGGAGTAGACCCAAGATGGTGCTGGCAGCGGCTCCCCTCCTTTCTCTCATAGCCCCAGCTCGCAAACGGGCTCCCAGCTGTGCTCACCTAGTGCTTCTACTCCACTCTCCTGCAGCCCAGCTAAGTCCAAGCCTAGAATAGAAGCTGACTCTCCTGCTGCAGAGCTCCAGAAGGGACATATCTGTCAGTGCTGGGCTCAGCCTTTCCTTCTCTGAGCTGGCAGCTCAGCTGTCAGCTAATTGCCAGCTCCTATCTCTCCACAGTTACTCAGCTGTTGATGATATCCTGCTCGTCAGTCCTGCCTATTTAAGCCTTCCAGCCCAGAGGATCTCTGCCTTCGCCTTAGTCAACATCACAGAAACTCTCTCCTGCATTCCTGTTAAAAGACTTGCTTGGCTGACATCCCTTCTGGCTCCAGATCCTGCTTGCTGTTTTACTACGCTCATCTCCGTCTCCCTGATGTTTGGCTTGTCTGACTATCCATTCCAGTTCCTGAACTCTGGCTATGTTTTGACTATGTTTATTCTATTTACTTATAATATTAAACAAGTGTGATTTAACTGTACTTCTGTCTCGGTCTGATTTCATGTTTTCTGACAGTAGGTGAAGGCCATGAATTCAGAAGATAGTCAATCCACTTGTTGATAAAAATGTTTCCAGATTGGATGAGCAAGATCACCGCATGGATCAGTTTGCCATGGTGTTACAAACGCTCCTGAGTCACACGGCCCACCTGGAATCCCCCACTGTGGCTGCTCCGGTGCGCCAGTTTCTGTGCAGACACCCGACTTGAGTATTACCTCTATAAGAGGTATGTCTAGTTATGCTCTGCTTCCCCAGCGATTTGGGGGCAGTCCAGTTCAATGCAGAGGGTTTCTCAACCAGGTTGAGATATACTTTGAGATGCTGCCCCAGGCATTTCCCACGGACAGAAGCAAAGTAGGTTTCATGATATCTTTGCTTTCTGAGAGAGCCTTGGCCTGGGCTAACCCTCTATGAGAGACGCAAAAACCTGTTGTCTTGAGTTACCCTGAGTTTGGGGCCTCCTTTAAAAGGGTATTTGACGTTCCTGTGTTAGTAATGGCCTCTCTCCATTGGGTATGGGTTGTAGGAGGCCCACTGGAAGATGTTGTGGAGTCTTACTCAGAGCACACACGGAACAGGCAGCTATGAAGGAGGTTACATCAGCAGAATTGTTGGGAAATGGCCCAAAAGAGTAAATTCTTCCCAGGGTGGCCAGCAACCTTGGGAGAATGGTAAGTCTGGAGAATGGCAGTACGGAGACTCTCTGGGACAAAGCAGCGGTCACAAGGTTTCTCAGGGGGAGCATGGACCTGAGCAGAAAGAATTTTGTCACCCAAAGGAGAAGTGAGACTGGCGCAAACCGTAGCAAGAATACGATCAGGAGGAATCACAGGAACCGGAACCGACTCCAACTTGGAAGTGGAGGAAAATTGTCGTGACAGGGCATCAGGCCTTACATTCTTAGTATCGGGTAAGAATGAGACAATGTAATTGAAACTTGACAAGAAAAGAGCCCACCACGCCCTTCTGGGAGAGAGGCATTTAGCCTCAGACAAGAATGTGAGATTCTTATGGTCAGTAAGAATGAGAACCGGCACAGTGATACCTTCGAGGAGATGTCTCTATTCTTTCAGGGCTAAAATGATCGCCAACAGCTCTCTATCACCAATCTCATTATTTCACTCCGCAGGTGACAATTTCTTGGAAAAGTAGCCACAAGGATGCAAAGCGAGGTAGGACGTTGAGACAGAAAGGCGCCAACTCCAGTCTCAGAAGCATCAACTTCAAGGATAATAGGTAACGTAGTATTGGGATGTGCCAACACAGGAGCAGAAACAAAGGCAGCCTTGAGACTCTCAAAGGCCTTAACGGACTCCGGAGACCAACTCTGTGGGTTACTGTCCTTTCTGGTCATATCAGTCAGGGGCTTGACTAGAGATCAGAAGTTATGAATAAACTTTCGATAATAGTTAGAAAAGCCCAGGAAACGCTGCAGAGGACATAAACCCACATCCTCTGCGGCGTTTCCTGGGCTTTCTGATTTTATTCTGGGCGGGTATACAATTTATATATGGTTATCATTAACCAATCATAATAGGGAAGAGGGGAGTGGTTAGTACAGGGGTGTACATTTCATATCATTACATATCATTAATAGTCAGATGATTAACCTTAAAAAATGACTGACATAGGTCACTAGAGTAACTTATGCCATCTGCTTTCATGACTCATGAGTCTTGCTTCCCTGTTTCATCTCTCATTACACAGGAAAGGTGGCCCAGATATTTTGAGCCACAATTCTTTATTTAGACAGGAAAGAATAAAACTGCTTAAGCAAACTATATTTTCTTATATGTGTGCCTTATAGAAAACCTGTTACAAAGCTAGTTGACTTAACTCGAGTCTGAATATACAAGTTAAGATATATGAATTTATATGATTTTTTGGCCGCACAAAATGGTGTCACTTCTGTTCAGTCATATTACTACAATCCCCTCTTTCAGACACGAAGGTCACGAAGGGGATGAAGGTGACTGACTTCTCTGCATTGTGACACACACAAAACAAACTCAAAGCAGGCAGACAGAAATGATGCCAGAAGCAAAGTCACTATAATACACACAACAATATCCTTGATCCAGGAAAATACTCCATTGAAATCAAACCATCCCACGTTACCCAGGGGGTTCCCAAGCAATTAATTAGCCTTTTCATCATGTCAATACCCCCTCCAGTTCCCGAGGAGAACCATGCCCAGGTCATGTCCCTTTCCAAACACAATGACCTGGCATAACAGTGTTTGAGGGGGCATTTAGGATGAACACCAGCTCTGAGCAAGTGACGTCCCTCACTGTCCCCAAGAATTCCCATTACCGGAACCAATGAGGCCAAGTAACACCATCCCTTGGGATCACTCGGAATCCATGGATGGCATGTCCTTCCACAACAAATGTATATGCTGTTGCCCAAGGCTAGTGGCTCTCTGCTAAGGACCCGCTGGGTACCTTCAGAGAATCCTGAAAGGGCAAGCTGTGAGAGTAGCCTTGCCATTTCAGTATGGGGGTCAGTGTCATGGTCACTACCATGCCATGCCATGCCATGCCATGCCATGCAGACAGCCAGGAGTGGTCACGCCCCAAGTGGCTTAAGGAGGTATTGAACCTATGACTGCCTGTTTAGTGCTCCTGCTTACCTTGCCTCTGAGCCACACCTCAGTTCCTTTCAGCCTGCTTTCCAGTTTTGCCTAGTTCTGCATGAAATACTAGGACCATACTCTGGATCTTGTTGAAATTTGTACCTGTCTCTCCTGGTTCAGCTGAGGCAGTTTATCCAATCAGCCGGGTATAAAACACTGCCTCACTCTGAGGGCTTTGTTAGTTCATTGTTTCCTGTTTTGCCTAAGGTTCCAGTATTCCTGTGTTCCAATATTCCTGTGTTCCTGTGTTCTAGTTACAGCGTTCCAAGACTGACTCCGGCTTCTGATCCTGCTTATAGTTTATTCTGTCTTCTGGAATCCCTGACTATGGCTTTACCTTGACTATCCTTTGGCAAATTCCTGTCAAGCCCCCGTGCACAGATTCACAGCCCAGGTAGCTTATTACCCTGTTACCGTGGGCTGTATGTATTTGCAAGGGTGAGCATACATCTCTGCATCATGAACTACAACCTAGGTAAGCCCTTACATAATGAACTGACCAACATGGAGTCTGCAGAGATGTACCTGTCACAGACCTAGCCGGGACAGAGGCTGTTGGAGAGGACTGTATGCAAGCCTGTTGCCTTTTGATTATGGGCCCTGGATTTTCAATGGATTCATTCTGTTGGGACACATCCTGTGAGGAGATACTGGTGTCATCAACCTGTGTTTATGTTAATTGAATGAGCTAATGACATTGTCCTCTATACAATGTAGGAGACGGGACGACTGCTATTGTGTTAATTAACTGTGTGAAGCTCGGGGACCACAAGTCTGGGCGAAAGGTCATGTCTCAGTCACCTAGGCTGTATAAAGGATTAGATAATTAGCTCATGTTAATTAGGTTATGTTTATATTGTTAGAGCAATCTTCTCCTGTGTATATAAGACTGTATTCTGGTTCTGAATAAAGTCAGTTCTTGGTAGCAACAAGCAAGTGTCGCCTTGTTTGTGCACAGAGAGGTTGGGATATCTGTATACAGACTGGGAGTAAGCGGTATATGACGGAAGCACTCAAGCGGAGTGTGGGGCATTCTGTGACATTGGTGGCAAGCAGCGGGAAAGCTTCCTGAAGTCTGGGACATCCAAACCTCCAACTGGATCCAAGATCAGCATAGCAGACTTCAGTCACCCCAGCGGAGATATGGACCTGGCATCAGAATTCCCGGGGCTGCTGCGGATCATCCTTTCAACGTACACCAGGACTGTGTCTGAGGATGAATACCTGGAGCTCAGGCAGCTGATTCGGGTGGAGCTCTGGATTGCAGCCCTCCGTCTCGCTGGTATAAAACAGGGCAAGTGCTTTCCAACCCAAGAGCAACGGGCCAGTGACCAACGGGCATTGCGGATGGCATTCCTGGGAGAGCAGCCCCAGGAGCAATGGGTGACTGAGTTGGACAGGTTGGTCCAGCAGGAGATAGAGCTGGACAATCATTATCGGGCTCTGCAATGGCACGCAGAGGAGGGATATTTAGGGGAGACAACAGAATGCTCTCCGGAGGGATATGACTTTGGCGGCCCTGGATTGCTGTGGGAGAACCTTACAGATCTTTTTATGTTTGGCGATGAAGGGGAACCTGACCTTGAGGACCTGAGAGACTATAGAGAGTCTATGCTCGGTCTTGCAGGGGTCTCAGAGCTCAAACCTGATCTGGACCATATGCTAAGGAAGGAACAGCATCTGGAAAGGGCATACAGGAAACTGCTAGAACAAGTTCAGCAGCATGCCAGAGAATCGGCAGTGGAAAATCCGGAGATTGCCGTCCCCAAACCTGAAGTGCTGACAACAGGGCAGAGCTCTGCTAACCTCTGCCCAGAAATGATAGCATCTTCTGGGTTCCATGGACAGGAGATGGTGAACCTCTATCCCCAGACATCAGTTGCAGAGACATGGGATTTGATAGACTTTTCTGCTGAGGAAAAACAACCTGATGAGCCTCCAGCAGAAGAGCTGCTATCAGGGCCAAAGTTCACTGTGTTCTGCCCATCACCAACAGTGGCTGCGGCCTTCTTGAGAGAAGAGGTAGTCGGCCTTTCTCCCACAACACTGACAGGGACATGTGATTTTCTGCCAGCAGCATCTGTGGAGTTAAAACAAACTTCTTCAGCTGAAGATCTGGTAACTAAACAGAGGGTCCAAGACCTCTGTCCCACACTTTTACCAATTCCAGAGACTGGGGATTTAATAGACGTTTCTGTAAAGGAGGAACCACCTGGAAAACCCCCAGCAGAAATGCTGGCAACCGGACAGAGGGTCCAAGACCTCTGCCCCACACCTGCAGCAATTGTGGAGGCTCAGGGTGAGAAGATGGCAATCACTTCCCAGCAGCAGATACAGGGGGAGAAGGGAGAGGAGGTGTGTGTTGTCCCTCCTCAACAGTTGGCCAGGGTGGAGGAAGTGGGCTTTCCTCCCCAGCAAAGATCCGTGTACCTGGGAGACAGTACCATCGACATGTCATCCCAGCAACCAGATGAGGGAATGGAAAAGGAAGCAGCCGGCTCACCTCCCCAATGGCAGCTACACAGTTTGGGAGTGGAGGAAGCCAGCCTCCTGCCCCAACAGTTAGCCAGAGCAGAGAATGCGGAGTCCCCAGCAGAAGTGCTGGCAAAAGGGCAGAGTGCTACCAACCTCTGCCCAGCACCGGCAACAACTACAGAGTTCCAGGGAGGTGGGGCAGTCGGCCTCCCTCTCCAACAGTTAGCCGGAACAGATGGTGTGGGGTTTCCAGCAGAAGGGCTGGCAACAGGGCCGAGGACTGCTGGACTCTGCCCTCAACTAACAGAGGATGGATTTCCTGTGAAGGTGGATGGGACTTCAGTCTCCACCTGTATACCCCAGGGATGGTGGGCAGTGGGCCCCGATCCCCAACAGCATGACAGAGTGAGCCCAGACACCCTGTCTTCTCTCCAGCGGCAGAAAGGATTCCAGGGAGAAGAGCCAGTCCAGGCCTCTCCCCAGCGGCAGATATGTTCTCTGAGAGAGGCAGAGGTTGGCTGGGTGAGTAATACTCTGTTTGGAACAATTTGTTTGGGGTACTGTGTGGGTACAGGCAGTAGAGGACTGGAACTACTTACTAACTTCGGAGTCAACCCGTCTGGGGTCTCCTCCTGTGTTAGTCTCCTGCCGAAAGGGGAGAAATGTCACAGACCTAGCCGGGACAGAGGCTGTTGGAGAGGACTGTATGCAAGCCTGTTGCCTTTTGATTATGGGCCCTGGATTTTCAATGGATTCATTCTGTTGGGACACATCCTGTGAGGAGATACTGGTGTCATCAACCTGTGTTTATGTTAATTGAATGAGCTAATGACATTGTCCTCTATACAATGTAGGAGATGGGACGACTGCTATTGTGTTAATTAACTGTGTGAAGCTCGGGGACCACAAGTCTGGGCGAAAGGTCATGTCTCAGTCACCTAGGCTGTATAAAGGATTAGATAATTAGCTCATGTTAATTAGGTTACGTTTGTATTGTTAGAGTAATCTTCTCCTGTGTATATAAGACTGTATTCTGGTTCTGAATAAAGTCAGTTTTTGTTAGCAACAAGCAAGTGTCGCCTTGTTTGTGCTCAGAGAGGTTGGGATATCTGTATACAGACTGGGAGTAAGCGGTATATGACGGAAGCACTCAAGCGGAGTGTGGGGCATTCTGTGACAGTACCAGATGCTCACCTCCCTTGTTCTGCGAGTCTCCAGCCTAGGCCAGACCATTTTGGAATTACAGCAAGAAGTTCTGTTATTTAAAGGTACAGTACGCCCAGCCCCGGAACCAGCATGTCCTGAGCCATTTGTGGTGATGCCAGAGAGGTTTGACGGTAGCCAAGCATCATTCTTGTACTTTAAGATGGATTGTGAGCTGTTGTTTGCTCTTAAGCCTAGGACCTATGCCACTGACTATATAAAGATTTGCGCTTCCATCAACCTGCTCACTGGACAATGCAAAACATGGACTCGTCGGCTTTTATGAATGAAGCATTCATATTTGCTCTGGACTCTCACATTCCTGTTTCTAAGAAAACCAGAGTTCCCAAGTCTGCTCTCTGTTCACGTGACCTATGGTTAGCCAGGGACAGGAATACCCTATAGAGATACTACTCCAAGCTATTCCCGTATGTGCCAAGCTATGAAGCTCTAACCCCACAAAGCCTATACGCTACTGGGGATACACACACACCTACCCTGGAAGATGTAGAACCCATGGAGATCGAGGCCATCCGATCCAAACTATCTAAAAGTGAAAGAGAGCAGAGAAGAGACTTTGGTCTTTGTTTCTACTGTGGAGAAAGAGGGCACTTCATCTCTCTCTGCCCAACTCGCCCACCTCGGCCAAAGGTTCTTCAAGTGGGTACTATTAGGATCCTTCCTTCTACCCCTGAATCTCTGCCTGCTTTCCAACTTGAAGTTCCGGTGCCTGTGTCCCCACTTGAAATTCCTGTGCCTGTGTTCCTAATTGAAGTTCCGGTGCCTGTGTCTCTGCTTGAAGTTCCTGTGCCTGTGTCCCCAATTGAAGTTCCGGTGCCTGTGTCCCCACTTGAAGTTCCTGTGCCTGTATCCCCAATTGAAGTTCCTGTGCCTGTATCCCCAATTGAAGTTCCTGTGCCTGTATCCCCAATTGAAGTTCCTGTGCCTGTGTCCCCAATTGAAGTTTCGGTGCCTGTGTCCCTGCTTGAAGTTCCTGTACCTGTATCCCCAATTGAAGTTACTCTGCCTGTGTCCCCCTTAGAACTTCCTGTGCCTGTTTCCCCAATTGAAGTTCCGGTGCCTGTGTCTCCACTTGAAGTTTTTGTGCCTGTGTCCCCAATTGAAGTTCCAGTGTCTGTATCCCCGCTTGAAGTTCCAGTGCCTGTGTACTCACTTGAAGTTCTACTACCTGATTGTACATATGTCTCAAATGGCACCATGGTCCGTAAGCAAGATCTGGAGATATTTGAAAAAGCTTTGCAAGCGACAAAAGTCTCCCCGGCAAGAACGTCTAAAGCAAAAAAGCCCAAAGGGAAGAAGGAAAAGTTTTCTATCTCTTCTGTGGGTACATATGGTAAGGATGCTTTTGACCTAGAGGACTATGCCTATGGGGAACCACCTGTTCACGCCCAGAGGGCATTTCTAAGGGGGTAACTGTCATGGTCCCTACCGTGCCATGCAGACGGCCAGGCGTGGTTGCTGCCTGTTTAGTGCTCCTGCTACCTTGCCTCTGAGCCACACCTCAGCTCCTTTCAGCCTGCTTTCCAGTTTTTCCTAGTTCTGCATGAAATACTAGCGCCATACTCTGGATCTTGTTGAAATTTGTACCTGTCTCTCCTGGTTCAGCTGAGGCAGTTTATCCAATCCGTCGGGTATAAAACACTGCCTCACTCTGAGGGCTTTGTCAGTTCATTGTTTCCTGTTTTGTCTAAGGTTCCAGTATTCCTATGTTCCAGTATTCCTGTGTTCCTGTGTTCTAGTTACAGCATTCCAAGACTGACTCCGTCTTCTGAACCTGGCTCTGCTTATCGTTTATTCTGTCTTCTGGAATCCCTGACTATGGCTTTACCTCGACTATACTTTGGCAAATTCCTGTCAAGCCCCCGTGCACAGATTCACAGCCCAGGTAGCTTTTTACCCTGTTACCATGGGCTGTGTGTATTTGCAAGGGTGAGCATACATCTCTGCATCATGGACTCCAACCTAGGTAAGCCCTTACAGTCAGGGTTATGCATGAAGGTATATATAGTGTGATTTAGGGCATGATCCAAGGTGTCAAACACTGTGGAGTTCCCTCAGACTTTGAATACACATCCCCTCTATGTCTAATGAGTGTGTTATTAGTGGTGTTATCGGGTGGGCCACATATAACCTTAAGGGCCTCCCCAGAACACAGAGGCTGGTGGATGACATGTGAACCAATACATATATAGTACAGTGCTCATGCCAGCATCCCTCCAAACATTATCTAACAGCTACAGATTCAGGCCATCTTACACACTGAAGTGGTCGAGCACATCCTGGGCATACTACAACAACAATCCCAATCCCTGTTACCTTATATTGACTTTTCCCTTTCCTTCTGTTCCTGCTGCTTAAGGTCCAACTCAAAGGGTGTAAGATGTTTTCCTCTTGCAGACAGCTCGGTCTCAACTCACCTGCTCCATCAGTCTCACTTCAAGGATACCTATTGCTTGAACCTAGACCTCCTTGGACCTCTTGCAGAGCTACCAAGGTAATGGCTACTGATTTTCCTATTTTTCAAGAATGGTGCTTAAGATTGTATCCTTTAATGTCAATGGCTAAATCACCCAGTGTCATGAAGATCCTGGCAGTAATCAGCGATTCAGATGCACGGGAACACGGCCACGGGTTCCACTGCGCATGCGCGCGCGTTCACGGGTGCTGTCACGCACGGGCACGTGCACTCCCGCTAGTGCCAGGCGAGCTATTTAAACTGGCCTGTCACACTCAATCCCCTCTGTCTGCTCTACAGCGTTCCGTGTGCCTTAACCTGATCTGACCTGTATACTCTGCTATCTGACCCGGCTTCCTGTTAGACCATCCTGCTATCCGCCTGCACCAGACCCTCTTGGCTTGCCTGACCATCCCTCTGTGTAATCCCTGGTACCTCTGCTGCTCGACCGATACCGACCTCCGGCTTGTTTGACCATCCCTCTGTCTGATACCAGTATCCAGTCTGTTTACCTGCTGCCTTGTTCCTGGCTCCAGTCCAGCATTCCAGGCTACTACCTGCTGCTTTGTTCCTGGTTCCAGTCCAGCGTTCCAGTCTACTACCTGCTGCTTGTTCCTGGTTCCAGTCCAGCGTTCCAGTCTACTACCTGCTGCTTGTTCCTGGTTCCAGTCCAGCTCTTCAGTCCTGCCTACTTACCTGCTGCGGTTCCTGGTCCTCTCTGCATTCCAGTCTCCAGTGTCCCCGTCAGCTTCAGGTTCCAGAGGGTGCCACCACTCCTGAACTTCCGGTGACTGTTGATCCTGCCAGGCACCCATACCACTCCTCACTCCTGGGCCCTCTGTCTCCATTCCAGAGGAACAGGAGTGGGAGCTGTAAGGGGGGTCTTTCTCTGCACTTCAGGCTCAAAACCTACCAGGTACGTGACACCCAGCTAAAAGATCAGCGCCCTGCAAAGAAGCTATCAAACTTAAAAGTGACATTTTGAGCATCCAAGAAACTCATTTTCAAGCTTCCCACGCCCCAGCCTTTGGGCACAAGCGCTTTCCCCACATTCTTCTGGCCTTGGCCTCCAAAAAACAAAGAAGGGTCAGTATAGCTGTTAAAAACTCTATTGCTTTCAATCAATTGGAGTTACTTGCAGACCCTGACCCGGAAAATCTTCTGCAAGATCTCTACCCTAGGAAAAGGAGCTTTAATCTTACAGCTTATCCCCCCTCTTGGACTCTACATCTAAAGCCAAGCACTCTCCAACCTCTCTTCAATCTCTTCTGCATGCCACTGATCTCTATGACGTCTGGAGGTGCCAGCATGCCAATGAGCGTGATTACACCTTTCACTCCTCAATACTTATAAAGAATTGACTCAATTTTGGTTGATAGAACGGTTTAACAATCCTTGTCTTCCTCCTCCATTTACACCATATCGTGGTCTGACCACGCTCCAATATCCGTTGAAGTGCAGGAGGAAAACACCTTTAATCCAACATACGTGTGGTGTACTAATTCACATGTTATACAATATAAGATTAGTTTATTTGCGGATAATCTTTTGCTTCATATCACCACTCCGATAATAGCTTTTCCCTCATTATTAAAGGAAATTGAACTATATGCCACTTTAAGCAATTTTAAAATGAATGCTATTATATCATATTGTTTAGATATGTCACTTCCTCCAGGTACTTGAAAATCCATTGCAAATAAATTTACATTTCAGTGGGCACAGCACTCTATAAAATATCTAGGAGTTCAAATACCTTCGCAACTTCAAAAATAATAGTTAAATAGCTGTCTTCTCCTGAATAACATGCAGCAGCGTTTTAAGAGATGGTCATCAATGCGTCATTCCTGGCTGGGAAGGATGTCCCTCTTTAAGAAGGACATCCTCCCTAGATTCCTCTATTTTTTAAACCCTTTCGATTAGGAGCTCACATTTATTTTTCCGATCGGCCTGTTCCATATTACTTTAGTTTATTTGGAGGAGAGCTTCTGCAAGACTTCGGAATCATATCCTGGTAAGGAGGAAAGACACTGGGGGGAGTAGGTCTGCCTCTCCTGGAACTATACTATACAGCAGCACTACTTAACAGAATACCTGATTGATTCCATCATAGCCCTTTCAAGCTGTGGGTTACTTTTGAGTCGGATTTATCACCAGTAACATTAACCCCTCTTCCATGACTGCTTCCAATGGACTGCCCACCTTCTTCACAGCTAACACTCCTGTTTTCCTCATTTTTATACATCTGGGATAAGGCTATTGTTTCATATAGTATATCTTTGTGCCCATGCCCTCTTACCCCAATTTTCGGGATTCCAGGATTTCCCCCAGGGTGGTCCGATAAGGGTTTTTTATGCTGGCAACCATCACAACCAGCTCCCATCTTATGTGCAATCACCTTGAAATCTCTGAGTGAGCTTAGCTCTTCATCTAGCATTGGATGAGGAGACTGTCTTCACTATTTCCAACTACATCACTGGTATGACGGATTGGGCAAGGTGCGGCTTTATAGGGATCTTACCAAGTTTGAGGAGCTGTGTCTCTCTGACCAAAAATGTTTTCACACCTTTTCCAAAATATATGAAATCTTCCTGGCTCATGCATTTCTCACTGTCCCTTATATATCCGAGACTGGTACTGAAAATTAGCCATTACATTTGCTAATAAGTCTTTTTTCTTATATTTAAGTCAACCTTTGCTTCCCATTCGCAAGAAAGAAACTATAAAATCATAACCAGATGGTATCGATGCCCGGAATTATTAAATAAAATCAACCCATCTATACCACACCTATGTTGGAGGTGTGGCTATCCTGGTGGTACACATCTATACATATGGTGGTTTTACCCAGCAATAAAATCACACTGGTACGCCATATTCCATCTGAGCCACTTGATCACGGGTAAGAACTGGCCAGAGACCCCATAAGTTGCCCTCTTATCTTTGATTCCGGGATCAATTACGTCTATCAAAAAGGAAATATTTTGATTTTTGCTGATGGCAAGTAGAGCTCTGATACCCAGATATTGGAATTCAACAGAAATACCAACAATATGGGAATGGGTTGCAGAAGTGAACCACACCATGCGCATGGAAGAGATGGTTGCCTCAGCTAATGAAAATTATTATAAAGTTTAGGGCGTTAAGGACCCCATGGGTGCAGTTTCTTGAATCTCCTATACTCTTATACTTCATCAATCAATAGACCTGGGCTCCCCTTCATGATTAGCTACACTGTCACGCTGTCTTGGGCTAGATAACATGAATTATTAGTTAGCTAAAAGCTTATATATAGTTCTATATATGTAAAGGCACAGATACAAAAGCCTTCCTTCTCTATAATAATAAACTAGGAATGGTGGCTTGGCCGTCTCGCCCATTGGACGCCATTTATTCCCCCTGATATAAGTGATGTTATAACACTGCATGTTCCAACAACAATAAAAATGTATTAAAAATAATTCACAAATTATACACACGCCTATTCATTCTGCCTATATTGCCAAGCAACTAGTTGAATTTTTCTTGTTCAATAATCAACCTGTTTCTAATCCCTTTGTTTTGTGGTGTGCCCATAAAGCCTTTATTCAGGGAATCAATAAAGTAAAAAGTATACTAAAGCGCTGATATGAACTAGTAAATAAATAAATAAGTGACAAATACTAGAAGATGACCAAATAATATAGCTGCAATTATTGTGTATGTGAACTGATATCACACAAAAAGTGTTGTATATATTCAGAATGTATAATGCGCTAATATTAACCTCCCAATATAACACGGTGTGATCTCTTATTGATTATTCAGTGATTCATGTGCAAAATAATCAAAATGGAGCCTATTATAAATAACATAACATCCTTCACCATAACAGAATCCTATAACTAAATATCAATGTGATAATAAATTATTAAACACAATTAAAAAGAGAAAAATAAAGATGAGATTTATTAATGTGATGAACCACAGTGCACAGGTATCTCAATAGGACAGCATACTGCTGTGAAAAATTATAACGTCTTTGGTGATTTGATGAATATAGACAGGTCTCAATGAGTAATCCCCAGTGATAGCTGGCTTGCTCATATATTCAGCTGCTCGTTAGCATGGGCTGGCTTCTGGCTTTCAAAGAACTTCCACAGTATGAAACAACAAAAAAAGAAAGACCATTGCGCAGGCAGTGTGATATATAATCCCTATATACTAAGGGAAAAAATTCACTCACACATTTCAGCAGAATAAATCGCATATGGTAAGGTCAGTTGCATACAGCTAACAGCTGGCATCTCCTCATACGCCAACAGTGTACACACAGCACTGCTCGTCACTGGTTCCTCCCAACCGGTTTCATCAATAGACACGTGACTTTTTCAAAGGTGACCATGTGACAACCTTACTTAGTATTTATAGTGTGCATGCCGGTTGCCATAGTGACCAGGGAGTGTAATGCATCATCATGCCACTATATGCATTCTGCACTACATTCAAACAACATAATATCCATACAAAGTAACAATTTAATACATATAGATACATAATTTTCACAATAAAACATATATTTAAAAACATTATTGCAACTCTACCCTAAAACCCATTTAACCACTTCAGCCCCGAAAGGATTTACCCCCTTCCTGACCAGAGCACTTTTTACAATTTGGCACTGCGTCGCTTTAACTGCTAATTGCGCGGTCATGCAATGCAGTACCCAAACGAAATTTGCGTCCTTTTCTTCCCACAAATAGAGCTTTCTTTTGATGGTATTTGATCACCTTTGCCGTTTTTATTTTTTGCGCTATACATGGAAAAAGACCGAAAATTTTGAAAAAAAATTATATTTTCTACTTTTTGTTCTAAAATAAATCCAATAAACTCAATTTTAGTCATACATTTAGGCCAAAATGTATTCGGCCACATGTCTTTGGTAAAAAAATGTCAATAAGTGTATATTTATTGGTTTGCGCAAAAGTTATAGCGCCTACAAACTAGGGTACATTTTCTGGAATTTACACAGCCTTTAATTTATGACTGCCTATGTCGTTTCTTGAGGTGCTAAAATGGCAGGGCAGTACAAAACCCCCACAAGTGACCCCATTTTGGAAAGTAGACACCCCAAGGAAATTGCTGAGAGGCATGTTGAGCCCATTGAATATTCATTTTTTTTGTCCCAAGTGATTGAATAATGACAAAAAAAAAAAAATTACAAAAAGTTGTCACTAAATGATATATTGCTCACACAGGCCATGGGCATATGTGGAATTGCACCCCAAAATACATTTAGCTGCTTCTCCTGAGTATGGGGATACCACATGTGTGGGACTTTTTGGGAGCCTAGCCGCATACGGGGCCCCGAAAACCAATCACTGCCTTCAGGATTTCTAAGGGCGTAAATTTTTGATTTCACTCCTCACTACCTATCACAGTTTTGAAGGCCATAAAATGCCCAGATGGCATAAACTCCCCCCAAATGACCCCATTTTGGAAAGTAGACACCCCAAGCTATTTGCTTTGAGGCATGTTGAGTCCATGGAATATTTTATATTTTGACACAAGTTGCGGGAAAGTGACAATTTTTTTTTTTTTTTGCACAAAGTTGTCACTAAATGATACATTGCTCACACAGGCCATGGGCATATGTGGAATTGCACCCCAAAATACATTTAGCTGCTTCTCCTGAGTATGGGGATACCACATGTGTGGGACTTTTTAGGAGCCTAGCCGTGTACGGGGCCCCGAAAACCAATCACCGCCTTCAGGATTTCTAAGGGTGTAAATTTTTTATTTCACTCTTCACTGCCTATCACAGTTTCGGAGGCCATGGAATGCCCAGGTGGCACAAACCCCCCCAAATGACCCCATTTTGGAAAGTAGACACCCCAAGCTATTTGCTGAGAGGCATGGTGAGTATTTTGCAGCTCTCATTTGTTTTTGAAAATGAAGAAAGACAAGAAAAAAATTTTTTTTTTTCTTTTTTCAATTTTCAAAACTTTGTGACAAAAAGTGAGGTCTGCAAAATACTCACTATACCACTCAGCAAATAGCTTGGGGTGTCTACTTTCCAAAATGGGGTCATTTGGGAAAAAAATTGTGTCACAATATAAAATATTCCATGGACTCGACATGCCTCTCAGCAAATAGCTTGGGGTGTCTACTTTCCAAAATGGGGTCATTTGGGGGGGTTTTGAACTGTCCTGGCATTTTATGCACAACATTTAGAAGCTTATGTCACACATCACCCACTCTTCTAACCACTTGAAGACAAAGCCCTTTCTGACACTTTTTGATTACATGAAAAAATATTTTTTTTTTGCAAGAAAATTACTTTGAACCCCCAAACATTATATATTTTTTTTAAAGCAAATGCCCTACAGATTTAAATGGTGGGTGTTTCATTTTTTTTTTCACACAGTATTTGCGCAGCGATTTTTCAAACGCATTTTTTGGGGAAAAGACACACTTTTTTAAATTTTAATGCACTAAAACACACTATATTGCCCAAATGTTCGATGAAATAAAAAAGATGATCTTAGGCCGAGTACATGGATACCAAACATGACATGCTTTAAAATTGCGCACAAACGTGCAGTAGCGACAAACTGAATACATTTTTAAAAGCTTTTAAAAGCCTTTACAGGTTACCACTTTAGATTTACAGAGGAGGTCTACTGCTAAAATTACTGCCCTCGATCTGACCTTCTTGGTGATACCTCACATGCATGGTGCAATTGCTGTTTACATTTGACGCCAGACCGACGCTTGCGTTCGCCTTAGCGCGAGAGCAGGGGGGACAGGGGTGCTTTTTTTTTTTTTTTTTTTTCTTTATTATTTTTTTGCTTTTTTATCTTATTTTTAAACTGTTCCTTTCATTTTTTTTTTTAAATCATTTTTATTGTTATCTCAGGGAATGTAAATATCCCCTATGATAGCAATAGGTAGTGACAGGTACTCTTTTTTGAAAAAATTGGGGTCTATTAGACCCTAGATTTCTCCTCTGCCCTCAAAGCATCTGACCACACCAAGATCGGTGTGATAAAATGCTTTCCCAATTTCCCAATGGCGCTGTTTACATCCGGCGAAATCTAAGTCATAAAATGCTCGTAGCTTCCGGTTTCTTAGGCCATAGAGAGGTTTGGAGCCACTCTGGTCTCTGATCAGGTCTATGGTCAGCTGGCTGAATCACCGGCTGCATTCTCAGGTTCCCTGTTGAGACAGGAGAGCCAGAGAAAATCACGGAAGACGGTGGGGGGGGCATTCCCTCCCACTGCTTGTAAAAGCAGTCTAGAGGCTAATTAGCCGCTAGGATTGCTTTTACATGAAAGACGACCGCTGGCTGAAAAGAATGATACCAAGATGATACCTAAACCTGCAGGCATCATTCTGGTATAACCACTCAAAGTCGTGAATGGCGTACCTGAAGACCAAAAAATGGTTAACAATAAAGCACAGTAAACGGTAAAGTATAAAAAATTGCATACCTGAAAAGCAAACATGATAAAACATAATAACAATAAAACATTGCAGAATAGAATACAGTAAAAAAGAGCAGAACAATAGAGAGAGAATAGAGAGAGAGAGAACAATAAAACGACAACTATTTTTTTTTTTTATATATTTTTGTTTGTGTTTTTTTTTTTTTTTTAAACTTTGTTTTGTAACTAACTTTTATAACTGTAACCGGTTCCAGGTTCGGGTCTCTCAAAATGCGATGGCATCTTGGGAGACCCTGTGAATGTGTGCCTAGTCTGTGGAATGCTGTACCCTACGCTAATACGCAACTAGTGAATGGTAGCGTTCAAAACATTCACCAATGCAAAGACCAGGATTGTCAGGACAGGAGGGACAAAAATAGCGGGTGTCACGCTTATATCCGCACTTGCTGCAGACACGACATCTTTTTTGGGGGGTTCGTCGGGTAGGGGTACTCGGGAGGACATAAAGAAAATGCCTCTCATGCAGCTGACTGCATTTGGTTGGGGATGTGAATGGGGGAATTACGGGCGCTGCAGAAGTGGTGGGTTCCCAATTAGGATTGGCGGATGCAGCAGGAAGGGCACTATGGGCACGACGGGCCTTTGTTCGTCTTCTTGGTGGCAGCGGGACACAACTTGTGCTTGCCACCTCACCAGCTTGAACTGCACTTATGGAACTCGCCACGTCACCAAGTGTTACTGCAGTGCTGGTTTGACTATGACCGGGGTGTACTAGGCCACTGGTGCTTGCCAGTTTACCAAAACGCTACCAAAAAATCTGTTAGCGATCGCAGGGATCAGGCATGACTCTGTGAACGCTGCAGTTATGCGTTTAGTGTTTTGTAAGTGACAGTGATCGATCGATACTGCACTTGGGTGGGCTGGGCCGGGCGGAGGGGCAAAACGCAGGTGCTAGCAGGTATCTGGGCTGATCCCGCTAACACTGCATTTTTGGGAACCCTAAACTGCTGGGGACACTAGTATAGGTCTGATCGGATCAGATATTGATCCGTTCAGATACTATACCACTAAGGGAGGTGTACGGTGCGCGCCTTGGTTTTTTAACGGTACTGGCGCTAATCTGACGCTGCCTGGGGCGACGCATATCACCGCCGGGCGATCAGGGGCTAGACCTTTATTCGGTAATAAACGGCGGGTGCCCTGACACTATAAAAAATAAACGAACTAACCAGTGTCACCCGTAACGGTTATACGGTGATCAGTGGTGAAAGGGTTAACTAGGGGGCAATCAAGGGGTTAAAACATTTATTAGATAGTATATGGGGGTCCCTGTCGCTATAAAACGCTGACGGCGAACCTAAATATTTACGTCCCTAACTAGCGTCACCAGCGACACTAATACAGCGATCAGAAAAATGATCGCTTAGTGACACTGGCAACAGGGGGTGATCAAGGGGTTAAAACTTTATTAGGGGGGGTTAGGGGGATATCCTAGACCTACAGGGGGCTAACAGTAACTGTCCTACCACTTCTAACTGTCACAAACTGACACCATGCAGTAATCAGAAAAAAAAAAAACACTGCTTGGTGTCAGTTTGACAGGGGGGGAGGGGTGATTGGGGGGATCAGGGGGCGATCGGGGGGGGATCAAGGGGGATCGGGGGTGTAAAGTGTGCCTGGCATGTTCTACTGTGTGTGTGTGTATGTGTTGTGCACTCACATGTCTTCTCTCCTCGGCGCCGGAATGGAAACTGCCGAGCCGAGGAGAGATGACATCACATCCTCTGCCTCTGTGTACTATACAGAGGCAGAGGATGTTTCTCATTGGCTGGAAACGATCGCGAGGGGGGGCCACGATCGGGTGGCCTCCCCCTCATCTCTGATCGCTGCCAGACAAAAGCCGACCGCCGCTGGCACCGGGGGGGGGTCCGACCGGACCCCCCGCCCGCGGGAAGACAATCACGTACCAGGTACGAGATTTTGCCTGCCCATGCCATTCTGCTCACGTATATATCAAACAGGGGGCCTAGTGTTATAGTACCTCAAAATGCAGGGTGACTCTGCAGGTACTAGGTAGAAAATTGTGCCAGTGTCCCCAACATTAAAGTAATAAATAGATAGAGTCTAGGAATGGGACTTTGAAGGCACAACAATATTAAACTACAAAAAAAGTAAGTTTGTTTAGGGGTTTTTTATTCATAAAGTATATAAAAAGACAATAGACAAACATAGATGTTTAAAAACACATCAGACTAGGCATAGGACCTAATATTGGTATACCGTATGGAACCTATCCTGCAAGTTTGTATAGCAATGGAAAGATTATAAGTATGTAAACAAATCACTTAATCAAAGTGGAGGAGAGATACTTCCCCAAACGTTACACAGTAGATAGTCATAAAGCTAAAACAAACAGAATGCTGCAGGTTTGGTGATCCACGGTGGGGTGCTCTCTGATTGCTCTACATGTTTCGCGTTTCACAGAACGCTTCCTCAGGAGCTAGAGATTCTAAATTAAAATACATAAAGGAAAACAACAAAAAAAGGACAAATTCAAAAAATGCAAACATTACAAAAAATATATACATAGAAATTTCAGAACTGTAGGTTTAACCACTGCCAGGTATAATGACCCATGGGACAGGCCCTATACAAGATTATGGTCTCCAACTGACGCATAGTGGGTCCCGGGGGTCAGGATCAGACAAATTAGGGGAGACAAAAAGTACATACTTAAATGAGAGGATTTCAAATATTATACATATGTATGTGTGTGTATAAATAATATATAATCAGATTTTATAATAGAACAGTGAAAGGGAAGGAAGAGACAACGAAAAAAAGAAGGAAAAGGAAAAGCAAGGAGGGGGGAGGGGAGAGAAGGGAGGGGAGGGAAAGAACAAGACAGTGAGGAAGAAGGGGGGGAGGGAAAAGGGGGAACAAGAAAGAAAAGAGGGAAAAATGTATGGAGGTTATTATTGAACCTTATTTTCCCATAATAACCTCCATACATTTTTCCCTCTTTTCTCCTCTTTTCCCCTTTCCCCCCCCTTTTCTCTCCCCCCTTCCCTTTCCCCGTTTTTTCCTCCCCCCTTTCTTCCCTATGATCCCCATTTCCGATCCCCCTTTTTTCCCCCCTTTTCTTTTTCCCTTCTACCTCCCTTCCCTTTCTTTTTCACCCGCTTTCTTGTTCCCCCTTTTCCCTCCCCCCCTTCTTCCTCCCTGTCTTGTTCTTTCCCTGCCCCTTCTCCCTCCCCTCTTCTCTCCCCTCCTTGCTTTTCCTTTTCCTTCTTTTTTTTCGTTGTCTCTTCCTTCCCTTTCACTGTTCTATTATAAAATCTGATTATATATTATTTATACACACATACATATGTATACTATTTGAAATCCTCTCATTTAAGTATGTACTTTTTGTCTCCCCTAATTTGGCTGATCCTGACCCCCGGGCCCCACTATGCGTCAGTTGGAGACCATAATCTTGTATAGGGCCTGTCCCATGGGTCATTATACTAGGCAGTGGTTATACCTACAGTTCTGAAATTTCTATGTATATATTTTTTTGTAATGTTTGCATCTTTTGAATTTGTCCTTTTTTTGTTGTTTTCCTTTATGTATTTTAATTTAGAATCTCTAGCTCCTGAGGAAGCGTTCTGTGAAACGCGAAACATGTAGAGCAATCAGAGAGCACCCCACCGTGGATCACCAAATCTGCAGCATTCTGTTTGTTTTAGCTTTATGACTATCTACTGTGTAACGTTTGGGGACGTATCTCTCCTCCACTTTGATTAAGTGATTTGTTTACATACTTATAATCTTTCCATTGCTATACAAACTTGCAGGATAGGTTCCATACGGTATACCAATATTAGGTCCTATGCTTAATCTATGTTTGTCTATTGTCTTTTTATATACTTTAAGAATAAAAAACCCCTAAACAAACTTACTTTTTTTGTAGTTTAATATTGTTGTGCCTTCAAAGTCCCATCCCTAGACTCTATGTATTAATTGCTCACGTATATAGGCGTGAGGCGGTCGGCAAGTGGTTAAATACATGAAGTATGCAGATATAACCTAGGAACTCCCTCCAGTGGTGAACCAATGGAATTACATCTCTACATAATCATCCTCTACTGAACTAAGGGTAAATGGATTTGTATGAGATAGAAAGATGCTAGAAAGGAGGAGGCGGAGCCTAGCGGAGCAGACATGCATTGTTGGAGCTCCACACCGCTGAGGAGAGCCTGCAGGCTCAAAAGGTATCCATTTGAACCTTTTTGCCCCAGGGAACAAACTGTGACAGTTTGGGCAGGAAATATGGTACTGGGAGGAAACCGTGGCAAAAATAAAAATCACCTCACAAAGAGCTCACAGGCACTCACTGCAGCTGAAGCAGCTCCAGTCACCTCACAAGATACAGCATCAGGGCGCTCTCACAGACAGAAAATGTCACAGCAAGACTCTCCATTTGAGTCAGATACAGAACAAATCCTCTCAGAAACTTCTCCACAAGCCTCCTCAGTATCCCCAGTAATATTATTACAATTTGAAAAGATGCTTCATAAGGCTTTAAAACAAACCTCAGACCAAATAACAAAAAGCCTAACCAAAGAAATAAGAGAGCTGGGAAACCGCACCGCAGCCTTAGAAATAAAAATGGATGAAATTGAAATTACAACCCAAGAAAATATAACAGAATTGGAACAATTAAAAGAAGAGAATTTAATACTTCAAACTAAGCTCGAAGATTACGAAAATAGAGCCAGACGTTCAAACTTACGCATAAGGGGAATACCTGAAACTGTGACAGACCTGCAATCTACTATTACTGCTCTATTACAAGAACTAAAGCCAGATATCCCTATTGAACGTTTAGAACTGGACAGAGTACACAGAGCCCTCACAGCCAAAAAGAAAGATGGACCCCCACGTGATATAATCATAAAATTTCATTATTACAGAACGAAAGAACAAATACTAACTGCTGCAAGAGAAAAAAAGGAACTTAATTTTCAAGGACACAATTATCAAATTTTTGCTGACCTATCCCAACTTACTATTACGAAAAGACGATCCATGAAACCCCAACTAATGGAACTGCAACGCCACAACATTATGTATCAATGGGGCTTCCCCTTTTCAGTCAGATTTAACTACCAAGGTACAATTTACAGAAGCAGATCAGCAGATGAACTACAACAAACCCTTTTAAAATTAAATCTGACAGAACCCACAAGCAGCAACACTCCCACACGCAGAAGAATGGCATCATCTTCACCTTCAGGCAGCACCCAGAAAATTTCAGAACAAAATGGGAATCATCATTCTCACAAAAGAGGCCGTTATGCCACATCATCCATGGACCAAGAAGATTCAATGGACTGACATCCTAATTCCTGATATCTCTTCATTTATTATACTAAGAGATGGTTCTCTATAAAAAATCAAATTTTTAAAGGGGTTGTAAAGGTAAAAATTTTTTCACCTTAATGCATTCTATGCATTAAGGTGAAAAAACTTTTGACAGTACCGCCGCCCCCAGGCCCCCCGTTTTACTTACCTGACGCCTCGAATCTTCGCTCCTCGTCCTCGTCAGCTTTATTGCAGCTCAGCCTGGTCGCTGATTGGCTGCAGTGGATGGATTGAAAGCAGCGCAGCCATTGGCTCGCGCTGCTGTCAATCCCATCCGATGACGCGGCGCGCCGGGGGGCGGGGCCGAGTGATACAGCGAGCGGCTATAGCCGCCGGCTGTATCACGGGAGCGCGCCCGCAAGCACTCACCACCGTGCGAGGGAGCTCGCATGAAGGTGGTAAATGCTTGCGGGGAGGAGCTGAAACAGCCGCCGAGGGACCCCAGAAGACCAGGTTCGGGGCCACTCTGTGCAGAACGAGCTGCACAGTGAAGGTAAGTATAACATGTTTGTTATTTTAAAAAAAAAAAAAAAATAACTTTACAACCCCTTTAACTGAATGTAACTGCATTCTGATAGTCACACACTGTGTGGGATCATGTTACATTCCAGTTATATTTCTTATTACTTCTGATTCATATAGCCTTAGAATATATAAGTGAAATAAGGAAATTCTTGTTCAGTTATATATTATCAGGTAATAACAATAGATTTATTACTTTTTAGGACAAATATGTTCAATAATCCAGAAGTAATGGAAGCTTTTTCTTTCTTTTCTTAAAACAAATATATTATTACCTAACTAGTTCCTAGAATTATGTTTTTGTTTATTCTAATCTGAAGCAATACAACCTCAATTTTATGAGTTAACATATCTAAACAGTTACGTATGAATAAAATATGTAATTGTTTACTCTAAAAGGGTTAAAATCCCAAAATAATTCAAACTATCTTCATCAATACCAAAGTTATTAACAGTACCTTTATAACTGAATTATTTAGCCTAGGGCAAGACTAACCATATACAACCACCCTGGAATAAATAATTTCAACAAAAACTATATTCTGCACTCCAATTAATGAAACATCATTTTGATGTCTTTTGACATAGCACTTCTCTCCTGTAAGCTGAAGATCCGTGTACCCCCATTAGCCCTCCTCATTCTCCCAACCATATTATGTGGGAGTGTGACGAAGGCACTGATTCCCCTGAGAAAGATATTTATTCTCTTTCACGGGTAAATTGTGATTACTTGCAAAAAATAATTTATACAATGTATCATCTAATCTCATATGTTTTTTGTTTACTCTTTACTCCAGAATTCACTGGTTTCTTTTCTATCTATTCATCTCTTCAGTCCACACAGGTTGATCTGCGCAGTCAGCTCTGCATAACAAAAAGTAAGTCAAAACTATTTGATCTATTGCCATGGCACCACTGAATATACTTTCCCTGAATGTTCAGGGAATAAATGTCCCTCAAAAAAGGACCAAAGCCTTCCGTACTTTCCATAACAAGAAGACTCACATAGTATGCCTCCAAGAAACACACTTCACCAAAGATTCTACTCCAAAATATATTTCTCTTTTTTATCAACAAATTTACACGGCTTCTGCCTGTACCAAGCAAAGGGGAACTCTAATTGCATTTCACCGATCCACACCATTCACCTTATCATCAGAAATTAAAGACCCAGAAGGTAGATACCTGATACTCATGGGTTATATAATGGATACAGCAATCACGGTGATTTCCTACTACGCTCCTAACAAACAACCTACACCATTCCTCTTACATATATTACAAGTGATTAATACACACAAAATAGGAACAGTGATAATGTGTGGGGATTCGAACCAGGTCCTCCTCCCATTTCTAGATAAATCACCTTTTACACCATCCAAAATAACCTCTAGATTACCTTTTTCTCAACTTCTTTCCAAATACAATCTGGTAGATTCATGGAGAGAAAGTAACCCAATGAAAAAGAAATTCACTTATTTCTCGCACCCTCATCAAACCTTCACCAGAATAGATCATATTTTTCTAACAATAGGAATGATACCAGAAATTATTGCATCAGATATAATTCCGATTCCGTGGTCTGACCATAATGCAGTATACACTACTATAGCCTCAGCCATGACCCAACGTGGTACTTACCGGACATAATGCTCAAACACCCACTACATCAGATGGCCATTGAACAAGCTTTAAAGGAATACATATCAATTAATAATACAACAGACATCTCCCCAATAACACTGTGGGAAGCTCATAAGCCTGTCTTGCGTGGTACAATACAAAGACAAATGGCACTATTTAAACGGGAACGCAAAAATCTAGCAAAAAAACTAGAACTCAATTTTAATGCAGCCTACATATCATTTCAAGATAATCCATCTCAGAGTACAAAATCTCATCTGGAAAAATCTAGATTGGAATTCGATCTATTTCTCACTGAGTCGGTTGATAAATCCCTCAAACGCTCCAAACACAATTTCTACATGAATACAAACAAACCAGGTACATATTTGGCTCGGGCATTAAATTCAACTAACAAATCTTTCAAACCAATACGTTTGAAATTATCAAAAAATGTTTACACTTGTAATCCAGTTAAAATAGTCCATAAATTTCACTCACATCTCGCAACTTTATACAAGACAAACAATGAATTTAATCCTACAGAGGCTGAATCCTTCTTCTCAAAAATAACCTTACCTGAGTTATCTCAGAATCAAAAAAGCAGTTTGGATGAGCCTATAACTATAGATGAAGTTGCTAACGCCATAAAAGACCTAAAACTTAACAAAAGACCAGGCCCAGACGGCTACTCAGCTTTATACTATAAAACATTCTCAGAAATACTCTCTCCCATTCTCACTGAAACTTTTAACAAACTTCTAGATGGACATTCTTTTCGGCAAGAAACACTAATGGCAATTGTTTGTATGATCCCAAAACCCCTTTCTGATGATACTTCCTGTGTAAATTATCGGCCTATCTCTCTGTTAAACCTCGATATTAAATTATTAGCAAAAATAATAGCAAAACGCCTCAATAGCATTATAGGAAAATTAATACATAGAGATCAAGTAGGCTTCATGCCAAATAGACAGGCAGGCGATAATATACGCAGGGCAGTGTTATTGGCACATATTGCTAAAAAACGGAAAATCCCTTTATGTTTTCTATCTCTCGATATTAAGAGGGCATTTGACACAGTATCCTGGCAATATATGCAATATTCATTACAAAAATGGGGTTTTGGACCCCACTTTTTAACATGGATCAAAGCATTATATAATAAACCCAAAGCCTATATAAAATATGCTGGATACAAATCTGAAGCCTTTAATATCGATAGAGGTACCCGCCAGGGTTGCCCATTATCTCCCTTATTATTTGCCCTTATACTCGAACCCATGGCCCAATACATCAGAACAAACCAAACTATAACTGGCATTGAAGTAGGAGGTATTATACACAAATTATGTATATTTGCAGACGATATATTACTTTTTCTATCATCACCACAGGTCTCTGGTCCTAACTTAATACCAGCTCTTGATGGGCTTGCAGCCCAATCCGGCCTTATGATTAATCCTAAGAAATGCCTAGTGCTTAATATTTCACTCACAAACATGGAATTGATCCCGGCTAGGGCTGCACTCCCATTCACATGGGCAGAAAAATCAATCCCATATCTTGGAATTCATTTAACAGCATCTCATTCTGACTTATTCTCAACCAATTATCCTCCTGTATTAAGACAGATCACAAATCTAATAAAACAATGGTCGCAACTTCCTTTATCCTGTATAGGGAAGATTAATGCAATCAAAATGACTATTCTACCCAAATTGCTTTATCTATTCAGAGTCCTCCCTATTCCAATTCCTTCCTATTTTTTGAGAATAGTACAAAAAAGAGCAACTTCGTTTATATGGGGCTCTTCTAAACCACGTATACCTATACACACACTACATCTTCCCAAAAATAAAGGAGGCCTGGGATACCCTAATTTTACTAACTACTACAGAGCAGCACATTTGGCCAGTCTGTCCAAATACCATGCAAAACAGGAAATTCCATTATGGGTATTTATAGAGGCTTCAGAAAATGACCCTCTTTTAATATCAAATTTATTATGGCTTGATCCTAAAGACCGCTTTAAAATTCATAATCCCATAACTAAACACTTCTTATCTCTCTGGGATAAACTAAAAACCAAATACCAGTTACAATCTCCACACAATCCTCTCCTTTCTTTTATCAGAAATCCGGCCTTTTATCCGGCATGGATCTACCCAAATTCTTTTAAAGCTTGGACAACATCAGGCATTCAGACACTAAATGACTTCATAGCATCTAAATCATTCCTTTCATTCCCATCGCTTAGAGAAAAATATGATCTACCAAACTCTGAGATATTTAGATATCTCCAAATCAAAAATTTCTATACACCATTCCTAAAGGGGGATACACCATTATCCCAATTATCCATTTTTGAATCAATCTGTACAAAAGATCCATTTGCTAAAGGTACAATTTCATCACTTTATAATCAATTATATGGAGTAGCAAATCTTAATAGACCCTCTTACGTTCAGAGGTGGGAGGAGGACCTGGGACGAACTTTAGAAGACACGGACTGGTCTAACATATGGCTCACATCTAAGTCATCTTCACCCAACATCTTAGCACTGGAGACAAATTATAAAGTCCTAACTCGCTGGTACCTTGTACCCGCTAGAGTGGCAAAATATTCACCTAATACCTCAGCTCTTTGTTTTCGAGGATGCCCAGAAATAGGCACATATTTACACATATGGTGGACGTGCCCAGTAATCCAAACCTTCTGGAAGGAAGTCTTCGTGATTGCATCTAAAATATTTAAAAAAATAATACAACCAGATCCATATTTAACCTTACTTAATTTAAAACCGGAATGGTTAACACTCTCTCAATTCAAACTTATGATCCAACTAATAACGGCTGCAAAACAAACAGTGGCCAAGGCATGGAAATCTCCTACATTGGTACTAGCAGAAACAATTCACAGAATAAATAATACAATGTCCCATGCTAAGATGGTAGCCATCGATCAAAATCAAATTCCAAAATTTGAAAAACTTTGGCGTCCTTGGATAAAACAACAGTCCTGTCAAACTTCAATGACTCTGTCCTGTTGCCATGGTAACAGATTAAATGACTTACAGAGACACCCATTCTAAGGATTCAAAGAGAACTAAAAAGAATAATAAACTGACGAGCGGGACAACCTTGTGGACCATACCTCTACCTTTCAACCCTTTTTCTTCTTTCTCTTTCCTTTTCTCCACCTTACGATTAAAGCTCATTATCAGAATTTATTTGACCTATATACACTCTACTTGTAAACAATATGTATAGTAGGTATAAATCATTTAAATACCTACAAAAGTAACTAAGGAAATGATATATATCTTTAATTTAGGTTTACGTGAACCCAATGTTTAATATTTGAAATTTCATCACATTTACCTATATAAACCCTACTGTAAAACAATGAGCTTACTTTATAGATCCTTGTAAACTTACTTTATGTATCTTTATAACATTGTATACTCAATAAACTTCTTTTGACAAGGAAAGATGCTAGAAAGACGCTAAAAAAAAAAAAAAATCGCTAAAAATTTTTTTTTTACAAAAATATTAAAACATTTATAAAAAAATTATTAAAATATTTTAAAATATTACAACTTGTTTTAGAGGAGCAGATGTCAAGAGATATATTCAAAATCTGAAATAAAACAATTTATATCAAAATCTATATTTAAGCCAAAAGGTGCAAGAGTACCCATTTCATACTTACTTAAATTTTCTCACTTTATTACTACCCCACCAGTGCGGTTTATTTTTTTCAATGGCCCAAAATTTCAATAACGCAGGGTCTTTGTCATGATATAGAGCAAAATGGCGTGACACACTGTGTTTTGGAAAACCTTTTTCAATATTCTGTATGTGCTCCCAAATGCGTTTCCACATAGGGCGTTTCGTTCTTCATACTATAGGAAGCATTGTAATACATACACCACCCCCTCAGTTCTACATGACACAAAATCTTTGATTTCAAAATCTAAGTTTTTACCAGTAGATATGAAATTGATGCATTTTTGACCATTTTGCTTTGTATTTCTACAAGCATAGCAGCATCTTTTACATGGAAAGAAACCCTTTCCTTGAAAAAAATTTGAACCCCTTTGAGATTTTTGGAGAGTCCAAAACATTTTTCGCTATTAAATCCCTTAAAGTTGGTGCCTTTCTATAAACAAATTTTGGTTTCTCTTAAAATACTACGTAATTGGTGATCCGCTAAAATAGTGACCAATGCTTTTTAAATATATGCTGGATTTGCCTATGCTGAATATTATAATCCAGAATCATAGGAATCTCTTGGTACTGTGTGGTTTTCTTTTGTTTGTCTCTAATTAATTCTTCCCTTGAGAACTCCGATACCTCCTTGATTTTATCTTCTATAAAATCATTATTATACCCCTTTTGAACAAATCTCCTTTCAATAATATTAGCTTGTTCCAAAAAAATGCTTTTATCAGTGCAATTTCTTCTTAGACATATTAGTTGCCCCTTCTGAATGTTAATCAGCCAGGTATCAAAGTGACAGCTGTCCACAGGGATATAACTATTCCTCTCGACTGGTTTAAAAAAAGTTTTTGTTAGGAATCCACTCTTAGTTAATTGTATATCCAGATCCAGGAAATGTATAGATGTATTACTGATTTCATAGGTAAGCTTGATATTTTTTTGATTGTCATTCAGTTTTTCCAAAAATTCCGTATTTTCAGTATTTTCATCCCCATTCCATAATATTATACAATCATCTATAAATCTTCAATACATTATCAATTGCGGGGGGGGATTTGAGTGAACCGCATATTCCTCCAATTCATCCATAAAAATATTAGCCCTGCTTGGAGCATATTTAGCACCCATTGCAATACCATTAAGTTGCTTATAAAATTCTGAGTTATACCAAAAATAATTATGTTGTAAACCAAATGCCAAACATCTTAAAATACATCTTTTCTGTTTAGAAATTATATTACTATATCTATCCATGGCCCATCTTGAGGCTTGTATGGCCTCCTGATGGCCTATGCTTGTATACAAAGATGAAACGTCTGCTGTGGCTAACAAATATTTTTCATCTGGCCTGATTTCAATGTTATTCAATTCCTGAATCAAGTGCTTGGTGTCCCTTAGATAAGCTGGTGTTGATGAGACTAATGGTTGCAAAAAATTGTCCACATATTCCCCTAATCTTGCATTTATGGAATGTATACCATTTATTATTGGCCGTCCCGGTGGATTCTTCCGATCCTTATGGAGCTTTGGTATTGTGTAAATAATAGGCACCCTGCATGTATCTGGTAGGAGATATTTTTCCTCCTTTTTGGTTAATATATTCTTTTTGCTTCCTTTTAGTATCAACTCCTGTAATTCACTTTTATATTCTCTAGTGGGACTTCTTCTCAGTTTTATATACGTATTCTGATCATTCAGTTGTCCTTGAAGTTCATTGTTGTAGTATTCTTTTGATAAAACCACAATTGCCCGGTCTCACTACCACATTGTTATTATCTTCCAATTCTTTGATTTCTTTTTTAATAACTTGCGAATCTTTCATTCTTTTAATTTTAAGTTTATCTACCTCTTGTGTCACCATTTTGTTAAAAACTTCTATATGTTGGTTGTTATGAACAGGGGGGTTGAATAAGGATTTGTTTCTTAAGTTGCTATGGAGAATTTTTCCAGCTGTATCAATCCTACCTCCATTTTCTACACTAGTCACAATAGTTTTGTTTAACATATATTTTTTGATATTCAATCTTCTTGTATATTTTTGGATATCCACATATAAATTAAACTTATTTAGATTGCGTTTTGGTGTGTATTTCAATCCTTTATCCAATACTAGTAATTCAGTTCTACTTAGATCAATTCCACTTAGATTGTATATGCCTTCACCCACTACTCTCTTTTTCTTTTGGACCTTGAATCCTCCTTGGCATCCCCTCCTGCATTTGGGCTTCTCACATGCGTTATTACGTTCTGCCGAGGCGGGGTCCTTTCGCTCCTGTGCCGGTCCAATAAAGATGTTGATGGGTCATTTTCTCTATAGTCTCTTAATACTTCATATCGATTTTGGGTATGAATAGGGCTATTCCTAGATCCATATTGGTACTGATCATGATGCCATGGTTCCACCCTTGTTGATAGTGGTATTGGGGTTGCTCTCTTGCTTCCCTCCTGTCCTGATTGTAATAATTGGAATATCCTGAATGACCATATTCTGGATCTCCCTGATTACCATGTCCTCGGTATCCATAGCTCTGATACATCATATTGTTAGTATCTGATTAGCCATAACCTCGGGGCCCTGAATTTTCATAATCATTATTAGGGTGATTCCGGGGTTTTTGATTTTTACTATTATTTTTCCAATATGGCCTTTTTGGTGATTTTACCCATGGTTAAGGATTGTTCTTGTTTTTCCACCATGGTTTAGGAGTCCTTGGCCTATTGGTTTCATGTTGTTTAGGTGGCCCATTTGGTGGCCCATTATTATTATCCCTATATTGCCTAACTGGGGATTTATACCTTTAATCCCAATTTGGAGACCGGATTCATACCTTTTCTTTCTGGAGAGGAGGCTATGGATCCAGTATTACCTTCTTTTAAATTTAATTGCCATATTATAAGATTGTTCTAATTTTTAATCATTTGTGTCTCTCAGGTATTTTCTTTTTTTCCTTTGTTTGATTTCCACATCCTTTTGTTCTAATACTCTATTTAACTGATTCGTTAGTGAGGCAAAAGAGGGTAAATCCTTGTATGCTTCTAATATAACTTTGCAATCCTCAATTTTTTTGTTTATGATTGCAGTTTTTCTTTGTTTCCTTTTAATTAAAAACTGCAGTAATTCCAGACCTTTTTCATTAAAAAATGTATATCATTCATTTACTCCATCCTCATCTACAATGCCATCATTGATGGGGACATCCCACCTTAAATGTCTAGGGACAATATTTTCTCTTACATATTGTTCGTGGGTGATAATGTCCCACCATAGGCTCACCTTTTTTTTCCATTAGATGACCAAATTTTCTGAAATTGCTGTCCAAATCACCTGTGTCAGTGGTTTGACTAGTGGAAAAAACTTCTTTTAAATCCACCGTGCGATTTTCCACAAATTTAAATATATCCATAACTGCCGCTCAAGTGAAAAAAAAATCAGTGAAACAATACAGTAAAAAGTGTACTAAAGCGCTGATATGAACTAGTAAATAAATAAATAAGTGACAAATACTAGAAGATAATCAAATAATATAGCTGCAATTATTGTGTATCTGAACTTGAACTGATATCACACAAAAAGTGTTGTATATATTCAGAATGTATAATGCGCTAATATTAACCTCCCAATATAACACGGTGTGATCTGTTAATGATTAATCAGTGAATCACGTGCAAAATAATCAAAATGGAGCCTATTATTTTTTTTTTTTCTGATAAAATTTTTATTTTGATAAAAGACAAGTAAAGAAAACTCAAACATCATGGAAACACGTACAGGTGTTGGCATTGCAATACTACAGTGTATGCGTAAATATCAACATTCCAGTAGTGGCATTTTCTCACTGTCGCCTGGTCTTGTAGTGTCTGTGTAGAAATACGACTTGCTCTACTAGACCTGGCCTAACAATAATACCTGTGTAGTGTTCACCTATCTTCTGGTTCACGGGTTTATTGTCCGGAGGGATTGGTTATTCTAAGTGGTTGGGAGAGTTACTTTTGAGCTTGGTTAGTGGGGTTCGTGGGTGTTAGTAAGGGCCGGTATGTTGTGTCTCCGACTTGGTCGTGGAACTAAATGCGTTTGACAGAAGAATAGGTATGGTGAAATGTATTTAAGGAGATAATCTGTGAGTGATCTGGTTGGTATTTTCATTGTGGGGGTAGGGGGGGTAGAAGGGAAGGGGGGTATCTAAGGGGGGGATGGGGAGGAAGAAAGAGAGAGAGAGAGAGAAAAAAAAAAAAAAAAAAGGGGGAGAGGGGGGGAGGTTTCCGTCTCTGACTCCTCTTCCCGATTTATTTGAAAAAGTGGGGGTTTCCCATTCCTGTTTACCATGAGAGTTTGTTTTGGAGTGTCTGGGAGTAATCCTGAGTGAGTATTGTGCTTGCTACGTCTTTGCATGGTGTTAACTTAGGTTGGTTTGGGTGTTCTCTATTGTTTTATGTTGGGGGTTCGAGTGTTCTGTGGTATGCGGGTGTGGTTTGGAAATGTATCCAACATGCCCATTTTGTACTGAATTTCGAGGGTGTGTCTCGTGATATGTGAATTAGCTCTTCCATCTCAGAGGTTTTACGTATTCTGTGGAACCACTCTTTGACTGTGGGTATTTGGGAGGAGCCCCAGTGTATGGGGATACATTGCCGAGCCGCATTGATCATGTGCATTGTCAGGGACTTATGGTATGTCCTGTGTGGTTGTGGGGAGTGATGAAGGAGAAACTGGGCTGGAGTTAGGGTTAGTTCATATGTGGTTACTTGGGAGGTGATTCTACATACTTCTTTCCAAAAGGTTTGTATTAGAGGGCATGACCACCATATGTGCAAGAGTGTTCCTTTATCTTTGTGGCATCTCCAGCATTTATCTGGTGTGGAGGGGTAAAATCTATTTAGCAGTGCGGGTGTGCGGTACCATCGGGATTGAATCTTGTAACCGTTTTCTTGTGTGCTGACGTTCAAGGATCCCTTATGGTTATTTAGAAAGATATATTCCCATTGTTCGTCAGTAAGTGAGAGGGATAGGTCTTCTTCCCAACGTGTACAAGCTCTGCTTGTATTGGGGTGTCTGTTTTCAAAGAGAAGGTTGTGTGTGTGAGCTATTAGGTGTCGTTGGGGTGGTTTTTGGGAGCAAAGTTTTTCAAAAGATGTTAGTTGTCTCGAGCATTGTAGGTTTTTGTCTAGTGATTTGAGGAAATGGGCGATCAATAGGTATGTCCAGGGTGGGATGGGAGGCCTGTTCATTTGGACAGCTAGGTTTGAGGGCGACCGGAGTTTCCCCGCGTTAAAGAATTGATGTGCCCGGGTTTGGTCCTGTGACCAGTTGTCTGCGAGGAAATGGTGAGACATTCCAGGAGGGAAGTCAGGATTTAATTTGACTGAAGTTAGTGGTCCTGGTATGGAGGATATATTCGTGCAGGTGCATAGTTTTTGGAAGCACGATAGTGTTGGTCCTATGAGTGGGTGTTGCCGGATTGTCGATGGGATGTGTTTAGGAGTCATCCAGGGAAGAGAAGCAAGGGGGAAGGAGATGAGGGATTCCTCAAGGGGGACCCACTCTTTGTGTGGTGAATGAATGTTCCAGTCTACTATTCTGGACAGGTGTGTGGCTGAGAAGTAGTTGTGAATGTCTGGGAGGCCAATTCCCCCTAATCTTTTTGGTCGGGAGAGTTGCTGGAAGCTAATTCTGGGTTTCCGATCCCCCCAGAGGAATCTGGAACACATGTTTTTGTGTGCCTTAAAAAAGGTTTGTGGGACGTGGATCGGTATTGTTTGTAATACATACAGTATTCTTGGTAGAGCATTCATTTTTAGGATTGCTGCTCTGCCAAACCATGAGAATATAGGTTTGTTCCAGTTTTTAAGGTCTTTATTAAGCGTATTTAGCAGAGGTAAATGATTTGTTGCGTAAAGATCGGATAAATTGGAAGGGATTTGGATGCCTAAATATGTAATTGAATCATTTTTCCAATGAAATGGGAAGTTGACCATGCATTGTTTTTTAATTTCTTGTGGGAGTGATATGTTAAGGGCATATGATTTGGAAAAGTTAATTTTAAGATTGGATAAGGATTGGAAATGTTGAAATTCAGACAGAAGGTTAGGTATGGTAGTTAGGGGTTCTGTAAGGAACAATAATATATCGTCCGCGAAGGCGGCGTATTTGTATTCCTTGTGAGGAGTTTGGATTCCTTTAATGTCCTGATTTAACCTTATTTTCCGTAAGAAGGGTTCCAGGGTGAGAATGAAAAGGATGGGGGAAAGGGGGCATCCTTGTCTGGTACCATTGCGGATGGAGAAGGCGTCTGACAGAGTGCCGTTAACCCTGACTTTGGCCGTTGGGTTGGAGTACAGGGATAAGATAAAGCTTAGCATGCGGGGTCCTAAACCTAGGCCTTAAGTACTGCTTGCATGTAATCCCATGCCACTCTGTCAAACGCCTTCTCCGCGTCCAGGGATAGGAAGAAGCCTTTTTTTCCGGTGTGGGTCATCAGATAATGTAGGTTGATGGCCTCTATAGTGTTGTCCCTGGCTTCGCGTCCAGGGACAAAACCCACCTGGTCTGCTGTAATAAGGGAGGGGAGGAGAGGGAGAAGTCTGTTTGCTAAGATCTTTGAAAAAATCTTGATATCGACGTTCAATAAAGAGATTGGCCTGTAACTGCCTGTATTAGTGGGGTCCTTGCCTTCTTTAGGGATGACCGCTATGTGTGCTTCTAAAAGCCCGTGGGAGATTGTTTTTGAGGGGGAGATTGAGTTAAATGCTTTTAGATAGGGGGTCTGAAGTGTCTCTGCAAATAGTTTATAGTATGCCGCGGATAGTCCGTCTGGGCCTGGGCTCTTGCCGGGTTTTAATTGTTTTATAGCTTGTGACCATTCAGCTGGGGTGATCGGTGATTCGAGTGTTTTGGCTATGTCTGTTGGGATTTTCCCTGCACCAAAGTCGCTTAAGAAGTTTTGTATTTCTTTTTGTCCGCGTTGGGAGGGAGGGGTGTTGTTGTTGGACTTGTTGAGGTTGTATAGAGATGCATAATATTTTTAAAATTCCTGTGCGATATCTATGTTCTTCGTGTGTATATTGCCTGTTGGAGAGTGTATCTGATGTATGGTATTTTTGAATGGAGCCTATTATAAATAACATAACATCCTTCACCATAACAGAATCCTATAACTAAATATCAATGTCTACTGTATATCTGATTATTACCAGTCCTTATATAACCTTAGTAATGATCCTGAGATAGCTCAACACACAGATCGTGCGTTAGGGGACTTTTTAGCTAGTATAAATCTCTCTTCCCTTTATCCTTCACAGTTTGCTGCCCTGAATGCACCTATTACAGCAACCAAGCTCACCAAAGTTATCAAGCCTCTACCCAAAGGTAATTTGCCGGGACTAGATGGCCTAATTAATGACTACTATCAGGTATTCCAGCTTAATCTTTGCCCAACTCTTACATCTGTATACTCAGCTGCAGTCTCATCTGCCTCATTTGCACAGTGATGCTACAGGCATACATTGTTACCATCCCTAAATCTGGGAAAGAAACCACAACCCCATCCAACTTCAGGCCTGTTTCATTACTCAACACTGATATAAAACTTTACGCAAAAATCCTTGCTTTTAGACTTCTCCCTATTCTACCCTCACTAATTAACCCTGACCAAACTGGTTTTATTTAAGGCAGACAGGCCTCGGATGCTAACCAAAGAATCATAAACATAATACATTATTCCGGTGCTCATCAGATGCCTTCTCTGCCCTTCTCGTTGGACACAGAGAAGGTATTTGATAGAGTTCATTGGGGCTTCATGACATAAGGTGCTTAAAAAAGTTGGTTTCTCGGGTCCCATTCTTTCAGCTATTCTTGCCTTCATATTCATCTCCATGCGTGCAGGTCTACTCTTCTAACACTCTTTCTAGATCATTTCCTATAAATAATGAGATGAGGCAGGGATGCCCATTATCCCCCTCTATATTTAACCTTCTCATAGAACTGTTAGCTGAAACAATTAGGTCTCATCCAAACATACAAGGTTTCACATTTCAGAATAGATCCGCTCTATAAGTCTCCTTGCGGATGATGTCATCCTATGTTTAACAAACCCATCTTCTTCCTTAGCCAATGCCCACTCAGTATTAACCACCTTTAGCAAAGTCTCATACTACAAGGTCAACTTTAATAAATCAGTAATCCTGGGTATGTACATACCCCCCTCCCTTAAGACAGTCATACAGGCCACCTTCCCTTACCCTAGGATAGGGATGGAATGAACAGGCCCCTGTTCGGTTCGCACCAGAACTTTTGAACAACGCAAAAGTTCGGACCCGAATAACAAACCCCATTAAACATCAAAAAGTGCCCATTTTGAAGGCTTATATGCAAGTAATCAGGCATACAATGGTTATAGGGTGACTTGACGGGACTTCCCTGTGATGTCACGGGGAATGCCACAGAGAAGTCCCGTCATGTCCCGTGCGTTATTTAAGAACCGTCAGACGAGGAGACGCCGTCACACAGCGGGAGCCTCCCTCCATGCCAGCATGGATGCGGAGCGGCCCGGAGAAGAAAATGAAGAAGAGAAGAAGAGAAGAAGGAAGAAGAGAAGAGGATGAAGAAGAAGATGAAGAGAAGAGCGGGAGCCTCCCCCCATGCCATGGGTGCGGAGCGGCCCGTGGAGAAGAAGATAGAAGACGCCGCGGAGGAGATGCTGGAGGAGAACGCCGGAGGAAGAACCAGAAGAGCCAGAAGAACCAGAAGAAGATGAAGGAAGATAGAAGAAAGAAGAAGCATTTAAATAAAGGAATTGTCAAAAACTGTCTCTTGTCATTTTTAACATTTTTGTCAGTTTTTTAGTGAAATGGTAGGGGTAAGTACCCCCTTACTATTTCACACAGGGGGGGCGGGATCTGGGGGTTCCCTTGTTAAAGGGGGCTTCCAGATTCCGATAAGCCCCCCGCCCGCAGACCCCCACAACCACCGGCCAGGGTTGTGGGGATGAGGCCCTTGTCCTCATCAACATGGGGACAAGGTGTTTTGGGGGGCTACCCCAAAGCACCCTCCCAATGTTGAGGGCATGTGGCCTGGTACAGTTCAGGAGGGGGGGCGCACTCTCGCCCCCCCTCTTTTCCTGCGGCCTGCCAGGTTGCGTGCTCGGATAAGGGTCTGGTATCGATTTTTGGGGGGACCCCACGTCGTTTTTTTTTTTTTTTTTTGGCGCGGGGTTCCCCTTTAAAATCCATACCAGACCTGAAGGGTGTGGTATGGAATTTAGGGGGAACCCCACGTCATTTTTTTTTTAATTTTGGCCGGGCTTCCCCTTAATATCCATACCAGACCTGAAGGGCCTGGTATGGAATTCAGGGGGACTCCCACATCATTTTTTTTTTTTATTTTGGTTCGGGGTTTCCCTGTGTTGAATTCCCATGCCGTTTTTATCAATGAACTTCTATGTGTATTGTCGGCAATGCAATAGCCGCGGGTAGTTTTAAATGGAATTTTTCCTTTGAAATGTCATTTTGCTGTCAGACTGTTCTAAACACGGGAAACATGCGCCCCTTTACAGGCATACTATAGACACCCCCCAGGTACGAAATTTAAAGGGATATTACACTTTTATTGTTTGACTTTAAGCATTATTAAAATCGCTGCTCCTGAAAAAACGTCTGTTTTTAAAACTTTTTTTTGCATTGATCCATGTCCCCTGGGGCAGGAACCGGGTCCCCAAACACTTTTTATGACAATAACTTGCATATAAGCCTTTAAAATTAGCACTTTTGATTTCTCCCATAGACTTTTAAAGGGTGTTCTGCGGCATTCGAATTTGCCGCGAACACCCCAAATTGTTCACTGTTCAGTGAACTTGCGAACAGCCAATGTTCGAGTCGAAAATGAGTTTGACTCGTACTCGAAGCTCATCCCTAATGATGAATAACAAAACCTTCTGCAGCACTGAATGCCCGTTCTGAAAGCATGCTGGATGCAGGGTAGCCCAACAGCTCAGTAGCATACTGGGCAAGTTCTGGCCACTGGTCTTTTCTCATGAACCAATAAGGCAGTGGATAGTCAGCTGAAAAGCTCTACATCTCTGTTTTGGCCCCGAGGTAATCGTCCACCATGTGATGCAGACGCTGCTGATGGGATGTGGAAGCTGACAGCCCTGGACAGCAAGTACTAAAAAAATTCCGAAATGCCTCACTTAGGCAGATGCCTTCTCCAGCGCTCCTCTCTTGAACAACAGAAAACTCGAAACTATGTTTTACACGACGCTGTATCCTACTGGAGTCAGGAAAAATGTTTAATAAAATCCTCTTTAATGTGTCTTCTGCACTCTCTGTGGGGATGGGATGAGTTCTGAGACCTTCCCCTTGTAACAGTGGTCAAGGAGGGTTGATAACCAGTAATCATCCTACTCCTTTATGCCACGTATTCTTGGGTTCTTTCACAGGCTTTGGAGCATGAAGTTGCCCGTGTGCCTCAAATTTTCCAAAGCTTGAGAAGCAGACTCCTCGGGGTCACTCAGGACAGCAGCATCTGGAAGTTCCTCCTCCCAGCCACCTACTACTGCCAAGGGTCCTGGGGTTGGAAAGCCATCGCTTACAGATTGACGCATGTCTTCCTCTTCTTTGAAGCCTATGAAAAGTGCCAGAATCCTCCTCATCCTCCTCCCCTCTCTCCTCCTGTGTGTTCTGTGACATAGAAATGATGGTGTCTGGATAAAGTGGGCCTTGGGAGGAAAGGAAGTCCTCCTCTTCCTCCTGCTGCTCTGCCTCCAGTGCCCTGTCCATAATGCCACGCAGAGTCTGCTCCAGCAGGAACGCAACAGGGATTGTATCACTGATGCATGCACTGTCACGGCTCACCATCCTTGTAGCCTCCTCAAATGGGGACAATACAGAGCATGCATCCTTATTGATCAGCCATTGGCGTGGGGGAAAAAAAGAAGAGGTGGCCCGAACCTGTTGTCGTGCTGTACTCGCAGAGGTACTCATTGACGGCCCTCTGCTGAATGTATAGCCGCTGAAGCATTGCCAAAGATGAGTTCCACCTGGTGGGCATGTCACAAATTAGGCGGTTTATGGCAGGTGGAATTCCTGCGTTAAACTGGTAGTAACGCACATAGAACTATAGGGCGTTAAACTGGCAGTAACGCACACAGAAATAAATGGCGTTAAACTGGCAGTAACGCACAAAACTATATGGCGTTAAACTGGCAGTACTATGGAGGTATATTCTTCCTACCTGTTTTTCTGTGAGGACTTTAATAACTTGGATTCAGCATATATAATATTTGCTATGTATCTTGTATGGATTATATAGGGGCAATATTGATGAACTGCCTGTAAGGTCTTCAGGTTTTTATCTGTGCCTGAATGCAGCTCTCCTTCACCTTTTTTACTTTTGGTATTCCATCCTCAGTAAGTACTATATTATCTTGGCTGATAAGCAACTCTGCATCTACCCCATCCCTCAACCTACCAATTTCATGTCTATTGTTTTTTTCAGAATAGAACTACAAGGTCATCTCTTGCTCTCTATATATGTTTATTTACATACTGTTTGAAGACATTAGCTATAGGATCTCTCCGCCATATGACACTTGGCACATTATTTTTTGAGGTCTCCTATCTATATGTAAGTGGCCGTTGACCTCTTGAAATTGTCTTAACAGAGATTGACTACATAATAATTGTTTGATAGATCAAATTGGATAGAGCCATACAATTTTGAATTGATTTTACCTGTAAAACATTTTTAATAGTTTTGTAATAGAAATATTTAGCTTGATTTTGCTCTGATTGTCCTTCACTGGTACCGGTAAAGTCTGTTACATCAGTCCTATCTTCTAAAATATCACAAAGGATGAGGTACCCCCATAGCCCATACAATTCTATATACAGTTGTTATGATGGTCAGAAATATAGCAACATAGGAACTGCTCCAAGGACCGATTGGCTCATTCTGCGGCCCCATGAGACTGCGGGTGATACACAGAGGAGAAAGAAAGCTGAATTCCCAACTGTGCACAAAAGACTTGCAAGAACCAGTACACAAAGTGACTACCCCTGTCCGTGATCAACTTGGGTAGCCCATGTAAGCGAAAGATCTCCCGAGCAAAAATGAAAGCCATTTTCTTAGAAGTGGGCAACTTCTTAAGTGGAATACAATGGGACATTTTTGAGAACCGGTCAACCACCATAAGGATAACTGTATTGTCTTGGCAGTTGGGTAACTCCAAAATGAAATCCATAGACAGGTGGGTCCAGGGCCTCTCTCCATTGTCGCGGAGTGTCTTACTCTGAGCACACACAGAACAGGCAACTATGGAGGCGGTTACATCAGCACATAGACTAGGCCACCAGAATTGTTGGGAAATGGCCCAAAAGAGTTGATTCTTCCCAGGGTGGCCAGCAGCCTTGGGAGAATGGTAAGTCTGGAGTACGGCAGTACAGAGACTCTCCGGGACAAAGCAGCATTCACAAGGTTTCTCAGGAGGAGCATGGACCTGAGTGGTAAGAATTTTGTCACCCAAAGGAGAAGTGAGACTGGTGTGAACCGTAGCCAGAATACGATCAGGAGGAATCACAGGAACTGGAACCAACTCCATCTTGGAAGTGGAGGTAAATTGTTATGACAAAGCGTCAGCCCTTACATTCTTATTACCGGGTAAGAATGAGACAGTGTAATTGAAACTTGACAAGAAAAGAGCCCATCACGCCCTTCTGGGAGAGAAGCGTTTAGCCTCAGACAAGAATATGAGATTCTTATGGTCAGAAAGAATGAGAACCGGCACAGTATTACCTTCGAGGAGATGTCTCCATTCTTTCAGGGCTAAAATGATCGCTAACAGCTCTCTGTCCCCAATCTCATAATTGCACTCAGCAGGTGATAATTTCTTTTAAAAGTAGCCACAAGGATGCATAGTGCTCTTAGAGGTAGGACATTGAGACAGAAGGCTGCCAACTCCAGTCTCGGAAGCATCAACCTTAACGATAAAAGGTAACATAGGATCAGGATGTGTCAACACAGGAGCAGAAACAAAGGCAGCCTTGAGACTCTGGAAAGGCCTTAATGGACTCCGGAGACCAACTCTGTGGGTTACCGTCCTTTCTGGTCATATTAGTCAGGGGCTTGACCAGAGACGAGAAGTCACGAATAAACTTCCGAAAATAGTTGTCAAAGCCAAGAAAACGCTACAGAGGGCGTAAACCCACGGTTTGGGATCACTGTAGGATTGCTGAAAGTTTCTCTGGGTCCATCGAAAAACCAGCAGTGGAAATGACATAACCCAGGAATTTAACCTGTCCAAGATGGAATTCGCACCTCTCCAATTTACAATAGAGATTGTTCTCTCTTAGTTTCTGAAGCCCATGACAGACATCTGTGTGGTGGCTCCTCAGGGACTTGGAAAATATGAGGATATCTTTAAGATAAACCATCACACATCACCAACTGCAACAAATTTTGGAGGACATTGTTAATAAATTCCTGGAAAACTGCCGGAGCATTACAAAGGCCAAATGGCATTTCGAGGTACTCATAATGTCCTGTTCTGATAATAAATGCAGTCTTCCACTCGTCGCCCTTCTTAATCAGAATGTATGGCCCTCTCAAATCAAGCTTTGTGAAAACCGTTGCTCCCTTGAGGTGGTCAAATAACTCCGTAATCAACGGAATCAGATAAGCATTCTTAATCGTGAAATGATTGAGACCTCTATAATCAGTACAAGGTCTCAGTTCTCCATTCTTCTTCACAAAGAAGAAATCAGCACCAGCAGGAGGAGCAAACTACTCCTCCATGCCTTATCCTCCAAAACTGACAAAGGGTAAACCCAGCCACAAGGGGGTATGGCACCAGATTGAAGGTCAATTGCGCAATCATACGACCGGTGTGGAGGCAAACTATCGGCTTGACTTTTGTCAAAGACTTCGCTAAAATTGTGGTACTCATCTGGCAGGGAAGAGAGTGAAGAGGTGCACAGGACCTTGGCTACCTTCTGGAAGCATGTCTTACTGCATTGTGGCGACCAGGAGAGAACCTCAGCACAGAGCCAATCAAAAGAGGGGTTGTGCCTCTGTAACCAAGGATAACCAATAACCAGCGGAAACTTAGGTGAGGAAATAACTTGAAATTGGATTATCTCACGGTGAAGAGCCATGGACAATGCAACAGTCTCATGAGTCACATGGGCAGGCTGTAGAGGTCTCCAGTCAAGAGCCTCAAAGGCAAGTGGAGTGTCACGCAGCTGCAGCAGAATCGAGTGCTTCGATACAAAGGCAGCATCAATGAACAGGCCTGCAGCCCCAGAGTCAATTAGAGCCTGTATGTCAACTGACGACTCAGCGCAAGAAAGGGTAACCAGAACTAGGGGCTTATCCTTTTGGATAACTAGGGATGTGACAACGCCACCTAAGGTCTGTCCGTGACAGGACCTCAAGGTTCGGGCGTTCTCTGGGCGGGTAGGACAAGACTTCAAAGAGTGACCTGCCTGGCCACAATAAAGGCACAATCTCTCCCTCCTTCTAAGGACTCTCTCATCTGCAGAGAGACGTGTGAAGCATGCATTGGTTCACCTTCACTGACAGACTCGGTACCAGGAGGCATGGGAGGTGAGGGAGGCAAGGGTGGGACTGCAAAGCTCAGAGCCAAAGGTACAGGAGGCTTCCGCAAACACTCCTTAAAAGAAGTTCTCTCTCAGAGTCTGGAGTCAATAAGCATGGTAAAGGAGATCAACCTCTCCAGCTCAGTGGGTATGCCTCTGGCTGCTATCTCATCTTTGATTGTATCCGAGAGACTGTGAGGAAAAGCAGCCACGAGGGCCTCAATGTTCCATGTAACCTCTGCTGCCAGGGTACAGAAGTCAATGGTGTAATCGGCAACCATTCTCGTACCCTGTTTAATGGACATGAGGCTTTTGTCAGCAGAAATGGAGCGTGCGGGAATGTCACATACCCTTTTAATGGAAGCCACAAACTCTGGGTAACTCAAGACAACGGGTTTTTGCATCTCCCATAGAGGGTTTGCCCAGGCCAAGGCTCTCTTAGAAAGCAAAGCTATCACAAAATCTACTTTGCTTCTGTCTGTGGGAAATGCCTGGGGCAGCATCTTAAAGTATATCACAACCAGGTTGAGAAACCCTCTGCATTGAACTGGATTGCCCCCAAATTGCTGGGGAAGTGGAGCGAAACCAGACATACCTCTTATAGAGGTAATACTCGAGGCGGGTGCTTGCACTGAAACTGGGGCAACAGCAGGGTCAGCCTGCAACACAGGTTCTACCAGAGCGGCCACAGTGGGAGATTCCAGGTGAGTCAGTCGTGTAACTCAGGAGCGTCTGTAACGCCATGGCAAACTGATCCATGTGGTGATCCTGGATTAACTGAATCTTCTGAATTCATGGCCTTTGCCTACTTTCAGAAACCATGAATCAGACCGAGACAGAAGTACAGTTAAATCACACTTGTTTAGGGTGGGGTGGGTCATGACGTGAAGCGCCAGACGTGAAGGGAGGAGCCTGAGGTGTGCCGGCTGGCGAACTGGCTGGTTCCCACACGGACAAGCCGCTGTCCACATGGTGGTGAAGGAGAGAAGGTGTGCCGTGCAGCTTTCTTTGACACTGACAGCACTTCTATTCAAGCGCTCCGGGGTCCGGACTCACGCGGCAGAGAGCGTGCTTGGCACGGAGCCGAGCGGGTGGCAAGGCTCTCGGAGCGGTAGATGCATCTGCCCCCCCCCCACGGCCTTGTTTGAGAGGCTCTGACCCGGGAGTGAAACGGACTGCGGAGATGGCCAAACATAGAGGCTGATGAAGGAGGATCTGCCTGGGTATCCATCCCATCCCTAGACCGCACAGCTACACTGGAAACTCTCAGGGGTCCAACAGGAAGCTTCGTGGTAAGCACTGCTCAGTCTTTTAAAGCACCTGAATACAGGTAGGAGAGGATTGAAAGGGAGGATGTCCCCATTATGGTGAAGACTCAAAGTTGAAGGTGCATTACGGGACTGGTAATCTGAATGTTGTCATGCTATTAACGCTGTTTCTGCCATTATATCTGCACTGGGAGACTCCTGGGGGAGACAGGTGTGTTGTAGACGGGAGAGGAGGAGCTGCAGGACGAGGTATAGAGAAGATATCTAAAGAACTGTATTCCCGTTTTATTAAAGCCATTAACCAGGTCCAGCTAGACACTGGTGAGGGGCAAAAGCAGGGAGAGGGGCAAGGAGGAGGGTTGAAAAGGAACCCTGCAGGGACCCCCCTGGTGCAGCAAGCTCTTATAGGTCACAGTGTGTAAAGTCCAGTAAGCTGTGGTCCCCGAAATAAAAAGGGTAATTAACGTCTAAATCCGGGAAGGGGGGTGCACCTAAAACCCCAAAAGACAACACCACAGGGAATACAATTAAACAATACTTGGCACAGGGGATAAGCCCTTAAGAATGCGTACCCCGAGACCCAAAAGACAGGCAAAGCGGACAAAAAGAAGGGATTGGATGGAAAGAGAGAGGAGACCCCAGATCAATCCAGGGATGAATTAACAATGGAAAGCAAACTAGAAATAACTAGGTCAGAAGACCACAGGACAGAAGCTCAATTCCCCACAAAAAAATGAAATCTTAGAAATGTTTAAAACCCTGTAAATTTCAATTAAAACCGAGATAAATATGCTGAGGACAGACCTGGGAAATCTGTTGGCCAGAGTCGAGATGACAGAGGGCAAAATAGACAAACAAGCCCAGGAGCTATGCGACTTAAAAGAACAAATTAAAATTACCCAACAAAATCAAGTAAAAATCCTATATAGGCTAGAAGACCGAGAAAATAGAAACCGAAGACAAAACCTGAGAATCCGAGTAGTACCGGAAACGAGGGGGGAAGACTTGAGGAAAGTCATAGCTGCAATCTTTAGCCCCCTTCTCGAGGTAGGAGTTGATGAGTTTCCAAATATAGAAGGGGTACACCGGATAGGGAGATTAGACACTACGAGAATGGAAAGAATTCGGGACATAATAGTAAGATTTAGATACTATGAGGACAAAGCCAAAATTTGGGTAAAGTTAAGAGGAAAAACCCCTCTGCGATATGAGGGAGCAAAGATACAAGTTTTTGCAGACCTGGCGCAGGACACATTGGTGAGGAGACGCTACTTAAAACCCCTGCTGGAGCAGATGATGAAACAGAATGTAAAATATACCTGGGGGTTTCCGGCTTGCCTATTAGGATTTAAGGATGGAAGATCTGCCAGGTTAAGATTCCCAGAAGAACTGGGGGATTTTTGCAGAAAATTGGGCTTACAAGTTCCTCTGTTGCCAGACTGGTTTAATGAGCAGAGGGCGGACCGGGATGGGGAAGGTGGGAGGTGGGAGGGGGGATGGGGAAGGTGCCAAGGATGGGTGGGAAAGGGAGGGGAGAAACCTCAGCTACAACAGATAAAAGAGTGAGTAAACCTCTCCATGGTCTAAGGAAACGAGTCCCACAGAGGAGAGTGGGAACACAGTGATGCCTACAATAAATTTTACGACCTATAATGTAAGAGGCCTAAACATGCCCAACAAAAGACGGAATATACTAAATGAGCTCAAAAGGCTCGGGGCAGAGGTAGTCTTCCTCCAGGAGACACACATTTCCCATTAGTTCAATTTAAAATTGTATTCTAGAGATTTCCCGATATGGTATCAGGGGGACACAATTACAAAAAGAGTAAGGGGGGTAGCTATTGGGTTTGCAAAAAGAACAAGGTTTGTGTTGGAAGATAGGCTGGCTGACCCAGAAGGCAGATTTCTTTTTCTTAAGGGTAGATTATTTGAGAGGGGGTATACACTGGCAAATGTCTATGCCCCCAATAAAAATCCGATGAAATATCTTATGAACCTTCTGGAAAAGTTGAAGGACTTCAGGAAGGGACATACAATTTTGTATGGATCCAGGTCTGGATAGTTCGACCCAGGCGCAGGGGATATATAATGTGCAATTAAAAAAGGTAAAACAAAAACTGTATCTCAGCCAATTGGTAGATATATGAAGGATTCAGCATCCTAAAATACAGGATTACACGTTTTATTCCCCTGTGCACAGGTCCTACTCTCGGATTGACTTTATATTCGTGGAACATAGAGACATCGACGAGATCATAGACTCTAAGATAGAGATTGCCACTCTCTCGGATCACGCCCCTCTGACGATGAAAATGACAGTCCCAGGGGAGCAGGGTCAACATGGGATGTGGCGTCTAAACAAGGAACTGATCAGAGATGAGGAGGGGTATGCTAGAGTCGGAAGGGAGTTGAAATATTATTTTTCTGCAAACGATACTGGGGAAGTATCAGGGTCCACCCTGTGGGAGGCCCATAAGGCCTTCATCAGGGGGATCCTGATAGAAATGGGAGCAGGGAAGAAAAGGGAGAGAACTGAGAAAATCCAAAAATTAATAGAGGAAATAACTAGGGCAGAACAAGAACATAAAAAAAAGCAGGGCCACCACCAGGAGTTATACCAAAAGGTAGTAAATAAAAGGGCGGAGTTGAAAATGGTTATGGAGCAAGAAACAAGAAAAATATTTAATAGGATTGCGAGAGAAAGATATCAATGGGGAAATAAACCAAGTAAACACCTGGCGAGAATGGTACAAAAGAAAAAAGCCATTCATTTTATAGAGAAAATTCAGACTAAGGACGGACGTATGGTATACTCACCAAAAGGAATAGCGGACATTTTTAAAAACTATTATCAAGAATTATATTCTGTAAAACAGCGGGGCGCCCAGCTAAGAGGAAAGAGCAGGAAAAACATTAAGTACTTAAAGAAAGTAGGACTGCCTGGGATCTCCGATTCTGCCAGGGAGACCTTAGAGGCCCCAATTTCAGAAGAGGAAATAAAAAAAGCTCTGCTCGAAGCTGCACCCGGGAAAAGTCCAGGGCCAGATGGATTTACACTGTTTTATTACAAAAAATGTAAAGAAATATTAGTCCCAAAGTTATGCTCATACATGAATGGCCTGGGCTCCGATTATGAAATTAGTAGGGAGGCATTAAAGGCCTCCATTACTGTCATATTGAAAGAAGGTAAAGAGGGAACGTTGTGCTCAAGTTATTGGCCTATCTCTTTGTTTAACGCCAATATAAAATTGTATGCTAAAGTCCTGGCAGGTAGGCTAAAGGGGCTAATGAACACTCTGATTAAACCGGACCAGGTGGGATTTACTCCTAAAAGAGAGGGGAGGGACAATGGGGTTAAAACGCTGCTCATGCTCTAGGTTACAGGTTCACAGCGCAGCATTCCTTTAACTTTAAAACGCTGCTCTTACTCCAAATGATAAAGGAAAGTGGACCCCCAGGACTACTGCTGTCAATCGATGCCGAAAAGGCCTTTGACGGGGTAGACTGGGGGTTCATGATACAGACCTTGGAAATTATGGGAATAGGTCCCAGAATGATCCAGTGGATTAAAACATTATACCATCATCCTACTGCAGCTATAAAAGTTAATGGCCTAATGTCCCTACCCTTCGACATGAAAAACGGGACGAGACAGGGGTGCCCCCTGTCCCCACTACTATTCGTCCTTTCCTTGGAACCACTTTTGGCTACGATACGCAACGATCCTGACATAAGTGGTTTCACGGTGGGAGAGGAAGAACAAAAACTCACAGCATTTGCAGACGATGTTTTGTTCTATATCACAAACCCGCTGACTACCATGCTCAAGTTAGTAAAAACCTTGGGAAAATACGGGGAGGTTTCTAACTTTCAAATAAATCTAGCAAAGTCTGAAATATTGAATATCAATTTAAGTAAGACAGAGGAAAAGATAGTGAAAAAGGAATTCAATTTTGGTTGGACCAAGGAACTAAGGTATTTGGGAATTAAACTGGCAAACACAATAGAGAAGATCTATAGTATAAACTATTTACCCCTGCTCGACGAAGTTAGATCTGATTGCAAAAGATTCTCCAGTGGGCCTCTATCATGGATAGGACGCATTAACATTATAAAGATGGTTCTACTCCCGAAGATTACGTAGAGGTTCCAGATGTTGCCAGTGTCCCTCCCTCAACAATATCTGAGAAGGCTAAAAATTATATTAATGAACGTTATCTGGAAAAATAAAAGATCAAGAGTCTCCTTCCAAATACTAAAACAAGGGAAAACAAATGGCGGTCTAGCTGTGCCGGATATTCAAAATTGTTATAAAGCAATAGTCCTGTGAAGAGCCGTAGAATGGGCGAAGGGAGAAAATGAAAAAAGGTGGGTCAATATAGAGAAAACACTGAGTAAGGCACAACTGGGAAGTATTATTTGGAACCCTCCACACTATAGAAATTTAGATAAAAATACTCTCGTATTAACACGGAATATTTTTAAAATTTGGGATGGGATATACAAACAAGTGAATGGGAAATACAATTCACCTTTTTTAGCACTGAAAGACAACTGATTTTTTGCACCTGGAACAAAAAGCGTAGGAGGAAATGGGTCAATATGGGGGGTAACAGAATTAAGAGATATAATCAAACAGGGTAAAATGATCTCAATACAAAAATGTAGGCACGGTAGGGATGCACGGGGGATGGACGAGTGACGGTACCTCCAACTGAACCATTTTGTCAACAAGCTACCTCAACCCATTAGGTCTGGAGATGAATTGACGGGGTTGGAACGACTGTTTGCAGCAGAGGAATCAAGGAATATAATTTCAAAAATGTATAAAATACTGCTAAAGGCAGAAGAAGTGGAGATACCGCCATTCATTACAAAATGGGAGAGGGAATTAGGGTCACAGCGGGACAAGAACACTATTAGTAAAATTATGAAATTGGCCCATAGCTCGGCAGCAGACACTAGAACAGCAGAAATGAACTATAAATGTATGGCTAGATGCTATGCAACTCCAGATATAATAAGTAAATATCAGAGGAATAGATCGGCACAATGCTGACGAGGCTGCACAGAGGTAGGAACAATGGCCCACCTTTGGTGGGACTGCCCTAAAATTAAAAAATTTTGGAAGAAGACTCTATCTTTGATTAAGGCAATTACGGGACAGAAGTGGTGGAAGATCCGTGGGTCATTCTGTTTCATGGGGGAGAAGGTGATATTAAACAATATAGGCAGTTGCTGGTCCCTCATCTGATAAATGCAGCAAAGAGATTGATACCTAAGAACTGGCAAAAGGAGGAAAGCCCAGCGACCTGGGAGTGGATAGACGCGGTAGAAGAAACATATAATATGGAGTGCTTGGGGAGTAGTCTAGACGAAGCAAACAATAGGAGCATTGACAAATGGGAATGTTGGAAAAAATTCAAAAAATCTTGGAGTTACGCTAAGGAACTGAAAGCCATGGGCTAGTGTAGAAGGGTGAGCTGGGACATGACCATGGAGAGCGGGTGAGAGGGACACGCTGAGGTTTAGTGGGTAGAGGGGAGGGTGGGTAAGGGGGGAGGGTTAAATAATGGTGTTAAGAGCAGCACATATCCTTTGCTGCACGGGAAGTGTTAATTTATATAAATTTTTTGATATGATATGAGCTACTATGATGAGACACCGAGTGGGACGAAAAATAAAAATGAACTGCAAAGTTGATTTAAGTCTCTTGGAAAGGTCTGCTGAAGTGGCAAAAAAGAAAAAAAAATCACACTTGTTTAATAATAATAAATAAAAGGTAAACAAAGTAAACATAGTCAAAACATAGCCAGAGTTCAGGAACCGGAACGGATAGTCATACAAGCCAAAACATCAGGGAGGCAGAGATTAGCGTAGTAGAACAGCAAGCAGGATCTGGAGCCAGAAGGAACATCAGCCAAGCAAATCTTTAACAGGAACACAGGAGAGCGTCTCTAGAGATGTGACCAAGGCGAAGGCAAAGAAGCTCTGAACTGGACGGCTTAAGTAACCAGGACTGATGAGCAGGATATCATCAACAGGTGAGCCACTGTGGAGAGATAAGAGCTAGCAATTAGCCGACAGCTGAGCGGCCAGCTCAGAGAAGGAAGAGCTGAGCCCAGCCCTGACATACAGGTACTCATTGATGGTCCTCTGCTGCATGTGGGCTTGTCACAAATCAGGCGATTTATGGGCAGGTGAAATTCCCACTGAATTTCAGCTAACCGAGCACTGGCTAAAGTTTTCCAACTTTAAAAATAATTGTATGCTATACTTTAAGCTTAAGCCTCACACCTCTGGTTCTGAAGCACAGTGGGTCAGCCTGATTATTACATGGTTGCAGGGGGATCCCCGGTCTTGGGCGTTTAGTCTTCCTGAAGATGACCCAGTCAGAGGGTCAGTTGAAGCCCTTTCAAGGCCTTAGGTTTACTGTATGATGATCCTGATCATGCCCATTCAGCTGAAGCTAACCATAGGTCATTACGTCAGGATAAACGCACCCCTGAACAATACTGTTCTGATTTTGGCCGCTGGGCACGGGACTAAGGGTGGATTGACCAAGCTCTAAGAAGCCAGTTCAGGTTAGGCTTATCAGACTCCATCAAAGACTTCATAGTACACTACCCTGAACGAAGTCATTGAATGAAGCCATGCAAGTAGCCATCTGTATTGACAGGCGTTTACAGGAAAGGAGTACAGAGAGGTTTGTTTCTTTGCCCCCCAGGACACTGCCCACCTCTTCTTCTTTTTCTGAGCCCTCTAGGATGATCCCATGCAAATTGGTCCTACCCATTTATCCCCTGGGGAAAAGGCTAGAAGGAAATCTCAGGGACTAGCCTGACCTTGTGGATCCACGGACCTCTACCCAGTCTGATGGTCCTGTGCTGGATGTCCAGCTTGTCTTTGAGGGTCCGGGGGCCCTCTTCAGAGGGGGGTAATGTCAGGATCACTTACATTACTGCTTCAGTATGTCACAGTACATGTTGACATTCATGGTTCCCTCAATGAACTGTAGCTCCCCAGTGCTAGCAGCACTCATGCAGCCCCAGACCATGACACTCCCATCACCATGCTTGACTGTAGGCAAGACACACTTGCCTTTGTACTCCTCACCTAGTTGCCGCTACACACGCTTGACACCATCTAAACCAAATAAGTTTATCTTGGTCTCATCAGCCCACAGGACATGGTTCCAGTAATCCATGTCCTTAGTCTGTTTGTCTTCAGCAAACTGTTTGTTGGTTTTCTTGTGCATCATCTTTAGAAGAGGCTTCCTTCTGGGATGACAGCCATGCAGACCAATTTGATGCAGTATGCGGCGTATGGTCTGAGCACTGACAGGCTGACCCCCCAACCCTTCAACTTCTGGAGCAATGCTTGCAGCACTCATATGTCTATTTTCCAAAGACAACCTCTGGCTATGATGCTTAGCACGTGCACTCAATTTCTTTGGTCGACCATGGCGAGGCCTGTTCTGAGTGGAACCTGCCCTGTTAAACCACTGTATGGTCTTGGCCACCATGCTGCAGCTCAGTTTCAGGACCTCAATAATCTTCTTATAGCCTAGGCCATCTTTATGTAGAGCAACAATTCTTTTTTTCAGATCCTCAGAGAGTTCTTTGCCATGAGGTGCCATGTTGAACTTCCAGTGACCAGTATGAGAGAGTGAGAGGTAACACCAAATTTAACACACCTGCTCCCTATTTACACCTGAGAACTTATAACACTAACGGGTCACATGACACCGGGAAGGGAAAAATGGCTAATTGGGCCCAATTTGGATATTTTCACTTAGGGGTGTACTCACTTTTGTTGCCAGCAGTTTAGACATTAATGGCTGTGTGTTGAATTATTTTGAGGGGACAGCAAATTTACATTGTTATACAAGCTGTACACTCACTACTTTACATTGTAGCAATGTTTCATTTCTTCAGTGTTGTCACATGAAGAGATGTAATAAAATATTTACAAAAATGTGAGGAGTGTACTCACTTTTGTGAGATACTGTACATGATGAGTTTTTATAGATCCCAAAAGGTGGGAAATTTGGCTGTATTTATAGCAATTTATGGACATTAGGTTGAATTGTTGTTGGAGTGTATTAAACAATTTAAGGGTGTTGTTGAAGTATAAATCGGAAATCCACTTTATGCCTTTAGTCTGTGCTTGTGAAGTTCAGAATTGTGTTTGCAAAGATAGTAATGGGTATAGGGATATCTGATTTAGTAGAGGTTAGAAGTAACAATTTGCGAAGGTCTCTCCAAGACTTATATAGTAGGTGGAAGGTGTTGTATAGGAAATGGTTGCCATACATCTAGGAGCAAGAGAGAGCGTAAGTCCTTAGTAGGACTTAAAGCCTGCTCAATGCCACTCCAAAGGATATCAGGGGAGGTAGTGAACCAGTTTTTAAGTTAGGTGAGGATAGAGGCTTGAAAATAATCCTGAATGTCTATTTATCCCATACCCCCCTCAAGTCTGTGTTTGACCAGGAGAGTTTTGGAGCATTATGGTCGTTTTGAGCACCAAATTGATTTTTTAAGAAGAGAATTTAAAGATCTAAGAAGGTTACTACGAAGTGCAATGTAAAGTGTTCGGAAAATGTAAAATATTTGAGAGAGTAGGAGCATTTTGAACAAGGCCAAACGGTCAGACCAGGACAGTTCCACTTTAGATAATCTTTTTGTTTCTTTAGCTATTCTATCTATCAAGGGTAAGTAGTTGGCATCTGCTAATTTCTGGGTGTCTGCTGTTAGTTGTAGTCCTAAATATGATATGCTAGACTTACTCCATGTGTAGGGAAAAGAGGATTGTAGCTGAGATCTGAGGGATGGTGTGAGACCTAGTTCCAAAATGAGTGACTTTGTGAAATTGACTTTGTAGAAGGAAATCTGACTGAACTAATTGAGGGTGGCATGGGTATAAGGTAGGGATGCGGCAGGGGAAGTTAAAAACAGAATGATGTCATCGGCAAACAGGTTTATATCGTGGGGCCTGTCCTGGAGGTAGAAGCCTGTTATATGGGGGTGGGATCTAACCCTCTCAGCCAGTGGCTCTATGAGGAAATTAAAATTCTTAAACAATGGTGCGTTTGTTCTGTATATAGTGTGCAAAAAGTGACATGTGCATAAATTAATCAATGGATTAAAAATAAATTGTTAAATATTGATAATTTCAAACCTAAAATATATTAAAAAAAATCCAAAAGATACAGTCAATATAATGGATATTAATAAAGTGCTCCTCCACAGTGTAATAGTCAGTTACTTTATCCATGTCGCCACTTCCACCACCAGGTTCAATGCCTACTCACCTTCGGAGGTGACCCCCTTGAATCATACAAAGCTCTTAATAATGTATTTTAAGATGGTCCAGCTGTTTCTTTAGGAGTGGTGGAAGTGGTGACATGGATAATATGACTATTACACTTTGTGGAGGAGCACTTTAAACTGTGTAAACCTGTGCACAGAGGGATGAATAGAGAGCTAGAATGGCAGAGATGATGGGTCCTGCGAAGCCAAATTTTTGGAGGGTGTGTGTCGTGTATCCCCAGTGTATCCTCACAGGACCTAGCATATTGTATAATGTTGATGACACTCCCCGTAGCATCGGATGATTGTCTACCTGAGGTAAAACCTGTTTGATCAGGTTTGATGAGAGTAGGTAAGATGGGAAGAAGTCTATAATCCAAGATCTTAACGTACAGTTTGACATCTGTATTTAATAACAGGATGGGTCTGAAATTCAAAGGGATATTAGGATCCTTACCTTAGGAAAGGTGACAACATATGCTTTAAGCATTTCAGAAGGAAATGAAGCAGAGGACATTGCATCAGTATAGACCTACTGTAATGCTGGGGATAGTATGTTTGGGAAGATTTTATAACAGTCATTCGTTAATCCATCAGGTCCTGGTGAGTTTTTATGGCTTTTATGATCTCAGGCTCAGTAATGGGAGTATTGAGAAATGCTAGTTGTGCCTGTGAGAGAGAAGGGAGATTGATACTTGTCAGGAAAGCTTGTATGGTTTCATCTGTGGGTTGTGGGTTATTAAGTTTGTTTTTATGATTAAACAATGAGGAGGAGTAGTCAGCAAAGGAATTTGCTATATTTTTGATTGAACTTTTTTTGTTGTCTAAGGGATGAATTAAGTACGGGATTTTTGTTTAGATTCTATGTTCTTTAAGCCTTTGAACAAGAAATTTGCCTGCTCAGTTACCAGATGAGTAATGAGATAATTTCAGGGAGTTAATATGTCCGTAGTACTGTTCAATGAGCAGGAGCCTGAGATCAGAGCGAAGTTTGGAAAATGTGTATCAGCAGTGTTCTTGTTCAGGGACCCTAGAGTCCTAATTTTGCCAAGGAGTTGATCCATTTTTTGCATCTTCTGACTCTTCTCCCATGAACACATTTGTAAAATAATTCCTCTAACAAAAGCCTTATGGGCACACCATAGTGTAGCAGAGTCAGATACAGATTGAGCGTTCAATGAGAAAAATTCATTCAGATTTTTAGTAATTGTGGCAGCATGGGAAGGCATTTGAAGTATACGGGAGTTAGCATGCCACACATATGCAGGGCTCAGAGTGTGCCCCTCCACTACTGTTATGGAGACAGGTGCATGGTCAGATCCCAGAGGCCATACAACCTGCGCAATTACAGCAATATGCCCGGGACCTCATGAAAGTGTTTCTACCTTTAATAGCTGAATCAGATATGGTTGTTGATCAAATCCATTGGATACCTAAGCCATCCCATCTCCTTGACAACATCCCCATGGATGTTCTGATGTGGATGCATTTTTATCATACAAAGTAATAGCTTATGGTAGCTTTTCGTAAAAATTTGCAACCTCCTGAAAAATTCCCTAGCATTCAGCTATATGTGGACCTTTCGCAATACACAGTGCAAAAACATAAATCACTATTGCCTGTGACAAAGGAATTATGCAATCACATCATTGTTTATTGCTGGGGCTATCCAACAAAACAAACTATCACTCGTGACGGAAACACCTCAGTGATTACAAATTTGGAGGAAGGTCTAGCATTGCTCCATTCCTGGAGCATTATACCAGACCAAGCCCCCGAGAGCTCTTCCTCCCATGCCAGGTTGAACAACCAGGGTGATTGGCAAGTGGTATCGCACAAGAATAAAAACAAAAAGCACAACACATAAATACCCCACTCACAAAATAATTAACAACCTACTTGATTCCTGATGCATTATGGAGCCCATAGTGCACAAACTAATGGGCAGTTATCCTGGCTCTCGATTCACGTTCGAATCTACCTTTTTACTAACCTGTTTATTTTCCTTCTTGACCTGTCCTTAAGGTCAGCCACTTAAGCTCTAAGCCAGGTTAAGTCATCGGACTGGTCATTGAGGGCATCCACCATCGAATTGTGAGAAGAGGCAAACTCGCCTATTTTCTTTTCTATATAATCAATCCTTCCTCCTAGCTACCTCATTTCAGCTTGAAAGTTGCTCATGCATTCCATCATTTCCACCTGCAGGGAGCTGCGGAGGGAGACAAGCATGTTCTTTAAAGCGGTGTCTGAAATGGGCTGGTTGGTGGGGAAAGCATTGATATGATCTACAAGCTCTTGTGTCCTCCATGGAATCCTGACATGTGCTCACCTTATTATGATGATTGTCTGCAACCATGCGTGGGTTGGATTTCGCTGGGCTGTGGGAGAGTGGCGTAGAGGCACCAGGTGAGTGTCGGGTGGATCTGCCATGTGATTAATGGCTCGGCGTGGCTAAAAGAGAATCGCCGGAGGAGGCTGGAGATCCGTCGCCAGCGCCATTTTGGCTTGTGTTGCGGGCCGCAGGCGGGAAGAAGTGTTCAAGTTTCATCAGCTGGGGTGCTCTTTTTCTCTTGCGGGTCATCTCGAGAGGAAGGCTGATCCTTCAGACAGGTGTTGGTGGGTGCAGGATCAATTGGGGATACCCCAATTCGTGTGGATTCCCATAGCTGGAGCAGAGCAGTGGATTCAGGAGTCCATGCAGCAGTGGGGTAGTCACGCCACCCAATCATTGCAATTTTTGACAAGGCCAATTCTTGCTTTCATCAGGAGGGTTACGGTGTGAAGGTGCCACTGACAGCCAAGGAATGATCTTTTCGCACCTGTTTGACAGGTGCATATCATTGCAATTTTTGACAGCAAGGCCAATTCTTGCTTTCATCAAGAGTAACTCTATAGGGTTACGGTGTAAAGGCACCACCGACACCCAAAGAACAATTTTTCTGCACCCGTTACAGAAGAAGAAATCCAAAGTCTGTGGTAGAGACTCCAGAATTTATCCAAAAAAATCTCTAATCTTGTTCCCCGTGCACTACATTGCCATTGCTTACAAGATAAAGAAAGCTTGCAGGGAAAATGTAATTTATTGGGCTTTATAAATGCAATTATTTCTGCATCAGCTTCTATACACAGTACATTTGTGCAACTTTACAGGTGGACTAAGGGGACCCCCCAGGCACTATATTGAAACAAATTTTTCATTTTCACACTTTCACTTTAAGCATTAATAAATCACTGCTCATTTAAAAATTACGTTTTTTACAAACTTTTTTTCATTGATACATGTCCCCCAGGGCAGTACCCAAACCCCTATAACCATTGTATGTCCAATTACTTGCATATACAGTAAGCCTTTAAAATGGGCACTTTTGACTTTTCACGTTCGGGTCCCATGGACTTCAGTGGGGTTTGTTATTCGGTTCTGAACTTTCCTGATGTTCAAAAGTTCTTGTGCGAACCGAACAGGGGGTCATTCGGCCCATCCCTACTGAGGACTCATCAATGTGCCTGTGCCATATTGTTTCCTGGCACAGATACTGTAGATCAGTGATATCTTTTTTGTTGTGATTATGCCCAAGTACCCTGTTAAAAGACTTTAAATTTGAATTAATTCAACCTCCAATTTACAATATTCTATGAAAACTACCAATTATTTTTTCCTGACTTACAGAGCTACTCAAGAGCTACTGCCATAGGGACCAAACTTTTTAAAAAACCTACTGCTGGTGGAATGGTATTGCATACAAATAGTTTACACCTAAAGCATGTAATTAATGGCTAGTGATGGTCTGAGCACCCCCTTGTTCGGTTCGCACCAGAACTCTCGAACATTTAAAAAGTTTGGACCTGAGCCGAAAACTCTATTAAAGTCTATGGGACACGAACTTGAAAAATCAAAAGTCTCACTTTTAAAGGCTTATATGCAAGTTATTGAACATAAAAAAGGGTATGGGGGCCCAGGTACCACCCTGGGGGACATGTATTAAAGCAATTTTTTTTAAAGATCTTTTTTACAGGAGCAGTGATTTTAATGATTCTTAAAGTGAAACAATAAAAATGAAAATTTCTTTTAACCAGTTGCCGCCCGCCGCACGCCGATGTACGTCGGCAGAATGGCACGGGCAGGCATAAGGGCTTACCTGCACGTCCCTGCCTCCCAACGGGCGGGGGGCCTAATCGCCCCCCCATGCCTGCAGCAGTCGGAATAGCTTCAGGAGCGATCCGTGCTGAGGTGGAGGCCACTGATTCATGGCCAACCCCTTCGTGATCGCTCCTGGTGAATGGAATGCTTCCTCTGCTTCTGTAATGTAAACAGAAGCAGAGGAAGTGATGTCATCGCTCCTCGTGAAGAATTTTTGTTCCGGCTTCCGAGGAGAGAAGACATCCAAGTAAGTACACCAACACTACACTTACAGTAGAACACGCAGGCACACTAATCACCCCCCATCACCCCCCCGATCATCCCTTGATCACCCCCCCTGCTCCCCCTGTCACAGTGACATCAATAGCAGTTTTTTTTTTTACTGATTACTGCATTGGTGTCATTTGTGACTGTTATAAGTGGTAGGGCAGTTAGTGGTAGGCCCCTTTAGGTCTAGGGTACCCCCCTAACCCCCCCAATAAAGGTTTAACCCCTTGATCACCCCCAGTTAACCCCTGTCGCCAGTGTCACTAAGCGATCTTTTTTCTGATCGCCGTATTAGTGTCACAGGTGATGCTAGTTAGCCAGGTAAGTATTTAGGTTCAGGGTCAGCTTTTTATAGCTTCAGGTACCCCCATATACTACCTAGTAAAGGCTTTAACCCCCTAATTGCCCCCTAGTTAACAATTTCACCAGTGATCACCGTACAACTGTTACGGGTGACGCTGGTTAGTTAGTTTGTTCTTTATAGTGTCAGGGCGCCCGCCGTTTATTACCTAATAAAGGTTTAACCCCCTGATATAAGTTAGGTTTTAGGGTCAGATAGGGTCTGCGTCGCCCCAGGCAGCGTCAGGTTAGTGCCAGTACCTCTAACACCCACGCACGCAGCATACACCTCCCTTAGTGGTATAGTATCTGAACTAGGGTTGTCCCGATACCACTTTTTTAGGACCGAGTACAAGTACCGATACTTTTTTCAAGTACTCGCCAATACCGATTACCGATACTTTTTTTTAATGTCACGTGACAGTATTTTTTTTTTTTTTTAACAATGCTTTCTTTTTTTTCTTTTTTTTTAGGGGGGGAGGGGGTGAATGGTGTCTGTGTGTTTTTTTTATTTACATTTGTATTATTTTTTACAATAATATTTATTTTTATTATTTATTGCAATATGTGTTTTTTTTTTTTTTAATCAGCCCTGTTGGGGGCATTTGGTGAGATATCAGGGGGTCTTAACAGACCCCTGATATCTCCCCCTTGAGACAGAGAAAGAGACCGAGGATAGAGATTTCCCAGTCCCTTTCTCTGCAGCCTCAGCTGCACTGAGAATGAATGGAGAGAAGACAGCGGCTCCTCTCCATTCATAAACTGAGACATCGTAATCACAGGAGATTACAATGTTTCAGTACTAGTATCGGAACAACCCTAATCTGAACAGATCAATATCTGATCTGATTAGATCTATACTAGCGTCCCTAGCAGTTAAGGGTTCCCACAAATGCAGTGTTAGCGGGATCAGCCCAGAAACCTGCTAGCACCTGCATTTTGCCCCTCCCCCCAGCCCACCAAAGTGCAGTATCGATCGATCATTGTCACTTACAAAAAACACTAAACACATAACTGCAGCATTCACAGAGTCAGGCCTGATCCCTGCGATCGCTAACAGTTTTTTTGGTAGCATTTTGATACAGTCGCTGACAGTCAGGAGCTTTTTTACCTGTGAGTCTCACTAGTGTACCACTACATTTAGAGCCCAAAATGGCAAATTGAAGGTACACTAGTGAAGAGGCCTACACATTTCTGAGCATGTAAGATAGTGAAGAGGAAGTCACTCATCTGTCAGATTCAGGCTCAGCATACGATCCTGTAGACAGCGGCTCCATGACAGATAGCTCTGACAATGGAGTTGTGGTCCCTACCAAGATCAAGATTACGGTTTCCGAATTTAAGATCTTTCTGGGCCTATCCCTCCTCATGGGCATAACCAAAAAGAGTGAGTTGCGGTCATATTGGTCCACTGACCCAATTCACCATATGCCCGTGTTCTCTGCTTCCATGGCCTGGGCACGATACAAGCAGATCTTGCGGTTCATGCACTTCAACAACAATGAACTCTGTCGTCCTCGTGGAGACCCTGGATACGATCGGCTCTACAAAATTCAGCCCCTCGTAAACCACTTCAACCAACGTTTTGCAGACTTGTTTACTCCCCATCAAGTTGTCTGTGTTGATGAGTCCCTGATTACGTTTTCTGGCCACTTGTCATTCAAACAGTATCTTCCCAGCAAGCGTGCCAAATACGGGGTCAAGATGTATAAGCTCTGTGACAGGGCCACAGGCTATACATGTAGTTTTATGGTTTACAAGGGAAGAGATAGTCACATAGAGCCGACAAACTGCCTTGACTACATAGGAAGCGCTGGCAAGATTGTGTGGGACTTGGTGTCACCCTTATTCGGAAAGGGGTACCACTTGTACGTGGACAATTATTACACAAGCGTGGCACTTTTTAGTCACTATTTTGATCATCAGATTGGAGCATGTGGCACTGTGCGATCTAATCGCTGGGGCTTACCCCAGCGGCTTGTAGATTCCCATCTTAGGCTGGGGGAGAGAGCCTGCTTGAAGTGTAATAACTTGCTCGCTATGAAGTGGAGGGATAATAAGAATGTTTTTGTTCTTATCTCCCCTCATGCAGACACAACGGTCCAAATTGCTACGGCGACTGGTGTTGTGGAGAAACCCCTCTGTGTCCACGAATATAACCGAAATATGGGAGGGGTGGACCTCAACGACCAGTTGTTGGCACCGTACTTAGGTGCCCGTAAGGCCAGGCGCTGGTATAAAAAAGTGTCTGTATACTTATTTCAATTGGCTTTGCTGAACGCTCATGTGCTATACAGAGCTTCAGGACAGACTGGATCCTTCCTTAAATTCCAGGAAGAGATCGTCAGAGCCCTTCTGTTTCCAGACGATGCTCCACCTCACCTTACCAATCCAAATGCAGTAAGCCGGCTGCATGAGAGGCATTTTCCTTATGTCCTCCCGAGTACCCCTACCCAATGAGATCCCCAAAGAAAATGTTGTTTCTGTAGAAACTGCGGATATAGGCATGACACCCGCTATTATTGTCCCTCCTGTCCTGACAATCCTGGTCTTTGCATTGGTAAATGTTTTGAGCGCTACCATACACTAGTTGAGTTTTAGCGTAGGCTACAGCATTGCACAGACTAGGTACACTTTCACAGGGTCTCCCAAGATGCCATCGCATTTTGAGAGACCCGAACCTGGAACCGAACCATTACAGTTACAGTTACAAATAAAAGGGTAAAAAAAAAAAGTAAAAAATAAAAAATACACAAAAAAATAATATAAAAAAACAAAAATAGTTGTAATTTTATTGTTCTCTCTCTCTCTATTCTCTCTCTATTGTTCTGCTCTTTTTTTACTGTATTATATTCTGCAATGTTTTATTGTTATTATGTTTTATCATGTTTGCTGTTCAGGTATGTAATTTTTTTATACATTATTGTTTACTGTGTTTTATTGTTAACCTTTTTTTGTTTTCAGGTATGCCATTCAGCTGCAGCGCAGATTTATTTATCTTGACAGCAACATCGTTTGCTCCCACGATACATAAAGCCGTGACTCCAGCGCTGTCGGAGGTGATTTCACCAAACACAGTTAAAAAAGAGCATATATGCCAAAGCATGGGGGCAGCAGGGGTGGAGGAGCGATTTGCTCCTAACTTTTGGGGCGGATGCCCCCATGCTTTGGCATATATAAATGGTGCATGTATGCCCATCATTAGAAGTGGGCAGATGAAGGGAGGTATTTTAACGGTGGGCATACCCTCTGATCAATCTCTTTTTTTCGTTCAACCCACAGGCTGCATGAAAAAAAAGATTACAATACATGCCCAACAAGGACCAGCAACAAACTGGTATGTTGCTGGGACTTTGAGTGGTTATACCAGAATGATGCCTGCAGGTTTAGGTATCATCTTGGTATCATTCTTTTCAGCCAGCGGTCAGCTTTCATGTAAAAGCAATCCTAGTGGCTAATTGGACTCTAGACTGCTTTTACAAGCAGTGGGAGGGAATGTCCCCCCCTCCCACTGTCTTCCATGGTTTTCTCTGGCTCTCCTGTCCCAACAGGGAACCTGAGAATGCAGCCGGTGGTTCCGCCAGCTGACCATAGAGCTGATCAGAGACTAGAATGGCTCCAATCATCTCTATGGCCTAAGAAACGAAGAAAGCTACGAGCATTTCATGACTTAGATTTTGCTGGATATAAACAGTGCCAGATCATCTTTTTTATTTCATCCAACATTTGGGCAATATAGTGTGTTTTAGTGCATTAAAATTAAAAAAAGTGTGTTTTTTCCCAAAAAAATGTGTTTGAAACATCGCTATGCAAATACTGTGTGAAAAAAAATGAAACACCAACCATTTTAATCTGTAGGGCCTTTGCTTTAAAAAAAATATATAATGTTTGGGGGTTCAAAGTAATTTTATTACAAAAAAAAAAAAATTTTTCATGTAAACAAAAAGTGTCAGAAAGGGCTTTGTCTTCAAGTGGTTAGAAGAGTGGATGATGTGTGACATAAGCTTCTAAATGTTGGGCATAAAATGCCAGGACAGTTCTAAACCCCCCCAAATGACCCCAGTTTGGAAAGTAGACACCAAAAGCTATTTGCTGAGAGCCATGTTGAGTCCATGGAATATTTTATATTTTGCCACAAGTTGCGGGAAAATGACAAACTTTTTTTTTTTTTTTTTTTGCACAAAGTTGTCACTAAATGATATATTGCTCAAACATCTTGGGAGACCCTGTGAAAGTGTGCCTAGCCTGTGCCATGCTGTGCCCTATGCTAAAACTCAAGTAAGTGTATGGTTACGCTCAAAACATTCACCAATGCAAAGACCAGGATGGTCAGGACAGGAGGGACAATAATAATGGGTGTCACGCCTATATCCGCACTTTCTACAGACACAACATTTTCTTTGGGGGTCTCGTTGGGTAGGGGTACTCGGGAGGACATAAGGAAAATGCCTCTCATGCAGACGACTTACTGCATTTGGATTGAGAAGGTGAGGTGGAGCACCGTCTGGAAACAGAAGGGCTCTGACGATCTCTTCCTGGAATTTGTCATTATCATTTTTCTTTCTTCATTTTCAAAAACAAATGAGAGCTGCAAAATACTCAACATGCCTCTCAGCAAATAGCTTGAGGTGTCTACTTTCCAAAATGGGGTCATTTGGGGGGGGGTTTGGGCTATCTTGGCATTGTATGGCCTTCAAAACTGTGATAGGTAGTGAGTAGTTAAATCAAAAATGTACGCCCTTAGAAATCCTGAAGGTGGTGCTTGGATTTGGGGCCCCATACGAGGATAGGCTCTCAAAAATTCTCACACATGTGGTATCCCCATTCTCAGGAGAAGCAACAGAATGTATTTTGGGGTGTAATTTCACATATGCCCATGGCATGTTTGAGAAATATACTGTATTTATTGGCGTATAACACTCACTTTTTCACCATGAAAATTGGGTGCAAATAGCATGCGTGTTATACGCCAATACTTATTTAGCTGCCTTGGAGGGGACAGGGAAGGGGGCGGGACGAGCGCCATCAAATTACATACAGTGAGAAACTTCTGTTTACTTGGTGGCCTCTGTAATAGGAAGTCCCGTCTCCTGGTCCGCCATTAGACCACTGTTCTGTCTATCATAGAAGATTCTCACTGTATGTAATCTGTCGGCGCTTGTCCCGCCCCCCTCCCTGTCCCCCTCTAGGCTGCAGATGGGCATCGATCAGGCTGCACTGATGACAATGGTGAGGCTGCTGCATTGATGTGAACTGGTGAGGCTGCATTGATGTGAACTTGTGAGGCTGCATTGATGTGGACTGGTGAGGCTGCATTGACGTGGACTGATGAGGCTGCATTGATGGCACTTGTGAGGCTGCAGATGGGCATTGATCAGGCTGCATTGATGGCAATGGTGAGGCTGCAGATGGGCACTGACCCTTATTTTGCCTCAAAGTTCCTTATTTAAAATTTAAGTTTTTTTTCCTGAAACTTCCCCCTTAAAATGAATGTGCGTGTTATACGCCTGTGCGTGTTATACGCCGATAAATACGGGTATATCATTTAGTGACAACTTTGTGCAAAAAAAAAAAAGTTTGTCATTTTCCCGCAACTTGTGACAAAATATAAAATATTCCATGAACTCAACATGCCTCTCAGCAAATAGCTTGGGGTGTCTACTTTCCAAAATGTGGTAATTTGGGGGGGTTCTGTGCCATCTTGGCATTTTATGGCCTTCAAAACTGTGATAGGTAGTGAGGAGTAAAATCAAAAATCGACGCCCCTAGAAATCCTGAAAGCGGTGATTGGTTTTCGGGGCCCCGTACGCTGCTAGGCTCCCAAAAAGTCCCACACATGTGGTATCTCTGTACTCAGTAGAAGCAGTAGAATTTATTTTGGGGTGAAATTCCACATAACCACGGCATGTGTGAGCAATATATCATTTAGTGACAACTTTTTGTAAAAATTTTTTTTTGTCATTATTCAATCACTTGGGACAAAAAAATAAAATATTCAATGGGCTCAACATGCCTCTTAGCAATTTCCTTAGGGTGTCTACTTTCCAAAATGGGGTCATTTTGGGGGGGGTTTGTACTGCTCTGCCATTTTAGCACCTCGAGAAATAAGACTAAAAGCTGTGTAAATTCCAGAAAATGTACCCTAGTTTGTAGACACTATAACTTTTGTGCAAACCAATAAATATACGCTTATTGACATTTTTTTTTACCAAAGACATGTGACTGAATACACTTTGGCCTAAATGTATGACTAAAATTGAGTTTACTGGATTTTTCTTATAACAAAAAGTAGAAAATATCATTTTTTTTTTAATTTTTGGTCTTTTTCCCTTTATATCGCAAAAAATAAAAATTGCAGAGGCAATCAAATACCATTAAAAGAAAGCTCTATTTGTGGGAAAAAAAGGATGCAAATTTCATTTGGGTACAACATTGCATGACAGTGCAATTACCAGTTAAACCAGTGCAGTGTCAAATTTTTAAAAGTCCTCTGGTCTTTGGCCAGCTAAATGGTCCTGCGCAGAAGTGGTTAAATATAGTGTCTGGGGCATCCCCTATACATATATATATATATATATATATATATATATATATATATATATATATATATATATATATATAAAATAAATGACATTTAAATAAATTTTCCCAGCTGCAAGAAATTGCCGGCTGTAAAAAAATGTAAATAAAAAAAACGGTGTGAGCCACCCTCCAATTTATACCAGGCCCTTTTATGGATTTTGGGGGAACCCCACACCAAAAAAAAATGGCATGGGGTCCCTTCCAAAATCCATACCAGACCCTTATCTGAGAATGCAGCCTGGCAGAGCAGGGAAGGTGGGGAAGAGCGAGAGCCCCCCTCCTGAACCATACCAGGCCCCATGCCCTCAACATGGGGGGTGCTTATTACAGTCAGAGCCCTAGGTGACTGTAAAACCCTTGAGTGTGGGGAAGCTATCAACCCATTGTCAAAGCACCAAAGATAAACACCACCTCCACACTCTTGGTTAGTAATAAGTAAACTTTAAAGGACCCCTTTAAGCATTTGTCCCCCACTGTGTCTTTGTCTGTAGGTGGTCATCTTGAAAAAAGACTAGGGCTTTGCTTTAGTTAGAGTTGCCCCTTTAAGACCGGTGATCTGATGATTGGTGGGTAAACAATCAAGAAGTAGCAGGAGAGGTACATAAAGCACAGATTCACAGAATGGATGAAGTAGAAGCAGGCAGATTCTTGCACTGCAGGTCCTAGATTTAACTTTTTTTCTGCAGCAAACCCTCAGGAGAACAGTGAGTAGCACGCTGAAATAACATTACCAAATCTCACTCCATACTGCATGAGACTAGCAATCAGGCAGCAAAGTTGAGATCTCTCACAGATATACAGTTATTAAGCTGCAGAACAAGAATGCCTGGAAACAATCAAGTTAGGATATGTACTTCTATTTTTCAGCAGGACTTATAAGCAAAATTTTAGGATTTTGGGGGAACTTCCTAGGCACAATAAACCTTTCTATATGTAGCGCCACCCCCAAAGGAGCCGCTATGAGAATTTGGATTCTCTGATCTCCGCCTCAACTCCAAGAATGACCTCAGCCCCTCTGACACACCTGGTTAAATAAAATGACTGCAAACACACTTAAGGACACATGCGGCAAATACTGTTATCCTGACTGTGGATTATCACCAAAAATAGACACACACCTGGTAGTGATAAACAAGTTGAATATACAGTATTAGCACGGTTTAAAGTAAACTTTAACTGGAAACTTACAACACTGTTTAACCTTGCTACAAATAACTAATACATTAGAAAAGACAACCTTCAATATTAAGCAACTGCAGGTATAAAAAGGGCAGTGATCTATATGCCCTTAACACAGGTGCTGAGAGGGAGGAGAGAAAACTTGTCAACTTCTCAGCTCCTTCTGGGCTGCAAACACCTTTGAGAGGCAAACACACAATGAAAAGAAAAGGGTCACACAAGTACAGTAAGCACAGTTCTGTGATGTTGCAGCCCTGAAGTGAAGAATACTAGTGTCTTCTGCTAGCAAACGGTGGGGCCCTTGTTTTAAAACAGTGGGTTTAAACAAGCTTGCATGGAGCAGTAATCCTATAGAATGTCCTGTTAGGTGTGGCACATTAACCCCTTCCCGCCAAGTGTACGCAGATGTGCATACTCGGCTTTCCGGGGTTATACCGGATGCAGGCATAATCCCGGTACCGTTGTTTACAGCGGGCGATCGGCTATCTGAGTATAACAACTGATACGGCTAAAAGCTCGGCTGTTATACCAGAGGAGCGGGAGGGGACGTCCCCCCTCCCCCCTCCCACCGCTCTTACCGGGCCTCCGATTCCATCGGGAGGCCCGGTGACCAATTGGCTGCCTCCAGTGGCTGGGGGCGGGTTGGAACAAAGCTGTGGGTGGCTTCGTCCAGCCTTCTAATTGTAAACGCGGAATCGACGTCATGACGTCACTTCCCGTTTACTCGGCTGCCAATGGCGCAGGTTTTAAAAAGATACACAGTGTTCAGAATCGCTGTTTTCGGCGATCTGAATAATATGAAGTGCAAAGGAGGGATCGGGTATCTTTTAGACCCCCGATCCCTCCATAAAGAGTACCTGTCACCACCTATTACTGTCACAAGGGATGTTTACTTTCCTTGTGACAGCAATAAAAGTGATCAAAAAAACATTTTTTTTAACACAATTTATAAAAATAAAAATAAATAAAATAAATAAGAAAAAAAACTAAATTTAAAGCACCCCCGTCCACGCAAGCTCGCGCAGCAAAGAAAATGCATACGGAAGTCACGCCCGCATATGTAAACGGTGTTCAAAGCACACATGTGAGGTATCGCCATGATCGTCAGAGTGAGAGCAATAATTCTAGCACTAGACCTCCTCTGTAACTCTAACCTAGTACCGTAAAAAAAAATTTAAAGCGTCGCCTATGGAAATTCTTAGGTACCGTAGTTTGTCTCCATTCCACGAGTGCGTGCAATTATAAAGTGTGACATGTTTGGTATCTATTTACTCGGCGTAACATCATCTTTCACATTATACAAAAAAATTGGGGTAACGTTACTGTTTGGATTTTTTAAAATGTATGAAAGTGTCCCCTTTCCCAAAAATTTGCGCTTGAAACACCGCTGCACAAATACCGTGTGATATAAAATATTGCAACAATCACCATTTTATTCTCTAGATTCTCTGCTAAAAAATATATATATATATAATGTTTGGGGTTCTAAGTAATTTTCTAGCAAAAAATACAGATTTTAACTTGTAAACACCAAATTTCAATAACAGGCTTAGTCATGAAAGGGTTAAGCTCATTTTTTAAGCCATCATTTAAAGCCCTTTATAAACCAGCCAGTTCATTCTGGTTTTGTCCACTCTGGTGGTCTGGTACACGTCCACATAGGTGAAAGATAGCGCTTCTTCTTGGGGTAAGACCTTTGATATTTCTTGATGGATATGTGTTCCATAATATTACATATATCAATCTCACTAGTCTTGAATCTCTGTTTTCTATCTTAGGTTCATGTCCATCCACCTGTATACATTTAATATAGGTGTTCCATTTTTCCCTGCCTCTGCCCTGTTTCATATGGGTTATACCTCTGCTAGTTATGAGAGTTTCCTTGAACTCTCCCTTGGCGTTAGACCGCACCTGAACATTGCAGGTTCCTGATAAAAAGTGGTCTTTTGGGGCGTGGCTTGGACGGGACCAGAGATGGCCGCTTGAGAAGAGAGCTCCAGCATACAGAGGACAAATTTAGCCTCTTCTAAACCACCGCAAGCCAGCCTTAGCCATGGGTAAGCCGAACAGAAGCACCTCGGCACCCCACTCCACCAAGGAGACAGATAAACAATCTGGGACATAGCTAAGCAATAATATCCCAGACATATTCCGCTCCAGGGCCGCAACCCTCCACGAGGAGACACAGGCCTCACAGGCATCCAAGGCCTCATCCCCGGCCTCACCTAGCTACACCACGATCGTGCCAGCGGACATACACGGCGCAACTTCCATAAATCCATCCTTGTTGGATCTGCAAAGAGATCTCCAAAGGGTCACGCTGGACATAAAACATACACTAACAACCGCCATATCAGACTTAAAAACGGACATTCAAGCAATGCACAATCTGAAGTGGAGGAATCCTCTCAAATACAGGCAGCTGCCATCAGGCAAGTACAAAAAGCTCATGATCTGCATCTAACCCATATCTTTGAACTCCACAGACAAGTGGAAGATCTTGACAGTAGAGGACGCAGGCATAATATAAAAGTAAGGGGGGTCCCTGAAGGCATAGATCCATTAGCACTGACGCAAACAGTGTGCACAATATTCAACGACCTCCTTGACTGGCCTGTAGACTCCCCTATTGATATAGAAAGACTTCATCGTGCACTAAGACCCCTCCCCGGGACTCGGAACCCCCTCGGGACATAGTGCGTTGTCTAGTAAACTTTCCGCTCAAAGAGGAGATTCTCAGGAAAGCGAGAGATAGAGGCCATATTTTATATAATGGCGCAGACATTAAATTGTTCCAAGACCTATCTCAGATAACACTACAAAACAGACGCACACTGCGCCCCCTGCTGGAAACTCTACGGGCACGCAATATACAATACAGGTGGGAGTTCCCATTTTGCCTCTCAGCCACCACCAGAGGTCGCACCGCACTCCACCGAACACCGGAAGATCTCCCCATATTCTGCGAACAGCTCGATATCCCAGCAATTAAACTGCCTGAATGGTATTCCTTCTACTTCCCTTCGGAACCATGGAAGGCTGTCTCCTACAATGCTTCACCAAAAGCACAACGCCACAGATCCAGACGCCGAAGACTAGACCCTACATCCCCTGGAGAATGTATCTCACGGTGAGATGTACCACCGCACGCCTTGAATCGTGCTGACACTCCGCACAGGAATCACAGGGATGACTAACTTAGTGCTCAATCCACCCCAGAGTCACGTAAAGTATATACCTGAACTTTTCTCTTCAAGATGATGAACACTCGTCAGAATTACACCCTCAACTAAGGTACTGTGTTCTACCCAGAAAAGAACATTACCCTGTTCAGATCACAAACACCCCTCTTCAACTCATTCGGACTGAACCTCCACAGACATGAAGAGACTAAATACCGCATAATTTTTCCAAAAATTTTTTGCCACAAGTTAACGGGAAAGTTTTAGTTTCTGAATGCCTTAACAGATAGCCAATTCCCTAAAGCAGTAATAGCTGTATGCCTCAATAATAATAAGGTTTTAATGCATTGCCTTTGTGGATATGTTTTCTTTTTTGTGTTTTTTCCTTTTTTACTATTTTTTCTCTCATTTGTCTAGCTATAACAGAAAATGTTCAGTTTTAGGCTGCACAATAGTGGTGGAGGGACTGGCTCCTTTGCCTCGGGTTGATCCCTCCCCACTATGAAAAAACAACACCTCGTGGGTTCGTGGGACCTGCTTCCCTATTGTGGGGGGGGCGGAGCCCGGGAACCGGGGAGTAAATAGACACTGGGAACTCCTAACTAACATGGGGAATCCCCATCATTTTAACATTTAGTATTGTTTGTTATGTTTATTATCCTAGTAGGAATTAGATGGGTAGTTTTACATAAAGACGTCTTGATCACATGATCAGAATATTAGAAATCTCCTATGTACCGCTTTATTTGGTTAGAATAATTAATAAGCACATCAATCATATGACCAAAAGGTTGTTTATGCAAATATCCCCCTCACAGTCAACGGCTCACACCACATAAGTAACTATAACTCTATATTACTCCATCACAATATACTTGAAGACACATAATTATACCTTACTAGTCCTTAAGTGTGCCAACATTTCTGATTACTTTCCAAGTTCATTGTCTCACCACAGTGGTCCTATTGGACTTTGACTGACACCCCAGACCCTTTCTTAATTAGGTGGTTAGGTATTCCGATAACCAACTCTGGTGATGTACCATACACAGAGCGTGGATACTCCATGACTGCGTAAACTAATACAACCCCATACCCCAAGTCACAATCCGTGGGGAAGCACCTGCTTAACATACGATCTAACACCCCTCCCCCCCTTTCCTCTGGCACTCTATCTCCTTCCTAACTTCACCCACTACCTCCATTACCCTAGATCCCAGTGAGGGCTGCTCTTCCTGTCCATACCTACACCCCTACCTTCGTCATCTAGACTTTAAGAATGCACTCGAAGCTGAGAAATAATAAGACACAGGTGTCACTAAAATGCATATCCCTTAACGTTAAAGGCCTAAACCTACCAGAAAAGAGGTCACAAGTCCTTTCAGCTCTAACAAAACACAAAGCACACTTTCTCCTACTTCAAGAGATGCATTTCAGAACCAACGCCATTCCCAAACTGACAAACCACATCTATAAACAAGCCATACACTCCACAAACCAAGAATCCAAAACAAAAGGGGTCTCGATTCTTATATCCAAGCAAGCTGACTTTCAAATGAAAGACACACTAGTTGACCCGGAAGGCAGATTTATATTTATAAAGGGGACATATGCTGCTAGACCCATCACTATAGCCAACATATACTGTCCAAATGAACACCAGGTGTCTTTTGTTAAAAAAATCTGTGACCTGCTACAAAATTTCCGAACCGGATTATTACTATTGGGAGGTGACTTTAATGTACCATTGAACCCCAATCTTGACACATCCACAGGCACATCCACACTTTCATATAGGGCTCTACGCCAAATCAAACTGCAATTACAAAACCTTGCACTCCATGATACTTGGCGCACCATGTATCCATCTGATAAAGACTATACCTTTTATCCAGCCCCACACCAAAAATATTCCAGAATAGATTATTTAGTCTCATCACAGAATGACCTACCCCTACTATAGAACCAATGTTTCTATCTGATCACCACCCCATTTCAGTATCACTCACATTCTCTGAAATCAGAGAAATGACCCAAACATGGCGACTAAACCCCGCTCTTCTCAAGGACCCAGACAATTTGACCCAGATACACTCCCGCATACAAAAATACTTCTTAGAAAACAATACCCCAGATATTGCACCAATCACTATATGGTAAGCACATAAGTGTGTACTAAGGGGAGAAATCATTACACTCGCAACCAAGATTAAAAGGAGACATCAGGAACAAATTAGATCTTTGATCCAAACCATAAACCAGCTAGAGGCTACACATAAACAAACAACTTCACAAAATACACTACAGGAACTACTTCAAGCCCGTTCTACATTACTAGACGAATTAGGAAAGCGTACCAGAAGGCGATATGTACTTCAACAGAAAGTGTTCTATGAACACAGCAATAAGAGCGGGAGACAGCTGGCTCGCACAGTCCAAGCAACCAAAACACCCTCTAGAATCCACCAGATCTGAGATAAACACGGCACTCTCCTCTCCAAAAACGCAGACATCGCCAAACATTTTGAAGAATACTACTCTAAATTATATAACATAAAACAACATAATGAATCCAAACCAAAAAAGGGCGACCGTACTTCCCAACTAAAGGAATTTTTAGCTCAGTTCTGCCCCAAACCCATCACCTACCAACAAGCAGAACTCATGGAGAGCCCTCTCTCAACAGAGGAACTTCAACTAGCAATTAAACAGATGAGCGTAGGAAAGAGCCCCGGCCCGGACGGTTTCCCATTAATATATTATAGAAGCTTTCAAGACACTTTGATTCCAGAAATGCTTAAATCCTTCAACTCCCTCGTACGCATCAACAAGCAGACTACTAGAAGCACACATAACCCTCATACCAAAGGACGGCAAGGATCATTCACAAGCCTCGAACTACAGACCGATTTCTCTACTTAACATAGATAATAAATTGTACGCCAAAATATTGGCCAACAGGCTATTACCAATTATCACTGGCCTCATATCCACTGATCAAGTCGGGTTTATTCCGGGTAGAGAGGCCAGGGATAACACTATACGCACCCTAAATATACAACATTGGTTAGCCACATCTGGAAAGAAAGGCTTTCTCCTATTTCTGGATGCTGATAAGGTGTTTGACAGGGTGCCCTGGGACTACATGCAGGAAATCTTGAAGGGCATAGGTCTTATGCCACGCATGTACACGCATATTAACGCACTATATACCAACCCCTCAGCCAGGGTATGAGCCAATGGCCTCCTGTCAAACGCCTTCTCTACAAGCAACGGTACCCGCCAGGGATGCCCACTTTCCCCATTGATCTATGTCTTGACATTAGAACCCCTGCTAAATAAAATACGCAACAATTCAGATATCAAAGGTATACCCATTGCACATAAAGGATTAGCCGCTTTTGAGGATGACGTCTTACTCACCCTTCAAGACCCTCGAATCTCCCTACCCAATTTACTGAGTGACTTAAAACATTTTGGAGAATTATCAAACCTAAAAATTAATTATTCCAAGTCCCATGCCCTGAATATATCTCTTACCCCGCAAGAAGTAACCCATGCCCAACTATCATTCCCATTTCAATGGGAAAAAGAAGCTATTACGTATCTAGGAATCCGGATTACTAAACGAACAATAGACCTCTATAATCACAATCACGCAAAGGCCCTAGCTAAACTTCAAACAAACATTAAAGAATGGACCAACTTAAATATATCCTGGTTCGGCCGCGCAGCCTTAATAAAAATGATTGTTCTTCCCCGCCTTTTATACCTCATGCAAGCAATCACAATACATTTACCCCCCTCCTTTTTTGCCACATACAAAAAAATGTGCACAGCCTTTTTATGGAACAGCAAACCTCCACGCATAAAATATGCCCAACTAACACTCCCGAAAATCAGAGGGGAAACTGGCCTCCCTGATCTACATAAATATCACCTAGCATGCCATTTGACTAGGATTGTGGACTGGAAGATACACCATTTAGAAAAAGCATGGGTGGCAATAGAACACTTTTATATCTACACCCCCACACATATTCTCCCCTGGCTACCAACACGACTATTGCCTCAGACTCTCAAGACACATCCCTTTATATCTCCTACTCTATTGGCCTTTAATAAAGCCATAATATTACATAACTTGTCTACCCACCTGGGACCTCTCACCTCCCTACGAGGAAATCCAGAATTTCCACCTGGCGAAACTACAATGTTCCTACAAAATGAATGGCCACATAAAGAGATAAGGGCCCACCAATTTTTCAACAAGGGCATCATAGGATCATACCAAGACCTGAAATCAGAATCTCAGACAACCGCATTCCCTTTCTGGTCATATAGACAAATAAGACACTATCTAACGTCTAAAAACCCAACCGCAATAGGGGCTAGGAAATTAACAACATTTGAAGCCCTATGCTCGAGTGACTCACCTCAGAGACACATTATCTCTCAAATTTACTCACTTCTCCATGACAACAATCTAACAGCACCTACTGAAGTCCCACGCTACTCATGGGACGCAGAACTACAATTAACATTGACAGAGGAAGACTGGGGAACCATATACTCTTACGCACACAAAGGGTCAATGAATGTAGCGATACAAGAAAATGGCTGCAAAAATGGTATAGGACCCCATCACGACTAAACAAATTTTCTCCTTCAATACCTGATGTGTGCTGGAGATGTAAAAAAGCAGTAGGATCCATGATACATATTTGGTGGGAGTGCGACTACATCCAGATTTTCTGGAGGGAGGTACACTCCATCATAGAACAAGTCTCCACATACACCTTGAACTACAGCCCCGCTCAATACCTACTACACCATACTACACTATCCAAACACGAATACTTTAAATCCCTGGCTATGCATATGGTCAATGCAGCGAGACTCTGCATTCCGACTCATTGGAGATTAACAGACATATCCACAATTAGAGAATGGTTACAGAAAATATCCAAAATAGCAGAAATGGAAGAACTGATTCTTATAGCTCAGGAGCGCATACAAAAATTTACAACTACATGGGCCTGTTGGAACCACTTCAAAACAACAGATTACACCAGGATTAGTGCAGCACCATCACCAGTTGTATATTTAGGCTATTACTAAGGGCCAGGTTGGAGGGCCTCTCGGTGCAAGCTTCTTTTCCCCCTCCTATTTCTTCCATCTTTGCATGGTAGCGCAGGAATACCATACCTATTACTGCTCATTTATCAACCTTACTCATTCCCGCTGCAAACATGGATGTCTTCTCATTTATGGAAAAAAGAAAAGTTAATCTTGAAGAAGTGTTCAATACATCCAACCCCAACATTTCAAAGAATTTAGATCTCGAGAGCCTTATGAGGAAGCTCGGACATAACATGGAGAAAAAGGTAAGTCTCTGGTGGGATACGTGCACCTTTGAGACTTACCTGAAAGAAAGCCTAGTCCCGAGGAGACTAAGATGGGATGTGCCCCCCAATGATGGTCTTACAGAACAAGAATCAAATGAAGAATGGTTTAAGTTCTTTAATGATAAAGGATTGGAACTACTAAGATTCCTATTAGAAAGGAAACAAAGAAAAATTAAAATGATAGACCAAAACATTTCCCAACTTAAAGAAGAACTTGAAGGATATAAAGAAACAACAGAATTTAAAACCTTAACCACACAGTTGAACAAAGACCTCATGAAAAAGGATAAAGAGGTCCAACAGAGGAAGAGTAAGAAGTACCGTATTTATCGGCGTATAACATGCACTTTTTTCCCCTTAAAATCAGGGGAAAATCGCATTATGTTGTTTTGTGTTATACGCCGATCCCCTGCGATCCCCCGCTGACAGATCTAAAAAATCGCTGACTGCAATTTGAAAATGGCGCCGCCGTCACCGAAATACACAGAGCCGGTCCTCGGCTCTTCTCGGCCACTTTCGGCTTCACTCGACGCCGCCCGAACCTAGCCGAGTGTACTCGGCTAGGTTCGGATAGCTCCACTCACGGTCACGCCCATCCCGGGCGGGACTACGAGTGGAGCCGAAAGTGAACGAGAGCCGCCGAAAAGAGCCGAGGACCGGCTCTGTGTATTTCGGCGCCGGCGGCGCCATTTTCAAATCGCGGTCAGCGATTTTGAAGCCCAGGATGGCAGGGGATCACTGGGGAAGGCTGCACTGGGGAAGGCTGCACTGGGGAAGGCTGCACTGGGGAAGGCTGCACTAACAAGGCTGCACTGGGGCAAGGCTGCACTGGGGAAGGCTGCACTGGGGAAGGCTGCACTGACAATGCTGCACTGGGGAAGGCTGCACTGACAAGGCTGCACTAACAATGCTGCACTGGGGAAGGCTGCACTGGGGAAGGCTGCACTGACAAGGCTGCACTGACAAGGCTGCACTGACATGGCTGCACTGACATGGCTGCACTGAGAAGGCTGCACTGAGAAGGCTGCAATGATGGGCATTTAAATGTAAGTTTTTTTCCCTTCAACTTCCCTCCTAAAAGTTTTTTTTTCTTAAAATTCCCTCCTAAATTGGGGTGCGTGTTATACGCCGGTGCGTGTTATACGCCGATAAATACAGGGAAAATCAGAGACACAAAAGATTTTAAAAACGATCAGGTATTTAAATGGCAGAACTTAGTAGGCAGAGGAGATAATGCTTCTACCTATTCTACACCAGAAAAGACCGTGAGGGTAGATCCCCACCAAACTACGGACCCAGAGAATACCCAATATGGGAGGTACTACGATCCGAGAGATGGATATATAACAACTACCCCAAGGTACCAAAACTCTGATGGAAGAAACATATATCACCAACCTTCTACCCCATATCGAGGGGATAGAAGACCTCAACCGAATCGTACCCCACAAAATGAGGGTAAAAAACCTTACTGGAAGAATAACAGAAAGCCATATAACAACTGGCATAAACAACCCTATGACCAGAGAGAGTATAGGGGACCACCTCAAGGACCCAGAAATCAGAGAAGACCATCCTATGATTATAGGGATAATAAGGAACCACCATATGAACACCATGGGCCAAGAGGAAGGAGTCCGATGTATGAATATGGACATGGGGAAAGAAGAGGCCCACAACATAGAAACCAACATTACAATGAACGAAGCCCAATACCAACATATAATTACTATGCTCCACTTACACAGAGTGGGGAAGAGGGACCGGCACCCTCCACTGTAATAATATACGAGCTCGCCGCTCGTTCGGATACCACTCATTCCCTGTTGCAATTCTATGTGAGTACCCTATGTGATTTTTTAATAAAGCCTTAAAAAATTTAAAAAATACTACACTATGTGGCACCTTTGTCTTCCCTTGGTCGCTATGCCCCCTGCATTATCTGAGGTATATTGAATGACAGCTTGGGACCCAAGACTGATCCCCATAGGAGACATCATACACATTGATTGACTCATGCTGTAACCTCAGCGCAGTGAGGTAAGGGGCCATTGCCCTCTATTGTAGGATTGCTGCATGAAGAGGATTGGTGTTTACACTTCTCATTCTTCACTCATTTGAGGAAAGCGATGCTAGAATCTAGCTGCTGCCTTCACCATTTTTCTCATTGAGCACGTTTTAAGAAGCATTGGAACTGTTTGTTGCTGCACAAAGTCACTTTTCTTTTGCATTTGAACATTGTTTGGACTAAAATGTGAGCACGGATTGCTGACACTGGACACTTTATTATATCTGTCACTTATATTGGGATCTCCTAGGACATTCATAGTAACCTTGCACCTGTGTGCGGTTTATTATATATATATATTTTTTTAATGCGTTTTATGTTTTAAACATATTTCTATTGTTGTTATCACTATAGGCAAAGGATTTATATAATTCTACGTATATTCAAATACTTACATTTATCTATGCATAGTTGTTTTTGCACTTTTTTTGATTTTTGATATTTGTCACCAGTATTGGGATCTCTTAGGACATCCATAGTAACCTTGCACTTGTGTGCGGTTTATTTTATTTCATTTTTATTTTTATCTCTTATGTGTTTTCACTTTCCAAACGTATTTATATTGCTCCCTGCACTACAGGTGAAAGATTTGTATTTATAATCAGATGCTTATAGTCTTTATTTGTGCGTAGCTCTTATCTGCAATTTTTAAAGTGAAGCACAGCACGGAATATTAGTAACGTATGATCAAGTTTTTATCACTTATTTATTGAGATTAGGCATCACGCCACCTAGTCACTGTTATTTTATTATTATGACACGTTTACACCAGGATTAGCGCAGCACCATCCCCAGTTGTATATTTAGGCTATTACTAAGGGCCAGGTTGGACCCTCTCGGTGCAAGCTGCTTTTCCCCCTCATATTTCTTCCATCTTTGCATGGTAGCGCAGGAATACCATACCTATTACTGCTCATTTATCAACCTTACTCATTCCCGCTGCAACCATGGATGTCTTCTCATTTATGGAAAAAAGAAAAGTAAATCTTGAAGAAGTGTTTAATACATCCAACCCCAACATTTCAAAGAATTTAGATCTCGAGAGCCTTATGAGGAAGCTCGGACATAACATGGAGAAAAAGGTAAGTCTCTGGTGGGATACGTGCACCTTTGAGACTTACCTGAAAGAAAGCCTAGTCCCGAGGAGACTAAGATGGGATGTGCCCCCCAATGATGGTCTTACAGACCAAGAATCAAATGAAGAATGGTTTAAGTTCTTTAATGATAAAGGATTGGAACTACTAAGATTCCTATTAGAAAGGAAACAAAGAAAAATTAAAATGATAGACCAAAACATTTCCCAACTTAAAGAAGAACTTGAAGGATATAAAGAAACGACAGAATTTAAAACCTTAACCACACAGTTGAACAAAGACCTCATGAAAAAGGATAAAGAGGTCCAACAGAGGAAGAGTAAGAAGTACCGTATTTATCGGCGTATAACACGCACTTTTTTCCCCTTAAAATCAGGGGAAAATCCCGGTTGCGTGTTATACGCCGATCCCCTGCGATCCCCCACTGACAGATCTAAAAAATCGCTGACCGCGATTTGAAAATGGCGCCACCGGCGCCGAAATACACAGAGCCGGTCATCGGCTCTTCTCAGCCACTTTCGGCTTCACTCCATGCCGCCCGAACCTAGCCGAGTGTACTCGGCTAGGTTCGGATAGCTCCGCTCACAGTCACGCCCATCCCGGTCGGGACTACGAGTGGAACCGAAAGTGAACGAGAGCCGCCGAGAAGAGCCAAGGACCGGCTCTGTGTATACGGGGAAAATCAGAGACACAAAAGATTTTAAAAACGATCAGGTATTCAAATGGCAGAACTTAGTAGGCAGAGGAGATAATGCTTCTACCTATTCTACACCAGAAAAGACCGTGAGGGTAGATCCCCACCAAACTACGGACCCAGAGAATACCCAATATGGGAGGTACTATGATCCGAGAGATGGATATATAACAACTACCCCGAGGTACCAAAACTCTGATGGAAGAAACATATATCACCAACCTTCTACCCCATATCGAGGGGATAGAAGACCTCAACCGAATCGTACCCCACAAAATGAGGGTAAAAAACCTTACTGGAAGAATAACAGAAAGCCATACAACAACTGGCATAAACAACCCTATGACCAGAGAGAGTATAGGGGACCACCTCAAGGACCCAGAAATCAGAGAAGACCATCCTATGATTATAGGGATAATAAGGAACCACCATATGAACACCATGGGCCAAGAGGAAGGAGTCCGATGTATGAATATGGACATGGGGAAAGAAGAGGCCCACAACATAGAAACCAACATTACAATGAACGAAGCCCAATACCAACATATAATTACTAGGGATGAGCCGAACACCCCCCGGTTCGGTTCGCACCAGAACCTGCGAACGGACCGAAAGTTCGCACGAACGTTAGAACCCCATTGACGTCTATGGGACTCGAACGTTCGAAATCAAAAGTGCTCATTTTAAAGGCTAATTTGCATGGTATTGTCCTAAAAAGGTTTTGGGGACCCGGGTCCTACCCCAGGGGACATGTATCAATGCAAAAAAAACTTTTAAAAACGGCCGTTTTTTCGGGAGCAGTGATTTTAATGATGCTTAAAGTAAAAAAAAAAAAAGTGAAATATTCCTTTAAATATCGTACCTGGGGTGTGTCTATAGTAGGCCTGTAAAGTGGCTCGTGTTTCCCGTGTTTAGAACAGTCCCTGCACCAAATGTCATTTTTAAAGGAAAAAATCTCATTTAAAACTGCTTGCGGGTTTAATGTCATGTCGGGTCATGGCAATATGGATGAAAATCAGTGAGACAAACGGCATGGGTACCCCCCAGTCCATTACCAGGCCCTTTGGGTCTTGTATGGATATTAAGGGGAACCCCGCACCCAAATTAAAATAAGGAAAGGCCCTATATACTCTGAACAGCAGTATACAGGCGGTGCAAACAAGACAGGGACTGTAGGTTTGTTGTTAAGTAGAATCTCTTTGTAACTTTGAACGGGTAAATTTTTAAAGCGTTTAGCTCCAGCCAAAAAATCTTTTTTAAGCTTTTTGGAAAACATAGGGAAGGGTTATCACCCCTGTGACATTTGTTTTGCTGTCTTTTCTCCTCTTCAGAAGATTTCACCTCACTTTTTGTCCCAATGAAAAATGTTTTTTGAAAATTTGGGTTTTTTGTGGAACAAGGATTGGAAAGCATCAGTGGAAAGGAGAAATTGTTTTCCCATATTAACTCTTACAGGAGAGAATTTCCCTTCCTAGGGGTAGATTTCATCTCACTTCCTGTTGTCTCCTTCCGTTTGCAAGTAGGAGTCGTTTGTAAGTTAGATGTTTGAAAGTAGGGTCCTGCCCTATATACTCAGCAGAAATTTGGGCCTTAGGTGTTGCTGTGGCCACAACACTGTAAGCCCTCACAGGGCCCTGCTGTGAAATATTAGATCAAGAATTGTAATTACATGCCCCTGTTGAACAGGAGCTGAAAAATTAGGCCTTAGGCACTGGTGCTGGTGCCACAACACTGCAACCCCTTACAGACACTCTAGTTGGAACGCAGGAACGAGCCCTGCTGCAAAGTATTGCATCAAAAATTGTAATTACACGCCCCTGTTAGACAGGGGCAGAAAAATTGGGCCTTAGGCACTGGTGCTGGTGCCACAACACTGCAACCCCTCACAGACACTCTAGTTGGAACGCAGGAACGAGCCCTGCTGCAAAGTATTGCATCAAAAATTGTAATTACACGCCCCTGTTAGACAGGGGCAGAAAAATTGGGCCTTAGGCACTGGTGCTGGTGCCACAACACTGCAACCCCTCACAGACACTCTAGTTGGAACGCAGGAACGAGCCCTGCTGCAAAGTATTGCATCAAAAATTGTAATTACACGCCCCTGTTAGACAGGGGCAGAAAAATTGGGCCTTAGGCACTGGTGCTGGTGCCACAACACTGCAACCCCTCACAGACACTCTAGTTGGAATGCAGGAACGAGCCCTGCTGCAAAGTATTACATCAAAAATTGTAATTAACACGCCCCTGTTAAACAGGGGCTGAAAAATTGTGCCTTAGGCACTGGTGGTGGCGCCCAGAACCAAAAATGTTCTTACAAGCTATCAGCGTGATGATTGAGGAGGAAGAGGATAATTACTCAGGGATAGTCACTCAGCATCAGCATAGGCAGTCTTTGAAGGGATCTGAGATTTCAAAAAAAATTATTCGGTTACATCAGCATCAGGTGCTTGGTAGCTGGTGGTGATCCAAGACTCATTCATTTTTATGAAGGTCAGCCGATCGACCGAGTCGGTGGACAGACGCACCCTGTGATCGGTTACCACGCCTCAAGCAGCACTGAATGTGCGTTCCGAAAGAACGCTGGATGCAGGACAGGCCAGTAGCTCAATTGCATACTGTGCAAGCTCTGGCCAGTGATCCATCCTCAAGACCCAGTAACCCAGAGGATTTTCGGTGGGAAAGGTGTCCAAGTCTGATCTTGCCCCTAGGTATTCCTGCACCATGTAAAACAGACGCTGGCGATGGTTGCTGGAACCGATCATACCTTGGGGCTGCGGACCAAAAAATTGTCTGAATGCATCGGTCAAACGGCCACCTTCTCCACCACTCCTTCTTTGACTGACCGAAGCCTCAGCAACACGTTGTCCAGAAACAGGAGTTTGTAACCTCCCAGTCTCTGGGAACGCATTGCACAGACCTTTCTGCAAGGCCTCCCAAAGATGTTTCATCCTCTGCTCCCTCTGCGATGGCAAGATAAGGTCCGCAACCTTACCCTTGTAACGTGGATCAAGGAGGGTTGCCAGCCAGTATTGGTCCTTCTCCTTGATACCACGAATACGAGGATCCTTACGCAGGCTTTGCAGGATCAGGGAGGCCATGCAGCGTAGGTTTGCTGAGGCATTCGGTCCGGAGTCCTCTGGGTCACTAAGGACGACAACGTCCGCAGCCACCTCCTCCCAGCCACGTACAAGTCCATGTGTTTCTTGGGACTGATCCCTTAAAGACTGCTGCTGATGCTGAGTGCCAGGCTCCACCTCCATACTGACACAATCTTCCTCCTCCTCCTCCTCCTTGTCCTCTTCCTGTGTGATCAGCGGGCACGCAGGAACACTGTCTGGATAAAGGGGGCCTTGAGAGCTAAGGAAGTCCTCCTCTTCCTGCCTCTGTTCTGCCTCAAGTGCCCTGTCCATTATTCCACGCAGCGTGTGCTCCAACAGGTGGACAAGGGGGACAGTGTCACTGATGCATGCACTGTCACTGCTCACCATCCTCGTGGCCTCCTCGAATGGTGACAGGACAGTGCATGCATCCCTGATCATGGCCCACTGGCGTGGGGAAAAAAAACAAGCTCCCCTGACCCTGTCCTGGTGCCATAGTCGCACAGGTACTCATTGATGGCCCTCTGCTGCGTGTGCAGCCGCTGCAGCATGGCCAACGTTGAGTTCCACCTGGTGGGCATGTCACAGATTAGGCGGTTCTTGGGCAGGTTAAACTCCTTTTGGAGGTCCGTCAGCCGAGCACTGGCATTATATGACCGGCGGAAATGCACACAGACTTTCCTGGCCTGCCTCAGGACATCCTGTAAGCCCGGGTACCTGCCCAAGAACCGCTGCACCACCAAGTTAAGGACGTGAGCCAAACAGGGCACATGGGTCATTTGTCCCTGTCGGAGGGCAGAGAGGAGGTTGGTGCCATTGTCGCAAACCACCATTCCTGCCTTAAGTTGGCGTGGCGTCAACCACCTCTGAACCTGCCCCTGCAGAGCTGACAGAACCTCTGCCCCAGTGTGGCTCCTGTCCCCCAAGCACACCAGCTCAAGCACCGCATGGCATCTTTTGGCCTGCGTACTTGCGTAGCCCCTTGAACGACTACAGAGCACCGCTGGTTCCGAGGAAGAGGCCATGGAGGAAGAAGAAGAGGAGGGGGTGGAGGAGAGAGGTGTGTCACAATCAGCATTTTGGAGGCGTGGTGGCGGAACAACCTCCAACACTACTGCACCTTGTCCTGCATCTTTCCCAGCTGCCAGCAGAGTCACCCAATGTGCCGTGAAACTTAGGTAACGTCCCTGTCCATGCCTGCTGGACCATGAGTCAGCGGTAATATGCACCTTACCGCTGACCGCCCTGTCCAGCGAGGCATGGACATTGCCTTCCACATGCCGGTAGAGAGCCGGAATCGCCTTCCGTGAGAAAAAGTGGCGTTTGGGTACCTGCCACTGAGGAACCGCACATTCCACAAACTCACGGAAGGGGGCAGAGTCTACCAACTGAAAAGGCAGCAGTTGAAGTGCTAGCAATTTTGCCAAGCTAGCATTCAACCGCTGGGCATGTGGATGGCTGGGAGCAAACTTCTTTCGGCGGTGCAGCAGCTGGGGCAGGGAAATTTGCCTGGTACAATCTGACGTCGGTGTACCAAAAGCAGATTGCCCACAAGTACTTGGCTGTGACACACCTAATTCTACACCTTCATTCCTCTCACTGCAGGTCTCAGAGAGGACTGGAGGTCTAGTGGGGTTGGAAATCTCAGCTGATGAGGAGCAAGGAGAGATCCTCTTTGTTCTTTGGTGTGGGTCTTTTAGATACGCTTGCCAACGAACTGCATGGCAGGTCAACATATGTCTGGTCAAGCATGTGGTACCCAAGCGGGAGATGTTTTGGCCACGTGAGATACGCTTGAGACATATGTTGCAAATAGCAGCGGTGCGATCTGATGCACTCGTCTCAAAAAAGGCCCACACCAAAGAACTTTTTGAATAACGCACAGAGACTGCAGTGCCCTGCACATGTGGAGCTTTGGGGTGTGATGCAGTCAATGTGCTGCCCTTAGGCTGGCCCCTGGAGGGCATCCTGCCTCGTTGGTGATGTGCCGCCTCCTCCTCCTCCTCCTCCTCTCTCCTATCAGGCACCCACGTTGAGTCAGTGACCTCATCATCCCCTCCCTCCTCATCACTGGAGCAAACCTGGCAATATGCTGCAGCAGGGGGAGCATGACTGCCAGATTGCTGTCCTTCTTGGGCACCCCCTCTGTCCGTGCTCATGTTACTGCCTTCATCGAGCTCAGTATCATCATCAGAGCCTTCCAAACGCTGGGCATCCTCCTGGAGCATGTACCCAACACTGTGGTCAAACAGTTCGAGGGAATCCTCATGAGGACATGGTGGAGCTAGGGAAGGAGTCACTGATGACATTGAGCTGAGGGAAGAGGCCGCTGCTTTGCCAGACAAAGCACCCTGGGCATGGGTGAGAGAGGATGAGGAGGATGAGGACGGCTTGGTCATCCACTCGACCAAGTCTTCCGCATGTTGCGGCTCAACACGGCCAGCTGCCGAAAAAAAGGCCCAGCGTGTCCCATGGCCACGTGCTGATGAGGATGCACCGTCTTCACGACCAGCACTAGACACAGAGCCTGCTTGCCCTCTCTTATTGGCTTGTGACTGTCTGCCTCTCCTTCTTGGCCTTCCAGACATACTAATGGCCTGTAGCTGCACTAAGCTGGGATAGAACACCAGTAATTTTCTTCAGGTAGCTTTATATACTGTAACCAGACAAGCCTGCCTGTCAGTAGGAAGATAACAGGAACGGATCTAGCTGAACACTGTGAGCAGGACGCACTGTACTAAATGTAAATAGTCTAGCTGCCTGACCGTGGTACTAATAGGATCAAATAGAACACCAGTAATTTTCTTCAGGTAGCTTTATATACTGTAACCAGACAAGCCTGCCTGTCAGTAGGAAGATAACAGGAACGGATCTAGCTGAACACTGTGAGAAGGACGCACTGTACTAAATGTAAATAGTCTAGCTGCCTGACCGTGGTACTAATAGGATCAAATAGAACACCAGTAATTTTCTTCAGGTAGCTTTATATACTGTAACCAGACAAGCCTGCCTGTCAGTAGGAAGATAACAGGAACGGATCTAGCTGAACACTGTGAGCAGGACGCACTGTACTAAATGTAAATAGTCTAGCTGCCTGACCGTGGTACTAATAGGATCAAATAGAACACCAGTAATTTTCTTCAGGTAGCTTTATATACTGTAACCAGACAAGCCTGCCTGTCAGTAGGAAGATAACAGGAACGGATCTAGCTGAACACTGTGAGCAGGACGCACTGCACTAAATGTAAATAGTCTAGAAGATAACAGGAACGGATCTAGCTAAACTGAATACAGTGTATATATATATATGCAACACCTGGGATGCATATATATACACAATACACTCTAAGTGCAGCTAACTGACTGACTGTTCTGCCTAATCTATCTAACTCAAATCAAATGACACTGTCTGTCTCTCTCTCTCTCTCAATGAACGCCGGAACACACACTACACAGGGCAGACGTGTAGGCGGCCTTATATAGTGTGGGGCGTGTACTAAATCCCCTGAGCCATAATTGGCCAAAGCCTCCTTGGCTTTGGCCAATTATGGCTCTCTGTTCAGGCGGCGCTGTGATTGGCCAAGCATGCGGGTCATAGTGCATGCTTGGCCAATCATCAGCAAGCAATGCACTGCCATGCCGCAGTGAATTATGGGCCGTGACGCGCCACACGAATTTGGCGCGAACGGCCCATATCGTTCGCAATTCGGCGAACGGGCGAACAGCCGATGTTCGAGTCGAACATGGGTTCGACTCGAACACGAAGCTCATCCCTAATAATTACTATGCTCCACTTACACAGAGAGGGGAAGAGGGACCGGCACCCTCCACTGTAATAGTATACGAGCTCGCCGCTCGTTCGGATACCACTCATTCCCTGTTGCAATTCTATGTGAGTACCCTATGTGATTTCTTAATAAAGCCTTAAAAAATTTAAAAAATACTACACTATGTGGCACCTTTGTCTTCCCTTGGTCGCTATGCCCCCTGCATTATCTGAGGTATATTGAATGACAGCTTGGGACCCAAGACTGATCCCCATAGGAGACATCATACACATTGATTGACTCATGCTGTAACCTCAGCGCAGTGAGGTTAGGGGCCATTGCCCTCCATTGTAGGATTGCTGCATGAAGAGGATTGGTGTTTACACTTCACATTCTTCACTCATTTGAGGAAAGCGATGCTAGAATCTAGCTGCTGCCTTCACCATTTTTCTCATTGAGCACGTTTTAAGAAGCATTGGAACTGTTTGTTGCTGCACAAAGTCACTTTTCTTTTGCATTAGAACATTGTTTGGACTAAAATGTGAGCACGGATTGCTGACACTGGACACTTTATTATATCTGTCACTTATATTGGGATCTCCTAGGACATTCATAGTAACCTTGCACCTGTGTGCCGTTTATTATATATATATATATATATATATATATATATATATATATATATATATATATTTTTTTTTTTTTTATGCGTTTTATGTTGTAAACAAATTTCCATTGTTGTTTGCACTATAGGCGAAGGATTTCTATGATTCTACGTATATTCAAATACTTACATTTATCTATGCATAGTTATTTTTGCACTTTTTTTGATTTTTGATATTTGTCACCAGTATTGGGATCTCTTAGGACATCCATACCTTGAACTAAACAAAGCCCAAGTCAAATGTTCTAAGTGATAATGCTACCAGTTGAGATGAGACTTATACTCCATATTTTAGAATCCAGTTATACCGAATGTAATTACATGACTTTTTCAATAACTAATATACACTTGGTTATAAATAAAACATAATGTTCGATTTTCCATGACTTTGGATATAAGATTATACATTTTTGTATACACCATGGAAGCTTCTTTTGTTTTGTTATGTATGTTAAACAAAATGTAAAAGCTATATGTACAATTGCTTCAATATAATATAATTATAATAAAAACTTTTATGGAAAAAAAAAAAAAAAGTGGTCTTTTCAGCATAAAAGCTTGTAGTGATAAGCATGTATTTACTTTATGGACCAGCCTATCCATCTTGTGGAATAAGCATTATTATTATTTTTCTTTTTGGTTTATTATTTGGATCAGCCATCAAACTTAATCATATTCTGTTTCCATTATCAGGTTTATACCGTGACTCAAGTTGGCCCACCAGCCGTCAGGAAGTGTTTTGGATATTTTTCCTGCTTTTTCGTTTGTGTGCTTTCCCTTCCCTTTCCCTTCCCTTTCCCTTTCCTCCTTTTCCCCTCATCCTCCTTTTTGGGAGATACCCTGGTGACATACAGGAGGGCGCTGCATCTGACATGACATCTTATGACATCTTATTGCTCTTTGTGTGGACACTCCTGTTCTTTTTCTTTTGCCTTGAACATCTTGATCTCCGGTGCTTAAAGCGTTTAACACATGAGGTCAGTATTGATATTAATACATAACACTGTTCGAGGGGTGAGATGCACTGAACAATCCAATAGTGCAAGCAATCTAGTCCTTCCCACAGACCAATATGTAGAAACAAACGGCAAGGATTGCTGCACAAGAAAATGTATTCACGAAGAGTAGATTACATCAGTTCAAAAATATCAAACAAGCACCAGATGCAGCTGGATGCAATGTTTCGGGCTTCAACAGATAACGCCCTTTCTCACAATCATATGTCTGCAACTGGTAACATACATCACATTGTATATATACAAATATTATTGATTACCACATTTAACTAAGCTGGAATCAATTAGTCCACATCTAACAACATGTTCTTAACTATTCAATTTAATTATTTCAATTGGTTGGAGTGACTTATTGGTCACAGGTGTACTTGATTCCTCACTCAACGAAAACAATAAGAGTTTTTTCAAAACTTTTTTCAAAACTTTTTTTCAACACATCTACAGGAAAGAAGAAGAGATCCATCATCCAATAACATCATTCATCATTACAATGTAAACTTTTTCATACTAGGTAGAACATTCTTTACATTATCCGATGATATATAGAAATAGATATTAATACATATGTATTTGTATAGATTTAGTTGCTGTATTTTGCATAAATGTATAGTATTGTGTGTATAATCATGATCTTTGTATTAATCTTATAGATTGTTAGTAGTTGTATGGAAGCTTTTCAGCCCTCTCCCTTTTCCCTGAAGAAGACCCTCACCCCACATGTCGAAACGCGTTGGAATTCATCTGTCTGTTTGACAGTTTGGATGGGCCTCTTCCATTTTTCATGTTTCAATCCCATGTGTTAATTATCTCAGTGCTATCATGTGTTTTGCTTTTTGATCTAGAATGTAAATTATTTGTTATAATAAACTTCCTATTTTTACAAATGTACTCTTTTTTGAGCGTTCATGGTCCTTTAAAGTCCAGTTTTTTGAGGAAACCTTCTTTTACGTTCTGTTAGGTAGAGACTTAAAAGGGCAAACCACTAGAGATGGCAGCTCCAAACAAGCATCCCGTGACACGAAAAAGGGAAATTGGTGTCTGCATGCAGTGTCAGTATGGTGTCAAGAAGGATGTTGGGTTTGCACCCTCTCACCAATCCTCTGTGCGATAACACAACGATAATCCCAGGTGCTGGTTCAGGCTCCTGATGCTCCTAGCAATGTTGTAAGGCACTGGATCCCCTTCTGAGGGCCGATTGAGATGACTGGTAGCAAAACTCGCAAGTTGAAGAGGCAGCGGCTGACCCGATACCTGGATGGATATCGCGATCCCTGAAACAGCGTGGGTCATCTCTGCTGAGCTGGGTGCTGCTTGGTTTACCAATCAGGGTACCTGAGCTTAATGGTGGCAGAATGTGTGGGTGACACCGATCCTGGCTCCCCTCTATCTTCTTGCAGTGCTTTCCCAGTTGTCTCAGGAAAAACACATCTCTCTCTTTGGTGGAGTTCCCCCACACAGTCTGGTCACCTCACCACACTCTCTCTCTCGGCAGTCTCTGGAAAGGCTTGGCTTTCTCTCTCTATAATAGGTTACACACTCTCTGTTAACAGTGTGTGTCTCTCTCTCCTTTAGCCTGATGCTGATACCTCAGTCCGCTCTCCTCAGATAGCTCTCCCTCCTTTAAATCGCTCTCTCTCTCCTTTAGATGTCTCTCTCTCTCTTTTAGCCTGATGCTGGTACCTCAGCCCACTCTCCTCAGACAACTCTACCTCCTTAATAATAGGTCACACACTCTCTGGAGTCAGTGTGTGTCTCTCTCTCCCCTCAGCTCCAAAAATCCCTCTCACAGCGTTCTTCTCTCACTCTCCTCACATTTCTCCTTTTCCTGGGCTTCAGGATATCCTTCCTCCTCTGTTGGGGCACACAGTCCCTGGTGTCAGCGTGTGTCTCCTCACTCTGGCACCTCAGTTCCTTCCCCTCACACACTCCTCCTCTCCTCACTGTTAAGTATGACTGTGTCCAGACTCCCAGCAAAGGACTTTTTGAGCCTTGGTGTCTCCCTCTCTTTTAAGCAATCTCCTCTCCTCTGTCTTCTGTCAGCACTCTCTTTATTTTACCTCAGTACTTCCCTCTCTTCCATCCCCTCAGCACTTCCTGAAACTCCACTTTTTCCCAGTATGCTCTGGGTCTCTGAGTTTTTCTGGAAGGACCAGTCAGCATCTTTCTGTCTTCATCTTGTGACCAAAAGGAGAAATTGCATTACAACATGCCTGCTACATATATAAATATCTGATATAAATATTCCTGCAGGAATGTTAGTTTTCACCTTCCAGTAAGATAAAACGCTGTCCAGCAAAGGTGGGTTGAGCCAAACCATTTACAACTGACAAGGATGCTTATAATTGTATTCATTTATGTAAAACCTTTATCCCAAAATGAGAAGAAAATAAAAAAAAAAAATCTCTGTAACTGCTTTAAACTATTAGCTGGCATTTAGTGTTCATTTTTTAGTCAAGTTCATCTAAATTTGCTATTGTATCTAAAACAACCCTCTTAACATGATGACAAAGCTGCATCCAAGGGTGGCTCCATTGCTCCTCCATAGAGTGAAGCTACTTTAAGACAAGACATGTGGTACTGGCTGGGCCACCAAGTGAACATTAAGGAAAACTAAAAAAGGAAAGTCAATGCAGCCCCCATATATAACTACTTTGGCTCTCAAACCTGTTTACCACCCTATGGACCAGATAATATTTCACATTACTGCTACGTGTCTGTTCATGAGTCCATATATTTGTAATTACTTATGTTTTAATTTATTTGCATTTTAAGGGGAAATAGAGTAAAAATCTGAAAAAAATTTTTTTTTTCAAGTTTGATCAGTAATATTTTGAACACAAGTACCATTAATGTGAGGAAAACATACACATGTTATTCTGCTGCCTGTTATATTTACTGCAACACTAAATTTTTTGGTACAAAGCATGTTAAAGTTATTTACAAAAGAAATAACTTTTTTTTTGCATACATTTCATTTTTCTCATAATGTATCAGTAATTTATAGTTCTTACTGATTTAAAATAAAACAGATATATCCTAAACCACGTATTTTTGACAGTAAAACCTTAAAGATATCAATGTATATATGTGCATTATAAAAACAATGTATCCAGCAAATAATTTAAAACAGAAACATGGAACGGGAGATGAAACTGTTAAAAAGCGATTATACAGGTTTAAATGAAAGGGTTAAGTAGTAAAAAAAAGCATGTCCTGGTTAATTAAGAGTTAATTCCCTGTGCATAAAATAAAAACTTTCCTCTGTCAGCTGCAGCTCTCTCACTCACAAATCTGTCTGACAGGGAATGCAAGAGATAAGATAGCTACTATGTTACTTGTTTGTTGTTGTTTTGGCCTAAAATGTTACATTGAATTCTCACTGAGGTTGTCTGTCAGAGTAATCATTCAGTAAGGAAGGCTTCTGACTAGCTCCCAGTCATAGGATCCCATGGACTGTGCACAGTAGCTGAGCAGAAGGAGATAAGAAAAGATAAAATACTGCAGGGCATACAAGACACATCCTGTGTACAGATGAGGGAGTTTTGTGGAAGTTTGTAAGACACCCAACGTAGGCAACTGGTCAAGAATTGGTAAGCTACAATATATTACATTTTATAATGGTGGTACTCCGTACTGCTAAATTACCTAATTAGACAGAGAACAAAACAAAAAAGAAAAAAAAAGAAGAACCTACTGCAGCAAGCACCTGGTCAGCTGATCCTAGCAGATAATGATATATTTGGGTAATGGTGATGCTGCACTGTAGGCTAACTAATAATAACTAAGAGTAGATATAAAGTGCAAAAAATACTATTGAGCCTGATACAAAACACAATCAGATGATATAATAAAGTGCATGTGCAAATAGATCTAAAGTATCATCTGTAATGGAAATTTGTAAGTTCTGTATATAATTGTATTCTATTTTGTATGTATTTCACATTGCCCTCACTGTGCACACGGCACTAACAATGTTTTCAGTACATGTTTACATTCTTTCGAGTCCTGATTAGAATAAGCCTGCCTATGTAACGCCCCTTGTTACCATAAACGTACAATTGTAATATTAATGTGATACCTACGTAATCATGTGTATAAAAACCTTCAATTGCATCATAATAAAGCAGAACAGTTATTTGGAAAGATGCTGAGCATATCTTTTGTGTTTGTTCCCTACTGCAGTAGTTATTATTAATTTGGAACCACTAATCAATATGAGGATAGGAGTTGCCTATCTATAAATTGCCCAAGTCAGGTGGCGAGCCAGCCAGGAGGGGCTTTACAGGTGACCCTGAGAATCTGAAATGAGGAACTTGAGATGATCCGTGAATTTCTGATAATCAGCCGGCTGAGGTAAGCCTTTTGCTTACATTTGAGTTATCAGACTTCCTTGATCGGTAAGGCATTTTCGGGACGAAGGGTACCTATTTTACTCCCCTTAATCGAACTGTATTGATTGGTGGTTATATAGTTACGATGTCACTGTCTACTGTCCATTGGAGTGTTATAGATAAGAAAGGGAAGAATAGTGCTATTCACAGGTATATGTAGTGCACATCTGCTAGATAAAGTAGTTTGGAGGCAAGAGGGTATAGGCACAAGTAGAGAAGACTGGCCAGTCATTATGGGCATTAAATTAAGTAAGGCTATGAAGGGTAAGAGACCCTTAAAAATGCCCAGCGCAAGAGGAGCACTATATATGAACCAAAGGTGCGGTTCCGCCTATACTGAACCCCTAGATTAATGGTTAAAGTGGACAGGGATCCACCATGGGTAACTGGGTTACCACCAAAGTCCACAGGGACTAAGAATCACACAGGGTAAACAGCTAGAAAAACATCTATGTGAGCAGGATGGATCAAGGGTGGCAAATAACAATAGACAGAAAGGGACATTTTCATGTTAAATTGTGGGATGAATTTGGGGTCAAGCACTACAACTAGTAAAGTCAGAAACATAGAAATGAGAGTTAAAACAGAATACTTTATATGTTGTCAGAGAGGGAAGATGGGATGAGCACTGAATCTGATAGTCTATGAGCGTCTGGTGATAGAATCATAGAAGGTACAGTATGTGAAGTATGGTATTACAATACATTGGATGCAAAGGATGTCAGAACAAAATAAGGAAAGAAGAAGTTAAGCAAGGAAATGTAAAAAAGAGTTAAAAGAAATTGAGAGAATGATATGCATGTGTTGTGTACAAATGGGAAAAATGTAAGCGATTTTAGAGAGATATTGGTGTGTATGTGTGTGAATGCTGGAATCTTTAGTTCTATCGCTTGTGTGTGTCATGTATGCAGATGTGACCCCCTCCTTTGTGCACTCAGGAAATAATGTGGCTAGGATGAGAGGTCAGTGATAAGCTGGAAAGACACCACGCCAATTTCAGCTTTTTAGACAAAACATTTATAACAAAATGTGCCGGGTTAACGAATCTAATGATAAACAATGTGATCACAATTATTTTGAATCTGTTTTCCAAACATGGTAAAATGAAGGTTACATTTAACCGTATATTACACAAATTGAATATCCTTTGATAGTGGAAACAGTGCATTTAAAAAGGGAAATTAAGTAATATTAAGTAATAATGGGTATTAATTTCGAATATGAGTTTAACAATTTTAATAATAACATAGATATATTGAAACTGGTTTAGACAACCTTTGATTGGAAATGAAATTGAGGTTAATGGGGAAATTTGTAATGAATGGGATTAGTTTAGATTAAGATAACAATTTTGTAATTTTACATTTATACAATAAGCCCTTATTGAGAGAAAAAAAAGATTAAGATGAGGTTGTTAATTGGAATACAGCTGCCATAATGTTTAACAAAGCCAAGATGGATGGGATACATAAGAAGTTTTTCTACAAAAATGAAATCTTAAGGGCTGATAATAACTTTATGTGCGGTCCATGATGTGAGAGTAATAATAAATAACATTTAAATATAACAGACCCATCACATCAAGTCCACACACCCTGTTAGGATAGATGCCACCTGCAGCCAGTTGTTTTATAGTGTTTGATGTGGCTGAGTGATTTCTGGTTCATCATACAGATTGTTGGTCCTTTTGTTTTTATTTATTTTTATTTTTGAAATCCAAAGCAGAATGTGTAGATTGTGAAATGATGTGTCCCTTTCCTTTTCCTTGTAAGTGCAGTGGTATAAGCAGAAGAATATTTGGGATTTATGGACATCTCTGCATGACCGCAGGGTATTGTTATCGTTTATTATAATATTGCCAGGAAAAAGTTGTCTTTTTGAAACATGAAACTGGAGTTCTTACACAAACAGCATGATAGAAAACAAGCCATTGTAATATATTTATGCAAGCTGGACCTAGTAATGAAGGGTTCATCCCGATATACCAGAGCTGTAGCTTTATGCAAAGGTGCTATTAGACAAAGTTACAGACATTATTTTGGTCAAATATTTAATTTTTAATGGTCCCACATTTTGCGCAGCAAATATACAGCTAAGTGTTCGTCTAATGAAAGGTTCAAAGTATGAATTTGTTTTGTTTATGTACAAATCTAACAATGAAAAATGTGTACATTTAAATCCAGCCACCTTATTGCCTCTATTGGAGGAGGCTGGAGACAAAGGAAGCCACGTGTGTTAAATTGATGATGTAGGAATCAGCTGCTGTGAGCCCAGTGCAGGACACACTCCCTGAAGACCCAGATATTTCATTTTTTGTAGATTTGATCCTGGTTTTATACCAAGGATGGCAATACCCATACTGAGTATGCAGCTTATCACCCAGAAGGATACTCTGTATTTAGAGTCATTGGTTCCTTTTTCCCCAGCTCAAGAAGCAGAGCTCCATGTTTTAGCAAAGCCTGGGAGCTATAAAAAGAGTATATATTTATATAGATAGTCGAGATATAGAGAGTTTTTGGTTCCATTTGAAGGGCCAGAAGCTTGTTTTTACTTCAGCAGGTAAACCAATCAAGCATGCTAAGTAAATTTGATCGGCTGTTTTCAGCCTTCCAGGCTCTTGCTGAGGTAGCCCTACTAACATTAAAACTCACACATGGAAGCAGACCAGGCAACTAAGGATGCTGCATTACAGCCCCAGACACTTGAAGGGTCTATGCAACTCACAGATTCCACCCTAGTTCTGGTCCAGTATAGCTTGGATTAATAATTCAACTTTAAGGACCCCAGAACGAGAAGAACAAGTGGTTCACAGGGGGCAACTTCTTATGAAATAGGACTTTGGAAAAGGTGATCATTTATGTCTGCCAGCCACTCTTTTCCCTCCAGCTTGACACATAGACCGTGTCATAAGTCACAAGCAGTTATGGCTACCTTAGTAAATGAGCATGGGATAGAGCCAGGGGTTCACCACAGTTGTTTTTATAACATACCACTTCTTGTTTTACCTGTTACCAAAGGTGTTACCAAAAGCTAATCATCCCTTCCAGAGATTACAAAAAGATATAACTAGATGCCCAAGTCAGGATCTTACGAGTATGCATTTTGTCTGTATGGACATCTTTTCTGGATGTCCAGTGGCAAATGCTATTGCAAAGGCCACAGTGAAAAGTGTTTTCAGAAGTAGTTTGTAAGTACAGAGTGCAGTATCTACAGAGAGTAACAGAGGAAATCATTTTTATAGGAGAGTCCTTACTAGAAGTTTTGAGGTTTTATTTTTACACTCCCTACTGTCTACAATGTAGCAGAAAAAGTAGAGTAAGAAGCTAGAAAACTATTGCCTGAATGTTTTCTTATATTTTATGAAGCCCCTAAGGGGGTGTTGGACTCTCTCCCTATGGGATTTGGTTTGGGAGTGTGTTACTCACTTGCTTATATTTTGTCTGATTTTGTCTTATATTTTGTCTATATCAGCTGAAGTCCTCCATTCTGATCTCACAGAGAACATTGCTGATCTTTTAAGGTTTTTGACAAACTCATTTATGTGTTTTCTCCCCAATTCAAGATCCTAAACGTTTGGAAGGATCTAAAACTAAAGCCAGGTGACTTGTGGATTGTTAAGAGACATATATATAAGGAAATGTTTGGAGACTCAATACAGCATCTATTTTACGTACAGTTTTGCAAAACTTGAAGGAAAAGTCATCTGGATCCACACCAGACACTGCAAAAATGACTAAATTAACGAAATCTCTGTTTTTGATTTGTTTCCCTTTTGCGATCACAGTCTAGGGTACTTTTTGATTCAATTACTTTAATTGTAAGGGATATATATGTTATTTGAAAAGTAGTTCAGCCATGTTGAAGTCATATTTGTCTTTTGTACGTCTTCCATTTTCGGTAGAATTGTCTGTGTTTACATATGCTGATAAGTCAGCATGCCAACAATTAAGCTAGAAGGCCATTCTGGCCACAGGAGTGTACAGCCAGTACTCTGTAAATATGTTTTATTCGTTTTTCACAATGAAAAGTCATTTTGTAATGAAAAAGCTGCTCAGCTATTTTTTTCTCCACAATGGAGTTTTTGCCTCTTTGGCCAGGACTACCTCCACCTAAGCATGTGGAGGTTCCTGGTTAAAGGTGATAGCAGGTATGGTTAGTGATCAAAATATTGATCAAAAGAGAGGAGACTGTAATGGAAATTTGTAAGTTCTGTATATAATTGTATTCTATTTTGTATGTATTTCACACTGCCCTCACTGTGCACACAGCACTAATAATGTTTTCAGTACATGTTTACATTCTTTTGAGTCCTGATTAGAATTAGCCTGCCTATGTAAGGCCCCTTGTTACCATAAAGGTACAATTGTAATATTAATGTGATACCTATGTAATCATGTGTATAAAAACCTTCAATTGTATCATAATAAAGCAGAACAGTTATTTGGAAAGATGCTGAGTGTATCTTTTATGTCTGTTCCCTACTGCAGTAGTTATTATTAATTTGGAACCACTAATCAATATGAGGATAGGAGTTGCCTATCTATAAATTGCCCAAGTCACATTCCAAAAAACAGTGACACATATTAAGGCTAAAGTGCAGGGTGAAAAACAGTGCCTGTGCATACATAAAAAGTGACAGTAATGATAAAATTAATCCAAAAGATAATGAACATCTGAAAGAGCACCCTGGGTTGGGTGATCGATAATAAACTATATATAGCAGTCTCAAATTAGCTAATGTAGCAATGTAACTTACTTTAGATCTATTTGCACATGCACTTTATTATATGATCTGATTGTGTTTTGTATCGGGCTCAATAGTATTTTTTGCACTTTATATCTACTCTTAGTTATTATTACTTAGCCCACAGTGCAGCATCACCATTACCCAAATATTACATTTTAGTTTTTGGGTTTAGATACTATTTAAATACATAACCTGAAATACATGGCATAGATTGATGACATAAAAGTTACAACTATTTATGTACCATATATTCGAAGGGTAACAAGTGACATATTTTTATTCATCCATTTGATGTGATTATTATATCTGATATTTGTTTCAAAGAATGTATATTATTACTATTATTATTATTTATACCTACTATATTAAGGAAATCATTTTAAGTGTTTAAGAACTAAATTGTTTATTTGTTTTGTTGCTTATTTTTTATTAAATGTATATACATTTTTTATCTCTCTCCTTAATAGAAACAGGCTAAGCCAGCATGATATGATGTTATATTAAACAAGCTGCTTAAGCTTAAGGAATAAGTCATTATGGGCGAAGACTCTGTGCCTTGAGGTTAAAAGAGACAGACAGAAAAAACTTGTCTCAATGACATACAGTCAAGAGAATATATGACATATATTGAAAAGGACAATAATGAGCTACAGCTGTGGCATTACTGAAAAATTAAAAAAAGAAAACTTGCCTTCGATTTTACATTATTGCACATTATAATAAAACTCTGTTAAATGCATTAGTATGTTAGGAATCGTCAAAAGTAATAAAACATCAGCAAATGTATAGCAGCTGTACCAGCCTTTAGAATGCAGCTTGAATAATTCATTGGGTGGACAAAACAAACCAAAACATTAGCACATCCCTTTTTTAGTTTGGCTTTCTAAAGCATAAAACAGCTATTGATTCGGCCTTTGCACTGTGCTGAATGGAAGACATGAGCAGATGTCTGTTTAATCCCCCTTTTTTTCTTTCAATAATTTAATGCAGAAAAAGCAAAAACCTATTTGTGTGCTATACCCTACTTTTATCAAGTACAGTTAAATATTGCATTTAAGAAGGGCTCTGTTCTAAACAACCTTTTTTTCCAATAAAATAAGCTGTTCAATACTTTAAACTTAACCTTCAATGCAATTTTGTCTTGGTTTCTGATGGTGACTAACCTGCTGAAATGCTTATCAGTTTATCTCCTAATATCTCCTAATTTAAACATCGAAAATAATTTTCTATCTGTTCCAGTACCAATTATTAGTACTCTTATTATTACTCTTATTACTATCATCATCATCATCATCCACTTGCCCTCCAAAAGATTTACCCCCCTTCATGACCAGGCCATTTTTGGAAATACGACACTGCGTTACTTTAACTGACAATTGCACAGTCATGTAACGCTGTACCCAAATAAAATTTATGTCATTGTTTTCCCACAAATAGAGCTTTCTTTTGGTGGTATTTGTACACCACAGTTTTTTTTACTTTTTGCACTATAATTAACATTTTTTGAGATAAACCTAATATTTTGTACTTTCTGCTTTAAAACATATTCAATAAAAAAATGAGGCAAATTTCTTCAAACGTTTAGCTGGCATCCCTTTGCCTGGCACTTGCTGAGTGGCTTCTGCTGTGGCAAATCACAGCAGAAGTGGTGTGCCGCAGGCGCATGCACCCCCTACCAGGAGGTGCAGAATTACATATATATACATGATTATGCACTGCGCAGCCACATTGTAGCAGTTAATCTGCTTATGGGATGGTCGGCAAGTGGTTATTATTATCATTGTCATACAGGATTTATATAGCACCAACAGTTTGCTTATGATTTGAGTTAAAAATGTCATAAGAGAAATATTGGGCTACAATAACTGATGGTTGCTTGAGTGTGTCTGGATTCAATATTCTCTAGCCATATACCTAGAACAAGTATATAAAAAGAAATGTTTGGGAGATGTCAGGAAATCTTATATCTAGCTATACTTTCCAGGTTAGTGACGTAAGCTGTGATGCTAAAGCAGCATTAAAGCCAGGAAGATAGCCAGGACATTTTCTTTTAGTTTTGGAAAGAGAAGGGAAGATAGTTTTTTTCTGATTATTTGCCATTGAGGAGCTTACCCTTTACTTCCAGATAGGGAAGGGAAGACAACGGGAAGTGGCAGAGAAATCTCTACAAAGGAAGCAGAACTCCCTTCTTACCATCACTGAAACAGGTGGTTCTTTTGAAAGATTTTCTTCCTATTCCTGGTCTGGTGACAACTGTAAAATTTAGTTTTTCTATCACTGGCCAGGATCCACAGGGCAGAGAAAAATATTATCTCTACTGAGGGAACCCACACAGCAATATACAGTATATATGACAGTGGTTCTTACGCTGCTCTACTCTATCCATAAAAAAAAAAAATTCTTTACATACATTTTAAACAGACACTGTTACCTTGGCCATTCAGAGTGTTTGTAATTTTTTCAAAGAAAAAAAAGTGTCAAAAAAAATAAAAACACACAGTTTTTGACAATTCCTTTATTAAAAATAAAAAAAACAATGTCCTGCAATATAGATCTACTGTCAATCACGACGCCCGCCGCACCGCCACACACGCAAAAAAAGCTCCGCCCGCGAAGAAGGCTAACCACCAACTGCCTGCTCCGCCTTTTGACAGTTCTTAAATAGGTAAGGAGCGGAGCCACCTGGCAACATCACCTGGTGGCACCGCCCCATGTGACATCACCAACCCAGTTTTTATTTCTTTTTGACACTTTTTTTTGTAAATCAGTAGGGGTACAATGTACCCCTGCACATTCACATGGGGGGTGGGATTTTGGGACCCCCTTGTTAAAGGGGGCTTCCAGATTCCGATAAGCCCCCTGCCTGCATACCCCCACAACCACAACCTAGAGTTGTCAGGAAGAGACCCTTGTCTCGATCAAGATGGGGAAAAGGTGCTTTGGGGTGGGGGGGGCAGAGCACCCTGCCCCAAAGCACCCCCCATGTTGGGGGCATGTGACTATGGTTCAGGAGGGGGGCCTGGACTACTTGTTGGGTTGCTTAATAGGTGAAACAAGCCAGTGGCAGCTCATAAAGTTATTAATTGAGTGGCAGTATTATTAACACCACTAAATGGATATCTTCTGGCAGTACAAGAAGTTCCAATGGGCTAACAGGCCAAATCAGTCTAGTCTGCATTAACCCTTTGCCAATCTGAACCCCAAGTTCATCTGTACTGTGCAATCAAATACAGAAAAAATATATATTTTAAAGCTAAATACAACCAATATTCACCCATGGAACTTTAAATGAAGCAAAGTCATAAAATATAAATTTATTGTACAAGGATTTGACACATAAATATATAAAGTACACATACATTTTTTTTTGCATATCAAGCCAATGGGTTACGCATAATATATAATGTACATCAAGCTGGTATATTTTCAAGTACATGCTTTACATAACCAAGATGATTGCAATATGGGAGAGGAATGTATCTTGTAAGTCAACACGTTTCACTTCTTCAGGAGTAGATGCCTCCAACAACAGGACTCTATACTAAAAAAAAGATACATAAATTGTATTAAAGCGGTCCCTAGAAAAGCAGAGTCTAAAAAAGGACTTACAAACCAGTTTGGAACTTGATAAAACATAGCACCTCTAAATAGCGACCGCTGTTCAGTGTCTGATATGGGAGTAGTGGAAAGGGACCAAGACACCCAATGGAAGAACCAATAAGGTGGCATAAGAGAGTTCATGGCTGTGGTAAAAAAAAAAACAACTTAAAAAAAGAGGGAAGGATGAAAAGAGATTAGAAATGCACTAAGTACCTCCAAGTACTGTCAATATAGACAAGACAATTTTCTCAGTGTATTACAAGTGAGGTTAATACATATGCTAAAGAGGTACTATACTAAATGGGTATTGAGAATTAAAACTGAAAATGTAAAGAATGTGGAATAGCAGAGGAAACAATGTCTGAAACCCCACTATACTGCTTGGACACAAATATAGACCCATTTAAAAGACTTTAAAGGTACTGTATGGTGCAAATCTGTACAATGTCTATCCTTTCAATTGTTTAAAAACAAAAAGACCATCTTACCTGTATACTAGATTGGTGCCGCCATGGATCCCTGAAACAATGGGTGCAAATAGAACAATCCCTAACAGGAGCCCACCTCAGATCCTTACCCTGGTGCCAGTAACCCTTGCCAAAACAAATTTCTGATCACCCCACGGTGGGGGTGACAATACAGACGGCTTGGAAGGTTTTCCGAGACTTGACGGTTGCACCACCCCCATCCCCACTCACCATCCCCTCTCTCAATGATCCTAGATTTCTGGATTTGAAAAAGAGTGAGCGATCACAGGCACGAAATTTACTCAGTAAAGGACAATGGAGAAATAGGCAGCAAATGTTGGACAATCCGGCCCTGAGTGGGCTCTCTTTCTGGCAAAAGGTCCAGCTGTCCCACTTCATTGGCTCTCTGCCCTCCCCAGCCGCATATGAAAGACAGTTGACCCCCTTTGAATCACTGTGCCTGGATCAGACACCACTGAGACATGCAATATCCCTGACATGTCAACTACTGGTATCGCCACCCCCGGAGTATAGGCCTCCCTATATTTCTAGATGGGAGCGTGATCTGGATATACAGTTGACGGAGAAGCAGGTAGACAGGATCATTCTTTTCACCCAAAAGACCTCTATATGCGCAAGACAACAAGATGCGGGATACAAAATACGTTCCTGCATGTCTTTTGGACCTGCCGCATCTTACAACCCTTTTGGGTAGAGGTACGCCGCATCATCGAGAAATTCACAGACCGGACGCTGCCGATGTCCCCTGAGCTTTTCCTTCTGCACCACCACGAGATACCAAGTAAGAGATATAGAAAATCTATACTGCCGCTCTTGATCACTGTGGCAAAGAGCTGCATCCCTTTGAATTGGAAACAGACGCAGCCTCCGTCGGTAGCGGGTTGGTTGAAAAGAGTGGCGGACATACATGCAATGGAGGACTTGGTGGCCACAGAGATAGGCCTACATGAGACATTTTCCAAAAAATGGTTCTACTGGCATGAATTCTATTATTCTGAGGAGTACGGAAGGCTGGTGGCTCGGCATCCCTGAGGGGGGCGTCTATGGGAGACGCCGGGGGGAGTGGCTGCGACTGGAGGATAGTACCAGCTCCCCGTTCTTCAACTCCCTTCCGCAACATCCCTCCCCCTTTCCTTTTTTATTTTTCTCCCCCTCCTCTATGCTTCCTGTCTCATCTTTTTTCTCTTTCCTTGTACTGTCTAGGTTATCAGCAATAATATGCTATGCCCTTTTTTTTTTTTTTGAGCCACTCTCTTATGGGCTCAAATCTTTCCCCTTTCTTTTCTTTTTAGTTCTACGTACCCTAAACTTACAACGGCATTCCACCGTAAAAAATGGTCTTACAGGATGCAGAGGTCTCCAGTTATATTAATACATGATATGATTCCCCTCTGATAGTTGGGACCCCCTCTTTTCAGGGTTATCTATTTGTGGGACTTGGGGGAATGTCTGCTTTATTGTGATATGAGCCGACGTGGTCTCTGTATTTTTGCATGCTTACCTTTCTTAAATAAAGAGACCTTATTTTTTCATTTTCAGATGCAATATACAGACTTGGTCCCTTATCAATAATGGCCTTTCCAAAAAGATTTACTAACTTGGGTGCAAATATGTTAATTTTCTCCATCTTCAGTCTCCAAAACAAGACACTCATATTTTTTATTTTTTAGATGCTTATCTGTGTGACTTCTTCCACAGAAATTGTTTTCTTTGCAATGAAAGGCTTTAACCACTTCAGCCCCGGAAGATTTGGCTGCTGAATGACTGGGCCATTTTTTGCGATTTTGCACTGCGTCGCTTTAACTGACAATTGCGCAGTCGTGCGATGCTGCACTCAAACATAATTGACGTCCTTTTTTTCCCACAAAAAGAGATTTCTTTTGGTGGTATTTGATCATCTCTGCGGTTTTTATTTTTTGCGCTATAAACAAAAAAAGAGCGACAATTTTGAAAAAAACACAATATTTTGTACTTTTTGCTATAATAAATATCCCATTTTTTTTATAAAAAAAAAGCTAATTTTTTTTCAGTTTAGGCCGATATATATTCTTCTACATATTTTTGGTAAAAAAAAAATCTCAATAAGCGTATATTGATTGGTTTGCGCAAAAGTTATAGCTTCTACAAAATAGGGCATTCATAGCATTTTTATTAATATTTTATTTTTTATTAGTAATGGCGGCGATCTGCAATTTTTATTCGGACTGCGACATTATGGCGGACACATCGGGCACTTTTGACACATTTTTGGGACCATTGGCATTTATAAAGCGATCAGTGCTATAAAAATGCACGGATTACTATAAAAATGTCACTGGCAGGGAAGAGGTTAACACTAGGGGGTGATCAAGGGGTTAACTGTGTTCCCTGTGTGTGTTTCTAACTTTAGGCCTGCAAATCAGGCCTGAGGAGGGGGCAATTAAATTGTTTGATATCCAGCATAGGTTTTTCTTCTGACCTAGAGGAAATGACAGATCGTGGTTTACATGAATGTATGACTCAGAAGGTTGGCTGTGTCATTGCCATCATCCCTTATGACTTTAAAGACCAAATATATACCTCAAATTGGGATTTTTAAGGCAATGTAATGATTGAAAAATGTTATATTAAATTAAAAAGAATTTTATTAGTACAAAAACGAATAGGATATACATGAACGTACACATCAATCTATGTTTTGAAAATATTGAATAATTGTAAAAACATCAGATACATGAAAACATATGATGCATCCTACTGCTAGTTACAAGTACCACCCCAGATTGGTGCGATGGCGTCCTGATAGCAGATTTCCAACGCGTTTCAACTTTTATTGTAAAGGTAAAGTCTTCCTCAGGGAGGGACTGCATCACATTCTAAAATTTCAAACAACAACATGATCACTAATATGTATAAATATATATACTTATATGTCGCCTATATCTAAATCGCATTTCAACAAAAGAGTGGTATGTGCGACTTACATTAAGGCATGTAGCTGTGAAAATCGCTTTCCCAGTGCTGGCAAGGGTCCTAACACCCGATTGTCAGTACTGCTCAAATATCCTCTACGGGGCGGCCTGGTGTATTTGAAAGAGCCAATATTAGGCAGCCATATTAATTGGAAAACTGAAAAACATAAGTAATGTTTTGAATCAGAAAAATGTTAAGAAAAAAATATTCAGTAATAAAGAATCAAAAATCCAATATATGGGTAATGGTGGTTCATGGGAGAACAAATTTCCCAGAGCCACCATAAGGTAAAAAGATCCAATACCTTGAGTTAGTTGTGTAGGATGTAGAATTCCAAGTAACAGAAAGCTCAGGTCCTGGAGTACCTCTCTGTAGCCGAGCCAGTTGTGGAATGCTGCCTTTGGCCGTCCCTGGCGTTCTAATGTATGGGGTGTGGGCGTGGTGAAGTGGTGGGCGTAGCCTTATTCTAAATGGGATCTCTAATTCATTGGTGGTATAGTAGAGAGGGCGCGGCTTCAATTAGCCGCCGTCACTGTTAAAAAACCTTTCTATGGTGTATTAGAGGGAAGCATCAATAGGCTTTCCCGTTGTCAAGGCAACAGACGCTTAACCTCCTTCCTTGCTGTCTCCTCCCCTGCTGCGACGCAAAGCTGTCATGCTTCCACGTATCCCATAAGATGTGGGCGCGGACTGAGGCGGGGAGAGAGGTGCGTCAGGTTGCCAGGGCAACGTCTCGTACGGGGAGTGTGACGTCGGAGTCACATGACTCCGATGTTAATTCACTGGGGAGGAGAGCGCGCTGTGTGATCTAGCGGCGCCATCGAGCAGTTTGTCTATGCCACACAGGGCGTCGGAGCATGATAACCCCGCTGCGTGTCAGAAGGACATCTGGATATGTGCAACAATGTGTATGGCACTATTTCATGCAGATGTCATGGATGTCACTGATATGTGCAGCAACATATATGACATTGTCGCTGTAGGGATGACAAATCTGTTCTCCCTCATTAGAATAAAGAAAAGGGGGAGGAAAAAATGTATATTCAAAAGAACTGCTAAAAAGTAAAAATAGAAAAAGGGGAATTTCTGCTGAACTAACCCAGACCCCTCTGTAGTGGTGAACTTCACAGTCCTTGACAGGATTCATTTGCCACTGAGGGGGGGTGACTGGAACAAGGTCCTTCTCCAGCGGGAAATGCGCTGGATAAGGTACCTTAGGGCTACCACCCCCCAGGCTTGAACGAAACCGAAAGTTTCAGACCCTTCTTGGAGGATTTTAGCTCAGGGAAAACGGATTAACAATAATAATAAAAAATCCATCTATCCCTTTTTTTGCTTCTCTGTTCCTTTGTTTCTCTATAATGTGAGCCATATTCTGATACCCCCCATGGAGAAACAAAGGGCCCCATTGACAATACAATAGGCTAATGGTCTCCTAGTTGATGATCATATGTTCTAAACTGTCAGGATTATACACCCCACCCAGCCAGAAACTATATAGGAGAGTTTTTTCCAATTAAATTTCATTTATTGCAATTACTGTAATAATTTTTTCTGTATAATTTTTTCTGTACAATTATTGTGTATTATTGTGTATATAGTATTGCCATTTTGATGGCTACTATCACTACAGATGCATTTTTGCATGTAGCTGTGTTGTATGATTCTGCCTCTCAGTCCTGAAATACTGGGTCAGAGATACCGTTGTTCTTCTGCCCTTTATCCCTACCCGTCACAGGGGGGGGCCACGATGATCCATCGTGGCACCAATACCCCTAAGGTGTCAACTCTTATTTGATGCCACGGGGTTTTCCACTGTGTCGGTGGTTATAAGTCCTAATGTTGGTGTTCTGTCATTCGTTGAATGACAATTAAACCACTACAGAGGGGTCTGGGTTAGTTCAGCAGAAATTCCCCTTTTTCTATTTTTAATTTTTAGCAGTTTTTTTGAATATACATTTTTTCCTCCCCCTTTTCTTTATTCTAATGAGGGAGAACAGATTTGTCATCCCTACAGCGACAATGTCATATATGTTGCTGCATATATCAGTGACATCCATGACATCTGCATGAAATAGTGCCATACACATTGTTGCACATATCCAGATGTCCTTCTGACAGGCAGCGGGGTTATCACGCTCCGACGCCCTGTGTGGCATAGACAAACTGCTCGATGGCGCTGCTATATCACACAGCGTGCTCTCCTCCCCAGTGAATTAACATCGGAGTCATGTGACTCCGACGTCACACTCCCCGTACGAGACGTTGCCCTGGCAACCTGACGCACCTCTCTCCCCGCCTCAGTCCGCGCCCACATCTTATGGGATACGTGGAAGCATGACAGCTTCGCGTCGCGGCAGGGGAGGAGACAGCAAGGAAGGAGGTTAAGCGTCTGTTGCCTTGACAACAGGGAAGCCTATTGACGCTTCCCTCTAATACACCATAGAAAGGTTTTTTAACAGTGACGGCGGCTAATTGAAGCCACGCCCTCTCCACTATACCACCAATGAATTAGAGATCCCATTTAGAATAAGGCTACGCCCACCACTTTACCACGCCCACACCCCATACATTAGGACGCCAGGGACGGCAAAAGGCAGCATTCCACAACTGGCTCGGCTACAGAGAGGTACTCCAGGACCTGAGCTCTCTGTTACTTGGAATTCTACATCCTACACAACTAACTCAAGGTATTGGATCTTTTTACCTTATGGTGGCTCTGGGAAATTTGTTCTCCCATGAACCACCATTACCCATATATTGGATTTTTGATTCTTTATTACTGAATATTTTTTTCTTAACATTTTTCTGATTCAAAACATTACTTATGTTTTTCAGTTTTCCAATTAATATGGCTGCCAAATATTGGCTCTTTCAAATACACCAGGCCGCCCCGTAGAGGATATTTGAGCAGTACTGACAATCGGGTGTTAGGACCCTTGCCAGCACTGGGAAAGCGATTTTCACAGCTACATGCCTTAATGTAAGTCGCACATACCACTCTTTTGTTGAAATGCGATTTAGATATAGGTGACATATAAGTATATATATATATATATATATTAGTGATCATGTTGTTGTTTGAAATTTTAGAATGTGATGCAGTCCCTCCCTGAGGAAGACTTTACCTTTACAATAAAAGTTGAAACGCGTTGGAAATCTGCTATCAGGACGCCATCGCACCAATCTGGGGTGGTACTTGTAACTAGCAGTAGGATGCATCATATGTTTTCATGTATCTGATGTTTTTACAATTATTCAATATTTTCAAAACATAGATTGATGTGTACGTTCATGTATATCCTATTCGTTTTTGTACTAATAAAATTCTTTTTAATTTAATATAACATTTTTCAATCATTACATTGCCTTAAAAATCCCAATTTGAGGTATATATTTGGTCTTTAATGACAGATCGTGGTTCCTAGCTATTAGGAACTCACTATCCGTTTTTCCTCACAGAACAGAACAGGGATGTGAGTGTGTTTACACACTCACATCCCTGTTCTGCCTCTCTTGCCCACGATCGATCGTGGCCGATGGTCATCTACTATCTACTGAGAGGCATGTTGAGTGTTTTGCAGATCTCACTTTTTATCACAAGTTTTGAAAATTGAAAAAAAAATACATCTTTCTTTTCCTTTCTTCATTTTCAAAAATAAAGGAGATCTGCAAAATACTCACCATGCCTCTTAGCAAATACCTTGTGGTGTCCACTTTCCAAAATGGGGTCATTTGGGTGGGTTTTGTGTTATCTGGACATTTCAGGTCCCCCATAACTGTGATAGGTAGTGAGGCGTAAAATCACAATTTTACACGTATAGAAATCCTGAAGGCGGTGATTAGCTTTTGGGGTCCTGTATGTAGCTAGGCTCCCAAAAAGTCCCACACATGTGGTATCCCCATACACAGGAGAAGCAGCAGAATGTATTTTGGAGTGTAATTCCACATATAACCATGCGATGTTTGAACAATATATAATTTACTGACAACTTTGTGTAAAAAGAAAAAAAATTGTAATTTTCCCACAACTTGTAGCAAAATATAAAATATTCCATGGACTCAACATGCTTCTCATCAAGTAGCTTGGGGTGTCTACTTTCCAAAATGGGGTCATTTTTTTGGGGGGTTCTGTGCTATCTTGGCATTTTATGGCCTTCAAAACTGTGATTGGTAGTGAGGAATGAAATCAAAAATTTACACCCTTAGAAATCCTGAAGGCGGTGATTGATTTTCGGGGTCCTGTACCTGGCTAGGCTCCCAAAAAGTCTCACACATGAGGTATCCCCATACTCAGGAGAAGCAGTAGAATGCATTTTGGGATGCAATTCCACAAATAACCATGCCATATTTGAACAATATAAGCTCATATAAGCTTTTCTACTGCTAAAATTACTGCCCTCGATCTGATGGGATACCTCACATGCATGGTGCAAATGCTGTTTACATATGACACCTGACCAATGCTTGCATTCACCTTTGCGCGTGAGCATGGGGGGACAGGGGTGCTTTTCTTTTTATTATTTATTTTGCTTTTTTATTATATTTTTAAACTGTTCCTTTCATTTTTTTGAATTATTTTTCTTATCATCTCAGGGAATGTAAATATCCCCTATGATAGCAATAGGTAGTGATAGGTACTCTTTTTTGAAAAAAATGGGGTCTATTAGACCCTAGATCTCTCCTCTGTCCTCAAAGCATCTGACCACACCAAGATCGGTGTGATAAAATGCTTTGCCAATTTCCCAATGGCGCTGTTTATATCCGGCAAAACCTAAGTGATGAAATGTTCGTAGCTTCCGGTTTCTTAGGCCATAAAGATGATTGAAGCCATTCTGGTCTCTGATCAGCTCTATGGTCAGCTGGCGGAACCACCGGCTGAATTCTCGGGTTCCCTGTTGGGACAGGAGAGCCCGAGAAAACCATGGAAGACGGTGGGGGGTGACATTCCCTCCCACTGCTTGTAAACATCAGTCTAGAGCCTAATTAGCCACTAGGATTGCTTTTACATGAAAGCCAACCGCTGGCTGAAAAGAATGATACCAAGATTATACCTAAACCTGCAGGCATCATTCTGGTATAACCACTCAAAGTCCAGCAGCATACCATTACGTTGCTGGTCCTTGTTGGGCATATATTGTAATCTTATTTTTCATGCAGCCTGTGGGCTGAACGAAAAAAAGAGATTGATCGGTGGGTATGCCCACCATTAGAATACTGCCCTTCATCCACCCACTTCTAATGATGGGCATACATGCACCATTTTTTTTTTTTAACAGCGCTGGAGTCACAGCTTTACATATCGAGGAGCAAACGCTGTTGCTGTCAAGATGAATAAAACTGTGCTGCAGCTGAATGGCGTACCTGCTAAGCAAATGATGGTTAACAATAAAACAAACATTACAGTATAACATACCATACCTGCAAAGCAAATACAATAAAATGTAGTAAAAATAAAACAGAGAGAGAATGATAGATATAGAACAATAATGAGCAAACAGTAGAGCGGACAGTAGAGAGCGAACATAAGAAAGAGAACAATAGAGAGAGAGAGAGAAGAAAAATACAACCACAACTAACTATTTTTGGCTTTTTTATTTTTTTGTGTTTTTGTGTGTGTGTGTGTTTTTTTTTTCATTTTTTTCACTTTTATAAAAACTGTAAAAAAAAATGTAAACTGAATGGATTAGGGTCTCTCAAAATGTGATGGCCATCACATCTTTCGAGACCCCGAGACCCTGTGTACGTGTGCCTAGGACTGTGTGGTGCTGTACCCTACGCTAATACTCAACTAGTGTGTGGTAGCGTTTGAAACAGTCACCAATGCAAAGACCAGGTTGGTCAGGATAGGAGGGACAATAATAGCGGCTGTCATCCCTATATCCATGCTTTCTACAGACACAACATCTTCTTTGGGGGTTTCTTTGGGTAGGGGTACCAGAGAAGACATACGGAAAATGCTTCTCATGCAGCCTGCTTACTGCATTTGCGTTGATAAGTTGGGCCAAAGCAACGTTTGGAAACAGAAGGGCTCATATGATCTCTTCCTGGAATTTAAGGAATGATCCAGTTCGTCCTGAAGCTTTGTATAGCACAAAAGAATTCAGCAAAGCCAGTTGAAATAAATAAACAGACACTTTTTTGTACCAGCGTCTGGCCTTATGGGCAATTAGGTACGACGCCAACAACTGGTCATTGAGGTCCACCCCTCCCATTTTAAGGTTATATTCATGGACACAGAGGGGTTTCTCTACAACACCAGTCGCTGTAGGAATTTGGACCGTCGTGTCTGCATGAAGGGAGGACAGAATGAAAACATTCTTATGCCACGTACACACAAGCGGACTTTGCAGCAGACTTTGTCCGGCGGACTTTGACAGACTTTACAACGGACTTTCCGAATGAACGGACTTGCCTACACACGATCAACCAAAGTCCGACGAATTTGTACGTGATGACGTATGACCGGACTAAAACAAGGAAGTTCATAGCCAGTAGCCAATAGCTGCCCTAGCATCAGTTTTTGTCCATCAGACTAGCATACAGACGAGCGGACTTTTCGACCAGACTCGAGTCCGTCGGAAAGATTTGAAACATGTTTCATTTCTAGGTCCGTCGAACTTTTGGGGAAAAAAAGTCCGCTGGAGCCCACACACGATCGAATTGTCTGACGGACTCCGGTCCTCCAGACCAAGTCTGCCATAAAGTCCGCTTGTGTGTACGCGGCATTACTATTCCTCCACTTCACAGCAAGCAAATTATTACATCTCAAGCAGGCTTTCTCCTCCAGCCTAAGATGGGAATCTACAAGCTGCTGAGGAAAGCCCCAGCGATTAGATCGCACGGTGCCACATGCGCCAATTTGATGATAAAACAAGTGACTAAAAAGTGGTAATAATTGTCCACATACAAGTGGTACACCTTTCTGAATAAGGGTGACACCAAGGGCCCCACAATCTTACCAGCACTCCCTATGTAGTCATGGCAGTTCTCCGGCTCTACGTAACTATATCTTCCCTTGTAAACCATAAAACTATATGTATAGCCTGTGGCCCCGTTACAGAGCTTATACATCTTGACCCCGTATCTGGCACACTTGCTGGGAAGATACTCTTTGAATGACAAGAGGCCAAAAAACTTAATCAGGGACTTATCAACACAGACAACTTGATGGGGAGTAAATAAGGCTGCAAAACGTTGGTTGAAGTGGTTTACGAGGGGCTGAAATTTGTAGAGCTGATCAAATTCAGGGTCACCCCAAGGACGACAGAGTTCATTATTGTTGAAATGCATGAACCGCAAGATCTGCTTGTATCATGTCCTGGTCATGGAGGCAGAGAACACGGGGATATGGTGAATTGGGTCAGTGGACCAATATGACCGCAACTGACTCTTTTTGGTTTTGCCCAAGAGGAGGGATAGGCCCAGGAAGGTCTTAAATTCGGAAACCGTAATTGGTTTCCATTCTCTGGCAAGGGTCAGCTGGAGATTAGCGGCGATGAATTGACCAGCATATAAATTGCTTTGGTCCACAATAGATCTATAGAGATCTTCGGTGAAAAACAGTGAATAAAAATCAAGTGACGCAAGCACGTCACTCTGCTTGCCTCACCTCGCATTGTCGTGGTTATTCCAGTAGGACGGGTTTGTTTGTGTGCTCACGGCCAGAGCACCAGACATTACAGGCGTTTTATCTATCATTTACATGTGAGTGCAATATATATTTTTTTTATTTATAATAAATCAAAGGTTTAACACTATTGGAGCTTCTCTTATCTTTCATGCCACATTTGTCCCTTATGAGCTGGGGATATACGATGGGACCTGAGCTTCATTAGCTCCGTTTGATATCTTTGGATGTTCAATGACCACCTTTGTATCTTGGATCTGAGTTCATCTGTTAAGCTCCGGAGGGCTATCTCTGTACAAGCTTCCCTGGACCCTCTGTAGTGGGGGGTCATGGGGCTCTGGTAAGCGGCCAATTCTTATCACTGGTGGTGGATTGAACACAGCATCGTTCACATTATGGAAGACCTCATATGTATCACAATTTGATGGACTTTTTTCTAATGCCCTGTACACACGATCGGACATTGATCGGACATTCTGACAACAAAATCCATGGATTTTTTCTGACGGATGTTCCGCTCAAACTTGTCTTGCATACACACGGTCGCACAAAGTTGTCAGAATTTCCGATTGCCAAGAACGCGGTGACGTACACCATGTACGACGAGACAAGAAAAGGGCAGTTCTGAACCAAGCGCAGCACCCTTTGGGCTCCTTTTGCTAATCTCGTGTTAGTAAAAGTTTGGTGAGAGACAATTTGTGCTTTTTCAGACTCGTGGTTTTCAGATCGTTTTCTGGTGTTCAGTTTGTTCTTGTGGGTTTGTATCTGCTCTTCAGTGTGTGCAGTCAGTTCATATTGGATTATTCAGTGCGTTCTTGTCTGCTCGTTGCTGTTTTTCAGGTCGCTCTTCACAGGCCTTGCTGTTCTTCAGTGCGTTCTGTTACTTCGTTCTGAGCAGCCGACTGTTTTCTAGCCATGTTGCGTATATGTACTCCTCGTAGAGTTCGTGCTGTGCGGGGGCTTGGTGTTGGGGTCCTTACCTTGACACAAGTCCAGTCCATGAACAGGGTGGGGAGGAGTTCATAGACCAAGAATTGGTTGGTTCAGCGTGACCAGTTCTGTCACATGCCTTTTCTCCGTAAGATCCGTGAGAATAATCCTGATGATTTCAGGAACTTTCTCTGGATGACGGACCCCGTATTTCACTGTTTGTTGGCTTTGCTGACCCCCTATATCAGCAGGCAGGATACCTGCATGAGGCAAGCCATCACTCCGGAGCAGAGGCTCGTCGCCACCCCGCGGTACTTGGCGACGGGGAGAAGCCTGCAGGACCTCAAGTTCTCGACAGGCATCTCCCCCCAGGCTCTGGGGATCATTATCCCAGAGACCTGTTCTGCTATCATCCAGGTCCTGCAGAAGGATTATATTAAGGTAAGATTTA